>NC_031768.1:81359969-81595032 GCF_001522545.3 Parus major
CATGTCCTGGGCTGCATCCAAAGCAGCAGCTAGAGCAGGGTGAGGGAGGGGATTCTGCCCCTCTGCTCTGTGCTGGTGAGAGAGACCCCACCTGGGGTGCTGCATCCAGCTCTGGGGCCCTTGGCACAGGAGAGACATGGACCTGCTGGAATAAGACAAGAGGAGGCCACAAAGATGATCAGGGGGTTCAGGCACCTCTCCTATGGAGAGGTTGGGAGGCTGGGAGCTGGGGTTGTTCAGCCTGGAGAATATAAGGTTCTATAGAGTCCTTACAGCGTCTTCCAGTACCTAAAAGGCCCTGCCAGAAGGCTGGAGAGGGACTTTTGACAAGGACATGTAGTCATGGGACAAGAGGCAATAGCTTTAAACTGGAAGAAGGCAGGTTAGCTTCTACTAGGAAGAGGTTCTACAGTGAGAGATGGTGAGGCACTGGACACATTGTGCCCAGAGAAGATGTGGATACCCTGCCCCCGGAAGTGTTCAGTGTTAGGTGTTTGCCACCTTTCATGATGTCCCTCTGTATGTCTGACTTCCCTTTATTTTGTAAGATCATTAGGGGAAAGGGGTAATTTGGGGAAGGAAAGGGTTATTGAAACTGGGCTATAACCATATCTACTGGGGAGCTTTCACACATCCTGTAATACAAATTAGGTTTTTTCTGTTAAGTGCTACGTAAACACAGATCCCAAACAAGTTTACAGTCCAAGTGTAAGAAGATGCATAGAACACCAGAGGTAGAAAAAACCAGAGGGGTGAACACAGGGAAGCAATGGGATGTGCTATTCAGCAAGTGGTGCCAAACACAAATTGGAAGAGCACAAGTACAGTGGTTTAGATTTGTTAATTTGAGTGCAAAACTAGCACAACTGTGATGCAACCCTGTTTTGGCAGAAGCAGTGAAAAGAGATATCAGTGATTTCCAGGGTAATCAACGCGTTCCTACTAGTACTTAACACCAAGGTTTAGGAAATTTATTCAAAAACATCTTTTCTTCATGGGTATGCGAAGTTGCAGGAAAAGACTTGGAATTAAATACTCGCCATGCATAAATCAACAGATCTGAGCTTTTACTCTTCTCCCTTTCCTCCCCACTCCCTCTTCCAGCCTCACCTGGTGCACTGTGACACTTCTGTGGCCCCACAGTCATATGCTGCAATGAATTGTGTGTTAAAACTGTGTAACTTCCTATCATTTACAGAGCTGCAAAGATCTGTTCAAGCTAAGGAGCTCAAAATTGGACATTTTGCAACATCTGATTTCTGACATGTGATTGCTTTTCTGCTTGGAATTAGAAAAAATTAGTGGAATTAGAAAAAAAAAAAGTGAAAACAACCAAAGAAGATTGACCATTAGTATAATAAGCAATGAACTATAAATTAAATTAAATAAATTCTACTCACATGAAGTAGAATTTTAAATGAACACAAGAGAATGAGAACTAAGGAAAAGTGTCCTACTTGCTACTGAAATTTGGTGCATTTTCAATGACTTTAATAAAATTTTGGGCATACAAATTTCCTTTTATCTTCAGCATTGGGGATGGTGATGATGAGCGAGACAATGAATGGAAGAATAATTTTGTTTTGGATTTAATAGATCAGAAAGAAAACAGCAATGGGATAAAAACTCTGGCAAAAATAAGCCAAGTCAAGAACAAATGATTGACACAGAATGCACAGGTAAGAGATGTGAAATATGCCTTAAAAATAACTAATACATAGTTGCTGAAGCACAATTCAAACTATTGATGTCCTATTTGCCTTTTCAGGGGAGAGGAATGATCAATGGCAAAGATGAATTTGATCCCTTGCTCTCATTTCAGGTAAGGACTGGAGTTAAAGTGGAATCTTCAAACATAGCCAAAACTATGCAAGTGAAAACTAGGAAGCAAAATAGATAATGTTTTTGTCCAATATGAAAGAATTTGAATGAAGCAACATGTATGTCCTTTTGATCTCTGCCTCTGCACTTGTCAAGGGCCATGTGTTTTCACTATTTGGTAAGAATAGTTCAAGGATAAATATTCCTTTTGTCAAGTTCAGTAATGGCTATTTAGAAAAACAGCATGAGCTGAAAAGCCCACATCTGATACCTGCATGCCAAAGAGAACATTAGTTAGAGCAGAGCTGTTACATCTTTTCCAATGTAAGAAACAGGAATGAAATTATAGGTAAATACTGTAAAACTAGGCACCACTGGTTCATCACTAGTTCTGTGAAATCTCATCAGCTTTATATAAACGAATCCATCACTGGATGAACAACAATTTACTCATTTATCAGGTGCGTTATGCCAACCCTAGGAACGCTAGTCACGAAGCAGCACTTGATTATCCTAGCACTTTACAAACACAGAAATAGACAACACTTTCCAGGTGCTGAGAGCAGCATAATAAAACTTCAGGAGGCACATCCAGCTATGGTTTGATACACCCACGCTGTCTTTCAGCCCGGTCCTGAGCTGGTGGGGGTGTGTTAACCACAGCGCTCAGACTGAGTCCGCATGCACCACAAGCTCGCTCCTCTCCTCACCATAACACCAGAGGGAAATTGTACTGCCCCATTTTTCAGCTGTGGTGAATGGGTAAGGGCAGCTGAAGTTAGGGATGCATAATCCAACCACCTGCTCAGGTGACAAGAGAGGACATCTGTGTTTTTTACATAGCCTGAGGGGGGATGTAGAAGATGCTTTAATGCACCTGAAGCAGGTGTAGCTTCAAAAGCACAGTCTAGGCCTGGAGCACCAGTTTACTACAGGATGCATTCTGCATGCAAATGAGGATTTGATCAGCCCTATTTATTTGTCTAGATAGGTTTTTAAAAGCAGGAATCTTACAGTGTTGTCTGTGAGCACATTCCTCAGAATCACAGGAAGAGATCTGGTTTTTCTGAGTTGAGCCCTATGCTGGAGACAGCTGTATAAAGTAATAAACTTCAGAAATTAGTCTTACTGGAAGACTACACCATAAAGTCAGTGTTTGGAGGGAAAGCTTAATGGTTTAAAGCTTTGTTACTTTATTCAATTTCAGCTAAAATTTATAGAGAATCAATTCAGACTGATTTGTTATTCTGTCAACAATTTCCTCTAATCTTCCTAATTATCTTTCCTCTCTGGTTTTTACCCTCAACTGCATTTACAAATTATAATAATCTCTTGTTTCAGACTTTGCTTTTCTAGGTGTAATGGCACAAGTTTTAGAGTCTTTTCAGATGCCAGCCTACTACCTACAGTATTCTAGTAGCCATTTCCTGAACATTTTTTCATTTAAATCAACTCTTTTAAACACAGAAAACCAGACACAAAAGCAGTATTCCAATAGATCTAATGATACTTTGGCACATAACTTTCATATCCCTTTATATGTACAGAAATCATCTCCTTTGATATGGGTAGCACTGTACATTTTTTCAGTTTGCCTTTCTTACCGCTACTTAAGATTAATTTAGTTATACAAAACTACTTCATGAAAATCTTTTCCACCTCTGTGAGCTAATGAGGCAGAAGTTCTTGTTCTTAGTTATCAGTACTTAACACACCACTTGGCATGATTAAATTTAATTACCTTTCTTTTACATCAACTCTTGAGATTACCCACGGATCTCTTTAGAACACTTACATCCTCCCCATACTGAAAACTTTTCCCAATGCTGTGACATCAGGTAATTTCACTGACACAGAGTACGTCAAGTAGAAATGATTTGTGCTAAGATCGTTACTAAACGGGGCGCATCTCGGGAACCGTCAAGAAGGATTCATTAATAACAGCCCAACCCTTACCTCTTCAGAGCAATCCCTGTCATCTCCCATATAAACAGCTACTATCTACATCAGAGCTCTTTAACTAATCCCCATAGGGTCCAGCACAATGCTTACTATGTTTAAGTCAAGAAAGGGAGAAGAGGGTTTCTTTTCCTAGGGAGTTAGTTCAAAAAAAAGCTATCAAGTTACTCCAGTACAATCTAGCTTTGCTAAATTGTGTTGAATTTTATACAACTTTCTATTTATTTCCATGACCTGAATGTGAAAGAACATTCAAAGCTGTTCTAAGTTTAGCATGCTATTTAGCTGCTACTATAGGCTACGACATATTTTCTCTGCTTTTAATTTCCCATTACACCAATTTTCTATATTCGGCTTCAAATGTGTGACCACTGCCTTGATGAATGTATTAAATGCTTCATTCCGTTTATTTAAAATTCTAGAAAGGAAATCACCTTTCCTCCACATCTTAAACTAATTTCAGGCTCTTGAACTTTTCCTTGCTCATGTATTCTATTTTAAAATAATTTGCTACTGTGTCCTTCATTCATACTCAAAGTTAGAGTCCTTAAGAAATAAGGATTCAAAATACTAGTTTGTAGGTGGCACAAAATTAATCAATATTTTATCTCATTTGAAAGTGATTCAAAATTTACTCCCTGTTCCTCTTCTATTCAGATTTCCATTTTTTTCTTTTTATGAAAGATCTTTTTCAGCTTGACTTTTGCTAAGTCTCACTTTTCTGTTAAACATTGACCTTTCAGATATACTTTTTGCAACAGACCAATCTATTTTCTACTCTTAGTTTTCTTTTAGAAGTATCTTATCCTTCACTTAAGGATCTTTCTTTAGAGCTCTTTTTTATTTTCCTACTAATTCACAAAACTCAAAATCTTTAGGCATTTTCTCCACTTTCAGTGTCTACTGCCACTACTTAGCTGACTAATTTTGTTCCATTGGTTTCCATGAACTCTCCCCTCATACACAGAGAATATCAGTAAAAACATTTTCATTTAAATTTAATTTAAACAACTTGGTCCTAAGTTCTTTGCAAAATTCAGATATTCCCAGAGGTCTTTATTAATGAGATATAAAATATTACCAAATTTTTCTGTTTCAGTTACAATCTGGTAAAGAAATATATTGTCATTTAAATTCGGGTATATTCTGTTATTAGCACCATACATCCTCCAAACAGAGAAGCCGTGTCTCCTGTACAGTCCCTCTCTCTTAATAAGCAGAAATACTGAAATTGAAACATCATCACCAAATTCAGTGAGAATAAGGGGATAGCAATGTCCAAAAGGTGATACAGATGGCAAAATAATTTCTATACTAACATTAGTCTGTATTTTAGAAATCAATAATACATAGAAACAGGCTGAGTGCATAAAAGCTAAATAACCCATGGGCCATTTTTCCCATTTTACATGTAAAAAAATTGCTAAATGTATTATTTATAAAATATTTGCACAGAAACATGAAAAATACACAAGTAATGCTATTGATTGAAACACAAAATCAAGACAGAACAAAGCCTCTACTTGCTGTGGTTTCTGGGAGCTCTTCACTCTGTAGATATTTGGCTGGAAAACTGTAAAAATATTTTGACTTGTTTGCTTTTATGAAACTACATCTATCAGCTCTATCAGCAGACTAAGTAAGGCAATTAGCCTGTATCACCCTCTTCGTTAGGGCCAGATCCAAAATCCATTAGTGAGTGCGAAGAGCCTCTTATTGACTTCATGAGGCTTTAGATCAGTTTATGGGTGTGAGCCTAAAGCAAGATGAACATGCCATTTGTTTTCTATGATGCTCTGATTCCTCTTCTCTACCCATTCCTTTAGAATTTCTAGTGGGCACCTTTATTCTTTCTTTGCATTTTATTATGCAGCAGCTACAACAGCAAACTGTTCTTCATTACCTCTCTAAGTTTCAAAAAGTACAGGACGCTGCCACTTCTCTATCTCATTTGCATAATATTTTCAGTTTCTAGATTGCTTTCTTTAGTTTATTAAATAGCTACATAGTGCTATTTAAGATGGAGGCAACACCAACACACTCTACTCCAAATATGAGAGGACACTGGTTTATAAACAGCAGCAAAGAATAATGAAGTTTTGTCAGTTTTCAGGTTTAATAGCCATGCTACTTATAATTCCATGTTAAACAATATTGCTGTCTCACTAGGCTCGTTTCAAGGAAGCTTTATTGCTGAGTGCTTTACTATTTAATTGATGCATTACAAAGATGAAAGAAAGGAGAGAAAATAAATGAAAATAGAAGAAAGGGAAGGGAAGATACAGGCACTTGTCTTTGCCATATGACACTAGAACAAAATAATTAGAAAGAATGGTTTCTTCATCCATTTAAGTTTGCACACTGCTTTAAATTATTCATTGGGTTAATGCCTTCTTTCTCAGTAGCTCCAGAACAATGAACTGTTTTGTCAGAAAATTTAGTGTTACAAAAAAATTATTTAGGATTGACTTACTTTTTCATTCAGTATTGTCTATGTTTAATGCCTTCAAACTTGCTTCCATGGAATTCAGACCCTACCTTGCAGAACAAAGATGTTGTCTCAAAATCCACAAGCAAAACTTACAAAATCAGCTCCTGTTTTCTGCAGCAGGCTCTTCAAATTGATGTTGACATCATTCTTGACATCAATTAATTAAATGATAGATGTCCAAGGACTGGGTTTTCCACAGTGTAAATATTAGAGATCCCAAATATTGTATAAGGGTGATAAGCTGCCCTTTCTTACATCCAGAGAGAGCTGATATAATGCTTTCCTTGCAGCACTTTTGTTTTGAAGCATGCACCATTGTCTGTGATGCAAACACTGTGACCTTCAAATCCCTGAAATGCTTTGCAGTGCACTTTTAAAAGGACTTGCTGTTGCAGGAGAGGTTTGGATCAGTTGTTCCGATCAATGCAGCAACTCACACAATTTCCCAAAAGCGCTTGGACAGTGCTAGAAACTCTAAAATTAATCTGAACTGTCTCCCAAATGTGTTCTGGTTAGATATGTCAAAAAGGAAGACTTAAACCCACCTGTTAAAATTTCAGACTGTACAGAAAACACTTCTGTATCCTAGCAATGAAGCAAATGAGGATTATCCTATATCAAAATGAAAACAAAGCCTCATTCCTTTCCCTATATCAGACGAATAGTGAGTAAATTGAGTATCATAAATAGCATCCTGAATAACAATTTCAGCAAATATTTGGAATACTAAAAAGACCCAGCACTTCAAGAAGAGGAAATCCATTGTAGCTGAAATAGAATGGGACCTGAGATCCAGTTGTGTACCCACTCCTAGTGTTGTATCTGGATTTTAGATCAAAATTTTTTTTATAATGAAAAATATCTTTGCAGTCCCTTAAAAAATTGCCAGTCTTCTTGGGAAAGTTTAACAGAGGAAGCCCTTAGGCTACAGAAACAAATTCCCTCTAATCTATTGCCTTAATAATACTCAAAATCAGGAATTCTGACTCCACAGTAGCTTCTCTTTCCACTTGCTCCTTTGGAAGGAAGGGTCAAGCGTCTCAGTATCCTACAGGCACAAGTTGCCTGAGGACTCAAGTGTTTCCTTAGGAAATGGAAAATGTGTTTATAGCTCCTTCCCAGATTAAAGAGCTCTCCATCACCCACATCTCCACTTGAATGGTGAGACAGTAACAGCTACCACATGTCCATTCTTCCCTCCCCATTACAGGAGCCAGTTCAGAGAACCTCTGGGCAATTAAACTTCTCAAGTCATTCCAAACAAGGGGTCATTCACCAGTGGTGCCAGTTGAAAGACAAGGGATGGTGATCTATGACCACAGCACTATGACACAGCACAGGAAAGCACAAGACTGGAATTAAGATCCCCAGTATCATTTGCAGCACAACTGGACATGCACACAGACCCCATAGTGCCTAAATCATCAGGCGCTCTGTTAGAGTTTTACCTATATGGCTGTTTAGGCCATCCGAGTCTCTTTATGAATATAAGCCACAAATACCACCTTAAAAGGGTGTCAGCTCCCTCTCTCCCAAATGTGGAGAAGTGAATCCATGATTACATTATCCTGTGAACCACTCCTTTATTTTTTATTTTTTTTTCTTACAAACCTGATCAAAAAAACCCGAACAACATTCGCTAATTCTGATAACAACTTTACCAGGTATCTTCACAGATGCAGAACTTTGATTTTTACTTAAAGTTAATTATATAGGTAATTATTACACTGTAACATCATCAAGAAAATTACGTTTTCCAAAGGGAAGAAAGCAATTATCACCAATTTTAAAGAACTATGAAAGCTAGGGCATTAGTAAGATAAAGGTAAAACCAGAACAAAATAAAAATCATCAATGGAAATAGAAGTATTTGCTTTTTGATGGTATTTTCAAGGGTATTTTTTATTATTCTAAATAAGAAAATATTTTTAAAATTTCAAGATAGAGAAAGGATTTGGGCCCATTGATATTTTGATAAAATTGCTATTTTAGAAATTATGTCTACAGTTCTAGTTCCATTTTCAACTTAATTAAAAATAATGGTTTGCTATTCAGTTCCTCGATAAACCCCTTCTCTCCTGTAGATCTCTGTGAAGTCTAAAATTCACCTGCAAGTAAACCCACCTGGTATGGAATTTTTTTTGTTTATTTGTTTGTTTCCCATCAACCCTGTCATGACTTTGTTTTTCACTGCAAATCTGACAACTAGGCATTTTTTTTGTGTATTTCTGACATGGTTTTACTTCAAATATGTTGCTTTACAATGAACCTCAAACTAACATTGAGTCTGTGGCATACTGGAATATATTGACTATATTTAGCATCATGACAGTGTATTGCACATTTCTGTTCAGAAACAGTTAATGTGGTTGAGTTCTCTGTAGTGCTTCATTATTCAATTTGACTTCTGCATTTTTCCTGCACTCTGTTTATCAGTGAACCAAGAGCTTTTGTGTCTATAAATCTCCTTTGCTAGTTGGTCACAGTATCTAGGGAGTAGATTTACCTGAGATAATACAATAAAGCAAAATGTTTGTTAAGCATAGCAGAATACTATAATAGGAATGAAAATCCGTCAAATTCCAAAGCATACATTTGTGTCCCATAACAGCTGTTATTGTTTTTATTTCCTCTTCATGTAGGCTGCTTTTGTCTAATGCTTATTTCTCATTTCAAGTTTTGTTTATTTCAAGTGTGTGTTATTTCAACCACTTTTTCTTGGCAATTGTTTTCAGTGAACATGTACTTTTGACAAATACATTATGGTTATATTCTATCCCTCCTCCACTAAATTCTGAGCAGATATGAAAAAAAACTAAAGTTTTTCCTGAAAGTTTAAATAATCTATTAAGAAATCACTTCAGCCACACACAGTTCAGCCTCCATTTATGGAAGAATGTTTTCCAGTGATGATGCTCTGATGTATCATCTGGTAAACATTAAGAACTTGTGGGGCTGGCCTCTACTGACTCTGGTCCCCACTAAAATGGTAACATTCAACAGCAGTGCTTATGCTATAGCACCTGAAATACTCTGTTCCACTGAACAAGGAGATAAATATATTTTATTTGCAAATATAGTTTTGAAAAAAATTTATCTTTATAATTATGTTCAAGTACATAATCAATGCCTAAAAGTTAGAATCTAAGACAGAGGACACAACTGGATCATTTACCTTGAACTCCTGCCTAATATAGGCTATAGGACCTAGTTAAATCCTCTCTGGAGAAAAATACCACTTAATTCCACGATGTCTCTTTCTAATGAAGAGCAATTACTGCAAAAAGGAGACAAAAGCCAGGATAGGCTTGCAGTTCCCACCTGTATAGAAACTGAGCACACATCTGTCTCCTTGCACTCCCTGAGAACTCTATTTTTCAAACAAAAACTGTAGCTTCAATGCCTTCCTTACTTAATGTCTTCTACTTGTAAAAGAAGGATGGCAGCAGAGGCTGGTATGTTGTTTTAGAGCATTTAGTATGCCTTGCTGATGCCTTAAGAATATGCCACAATCACAGCTACGTGTCATCTATATACACCAACATAGCTGAACCTGATCTTCACCACTGACATCCTGCTGTGTCCCCTATCCTTCCCAAAATGTCTGGTTTTGCCCTTTATCAGATCAGTTAGTGTTTGACAACCCCTTCTGAATTAGAATTCATTCCTTCTTAGTACTTTTAATATGCTCTTTTTCTGCCCTTTTTTATCAGCTGCCTTTCCTAAAGCTTTCATCCAGTCCTGCTCCCTTGCCATTGCTGACCTATTAACATATTTGTGTCCAGTCTCAACGGGTCTAAATTCAACATCAAACCATCAGCTCCTGTCTATCCTGCCTTCCACACAGGATAAAGAACATTCTCTTAAAGGTTATTTCTCATTTAAATGTATGTTTTCTCTGACCAAGCCACCTCTTAATCTCCTCCCCCAAGAAAATAAATTTATGAAGGTACCTGTGTCTCTCACTGTGTTTTCAAAGGTCACAATAACTCTCAAGGTCTCCCCTAAAGACACTTCAGTTATCAGTGTCCTTTTCAGGTAGAATTAAGAAAAAATTCCAAAAGTTTTACACATCAGCTGCCAATTTCTGTTGTTTTCCACACCCCAAAACCTGTTCCATTCTACAGCTCTCAGTTATTATGCACAGTAGGTCTTCACCAGACCTTTGGTTACAACACTGGACTAAAAATCCGTGTTTGGCTGATGAACAGCCAAGAAGGCCCAGGACTTCTTTCAGTTTCATTGCTTTTGAGAGTCCTTGATTTCACACACAGGCTGCATTTTCTTTCTTGACACATGACTTCAGACTCAGCCAGTGTAAAATACGAGTGTTTTACCCAGAACAGCCTTGCAGTCCTTTTCCTCCAACCTACACAGACTCTGTGACCAATCACTCCATCCATTTACCCTTTTTAAACATCACCTGTGTGTTAGCTCTCTCTCAGTATGTTCAAATTTCTTCAGTACTCAAATATCTTTTGAAAACTCAGCACAACAGGTGCAGATGCTGTTCAGCTAACTCCTTTAGAAATCAGGTTTGAAAATCAAGGCCTAGCTCATTCTCATAACTAAGTATAGTTCTGGGATTTATTCCTACACAGTTACATTAGACTGGGTCCTTGCTGTATCTCAATTCCTCTGATTTCCTTCCACATAATTAAAATAGTGCTCAAGTTTCAGGAAGATCATGGTTTTTCTCAGCCTGTTTTGATGGATATTTCTCTGCTGCTGGGAGAAATGAGCAATGGCATTGTTTGGAGGTGGAAAACCAGGGGAGACATTGATTTTTAATGGCCTTTGTTACTTTAGGTCTATGTAGTAGTCACATTTTTCTTTTTTAGGTCTACACACACACACACAAAATCTTAACTCACTCATTTCTTCCTAAGCCAAATTATAATGAGTACACCTGAAAAAGCCAAATTCACTTTCTAAGCTTCCCTCCAGAAAGACCTTCCTTCCACTTGAATTATAACAATAGATCTCTAGATTTCCCATGACAATGTTTAATATGAAATCTCTATGCATATTCATTTAAGTTGCATTTCTCCTTGCTTAAAAACCAACTAAGATTTCAATATTCAGTGCTTTAATTATATGTTTATTGACAAAAAAAAATATGTAAAAATACCTCACTGTGTAATGCAGTCTTACTTCTGCTTTGGAAATGTAATAAAAATATCTATTTTTCAAATATTTATTATCATTCCTAAATAAGTATTGGATGGACAAGTAGTATGTGCATATATTTTAGCCATCTTAAAAATTCAAGGGACATTAGAAGAGCATCAAAATGCTATTTTCTTTCTCATATTTCCTAAACATACGTAAATTTTGCAGTACTATTAAGGTCCTTGATAATAACATAATAGGTACTCTTCAATGTGCACTTTTCAAAGTGGACTTCAAAAAGTAGGCTACTAGAATACAGATCCTAAGACATGCATGTTTTCATTCTATTTTTACAGTTGGCCTGCTTTTCTGTGCTTCAACATTTCCCCCATCATAAAATACAATGGAGACACAAAGTGCATGATCATCCTCTTCACAGTTAAGACAAATATTTTCATTTTAAAACACTATTCAGTATTAGCAAAGATTAAAGTTACAAGCCCAGAATTTATTTTTGCTGTTTGTTTTGGGGGTGGGGCATGGTTTTTTTGTTTGTTTGTTTGATTGGTTGGGTTTTTTTCCAGTACAGTGTAACCTCTGTTAATGGCCATCTTTGTATTACATTGCTACCAGCAGCTCTCTTCTCCTTTGCAAGTGAGGTACAGGAAATGTGGCCCAACATAAACTCTGCAAAATTTAAATGCACTCAAAAAATAAACTATGCATAGAATTCTGTCAGAATTCATATATCACATTAAGCTGCATAAGGTGACTTCCAAGCCATGCTTGAGTCTCACCAGCTAGGTCAAATTCTTAGCATAAAGCAATATCTTGCAATATAAAACATGCATAAGCAGCATGCAATTGCTTTTCATCTACTTATTGCTTTGCATACCTGGAGTTACCTTATCCATTTGACATCTAGTTTCAGTTTTAAACACAGGGAAAAAATTGAGTTGGAATAGTCTGCATTATACAATTTCCAAGAACTTTCACATGCTACAAAGTGGGCCATTGATCCTGCAGAACTACTTCGCAAAAAAGGATGTCAGATTCCTCTTATGACAAGGAAAAGCTTTTCTTCCCTTCACAGAGCCAAAGATAAGCTATAAGTGGTAGCTCTGAGTTGAAGACAAATGATCTGGTGACTGCTTCAAATACAAATACTTATGAACAGGAAACAATTGCAATGCTGCATCCAAAGAACAAATCTGAATTTTTTTATTGGGATAATGTGTTAAGGTGCACAGCAATGGCAGTGGTGGAATTCAGTCTGGGTAATCCAGCATTTTTTTTCCCCTTATTCTTCTACATCTTTGCAATATCTTTCCCCACCAAAATGGCATACTGATTTCTCAAGGTTGTGCAGCCCTAATTTATGCATTACAACTGATTCTAAATTATAACAAAAATGAAAAGCAATTTTCTGCAATGAAAAACATTATTTTTCCTAAGAGACAAATGCAATACATCAAAGATGCCTTTTTTAAAGTCCTGGCTTGAAAATGACCATCTTTGCTGCAAGGTGATTATTATCATTTCCAGAATGAGTCATTTTCTACTGGTAAACTGAGGTTCATTTTCCCCATTTACTTTAATGTACATATTTTAAATCTACGTGCTATTTGGCAATGACAGCTGCAAAACTAAGTGAAAACTGAGTCAAACAAATGTTTTGTAGCTCTTTTTTTTTTTTTTCCTGCACTGCTTTGTCAGTCTTTTTGCAAAAAGATTCCTACATACTTTCTTGGAAAAGACAGCATTTCAGACACACATAAAGCTGATTTTTAGTCTATACATATGCTCCCACAAGTGCTCCAGAAAATTCTGTTAAGAACTGTAATGTTTATTGGGAAGTCAGACTTGCAGCTCTGCTCATTAGTGACTAGTGCTGATTGATGTGGTGTACCACAGGGTGGGACACTTCAGGTTTCCTTGGGTGGTACACTTAGATTACACTTAGCAGGCTTTTTCACAGAATCATCGAATCATAAAGGTTGGAAAAGACCTCCAAGATTGGCAAGTCCAACCTTTGACTGAATACCACCATTCCCACTGATACTTTGAAGTACCACACACGAACGTTTTCAGGGATGGTGATTCCACTGTTTTCCTGGTCAGACTGTTCCAAAATGCCAGTTTGGGTAAGTCAAACTGTGTGAAGCATAACGAATATTTGCTTGCACTTCCTGAAAATTGGGGCACAATCCAAGCACTGAGAACACCCCTAAATCTGGTTTAAGCACCTGCAAAATTATTATCGGGAAAAATGAAGCTGGAGGGGGAAAATCTCCTCTATCAGACTGGAGGATGAGAATACAGCACCAAAGGCAGCCCTGTTTCATTGTACAAAGCTTTTTTTTCCCTTAGACCAATTATTATCTACTGCACACTTAAGTATTCCTTTCTGAAACTGCAGTATTCTGTAGATTTGACTTCACAGTCAAGCAGCTTCACAAACTGCCTATATTAAACCCTCACTTTCCAAACACCAAACAGAAGTGAGATAACAAACTACAGATAACAAACAGACTGAAAGGCCACATCTTAAATAGGTTCATCTGAAGTAAAGGCAATTTTCATGTAAAGTTATAAACAATACAAAAAAGCAGCTGAATTACTCCCTGAAAACTGTATGTTGAAAGTGAGTGAGTTGGGAAATCAGACAAAAGCAATAAATGGGTGATATTACCTGAAAAATAAAATGTCAATATAATAATAATAACTTAAAAGAACCAGCAGCAGAAGATTGCCTCAAGGCAGCTATGATTTGCATGAAGTACCTTTTCAAATAATAGGTAACTCAAGGTCTTGGTGATCTTGGCACAGTTAAAGGTATAAGATTCAAATAGAGATAAACATGAATAATGTTTTTTTTCCTATACTCACAAAGGTAGATTTTGAACTCTTACATAAATGATGATTAACTCCTCAACTTTTCTTCAGTTTTAATATGGAATATATGCATTTTTTCCCTGCAGTTGATTTATTTTGTTTCTGTCACTTGGAGAACACTTTGTAGTATTGTATTAGTGTCTTCTTTCTAGTGTCTTTATTTTCAACTGATGTGCTCTCCCTGAACAAGTTCCCTATGAGTTTTCAACGCAGAGTTTAAGTAACTTCAGGCTTGTGATTCAATATATTGGAGAATGAAATTTACTCCTCTGGGAACAGAACAGCTCAGTGTGTCAAGTGACTCTTACTACATTAAAAAAAATATATAGCAAACAACCTCCAGTTTTCTTTGTCTGGTTGAGCATTTGTCAAAGCTTAAAATTATTTTGAAAGCAAAATGTCATAATGAGCTTTTGTAACAAAATACTCAGTTATTTAAAGTTTCTGATTTAACAAAAAAAGTATCCTAATCTTCCCTGGACCTGAGGACTCATTGAAAGAAACTGTGAATCCCTCAGAAGAAATACCCAGAAATGTACTGTATGAATCAGTGGATACATAAACATTCAAAATTACATATACAAATGAATAAAAGCCTAATTAATCCATAGTAATGCAATTAGTTTTTGTCTTGGAAAGCTTGAGACATCAGGTGTAAATCCAAGCTATGTATTTCTTAACTTTGAAATATAAAGCTACCACACATGCATGGGTGGAGACATCCATCACTGAAAAAATGCCCTTAAAGGAGTTTAAATGGCATTTCAGTGATACATTCAAAGAAATACACCATTCTGATTTATCCAAGCAAGCATCCATGAAGTGTTTTTCAGACATTTAGATTCAGAAGCAGAATTCTAAGAAAATAATATGAAAATAACAATTTCTTTGATAGGCAACCAGAGGGAGCTAAATCTATAATGTTATTTCAGCTTTTCCTAAGTACAGTGTAATAGTTTTTTTTTCCCTATTCACTTACAGCCTTTTCCTCTCCTTCATCTCCCCTTTCACAGCTTTGCAGATTTCCTGACATGCCTACTGGGATGAGAAGTGCTGCCACTACACAGCAGGGAAAGGATGTACCCTCTGCACAGCTCTAGCAATTATGAAATATAGGGCAAATCCTACAAACAAAGGTTCAAGGGAAAGCCACTGGCTTTCTTAGCATTTTTGCTAGATAACTCAAATTCTTCTGACAGCATGTATTCTGAAGCACTCCAGATATCACTCTCTGGAGATAAGACCAGTTCTCCTAGTCCTGTCACTGTTTCCAGGATACTATCAGTGCTGCAGCAGTTCTATTTTGTCATGCTCCCTAGCCATATAATTGCTACTAGCAATAATAATAAGTAAAAATAGTTTGTTCCCACCTCTAAGAGGGGTATAACATCTAAGAGCTGTTCCTTCACTTCCTAGTCTTCATTTGCAGTCATCTTCAGTAAGACAGTTATGTGGGCTTACTGATTTCCAGTCCCAGACACTGAATGTGGAGGATGACAGCTAAGAACATTAGGCAGGAGCCTCTGTTTCTCAAAAGGTAGGAGCCATCCTCTCCCAGCTCCTCTGCTTTTCCATGCACACTCTGGACTGGCACGTTTTGTACCTGTACCACACAGGTACAGTGGTGGAACAGGCCCCCACAAGACATCTAGTACAGCTCTATAACCAGGCATAGTTTCAGCATAATGACTCCCTGACAGAATAAGAACGAAGTTTTCCAGTGATTAGTTATATTTTGGGTACCAAATTATGGCTGCTCTGAGGTAAAATAAAAAAAAAAAACAGACTCTTCCAAATAATCTTAATTTAGGTCACTGAACTAAAATAGCCAAATTCTGCAGTTGTTTTGGAAAATGTTGACCTGGTATTTCAATGTCCCATTAGCAGGACTTCACACCAGCCCCCTTTAGTTTCTTTTCACTGATCACTCCAGCACAGCCTCAGGTCAAGGCAAGACCTGGTAGGACACAAGAGGTGAAAGGAGAATACAGACCTTGCTTCAGCCATTGCATTCAGGTAGCAGAGCTTTTCCAGCACTTACAAACCTCCCTGAAGGTGAACAACAGCCACTGACACAACTGACCATCAGTCTCAACTCTAAGCTAAGATGTGATCGGAATTAAAATGCGGAACAGAATTTCCTGCATCGGGATTGCATGCACTACACACATATTTTCAAGGATCTTTCTTAATTTCTTATTTCACAGAACTTTGTCTTATACATGCACAGAGAAATACACTATGGAGACTCTATATGGACACACAACAGATTAGTATTTAAAACTGTTTGAACAAACATGAAAAAGATGGGAATTTTGTTTTCTTTTTGCTGATAACTCAGTACCATAAGTGAACACTTCTGCCTCTTTTTGTAGGCCTCTTGCAGAAAAAAAGAATCCTGTGGGTAAGGTTTCGAGCAATAAACACCTATAGGTCACTATTCTACTATGAATGTGGTATAACTAGTCAATAAGAAGGATTCTGGTTGTGAATTAAAACTTATTTCAGTCTGAGGCTGCAAGAGTAACTACCACCTAAGAAGCAAGCAGGCAAAGCCTATCAAAGAAGAAATGTACTAAGGGCACAGAGAAAGCTTTCAACCGTGGAGAAATAATTTACAGTTCTTTAAAAATAAACATAGAGCAACTCTTAAGTTTGGTGGAGCTCATCAGGTACCTGAGGGACACTCTAAAAGATTTACTTTCTCCTGTTGGAAGATGCTAGACTTTTCCACTGGGGCTGCTGATGGTTGGATATTGATTTTTGCACTCTTGACTCTCAAAAGGCATCTATGGCATACGCTCTTCAACTTTGAAAATACCTTTTTCCTAGGGGCCATTTCTTGACCACTCCCTTCCACTCTGTTATTTCTGAAACAATTAAAGGAGGACTTTCCTGGCACTGTGGTGTCCTACAGTCTCAGTCCTAAGAGGTCAAAGCATATTGGTGCATGAACTGCTGTCTTAGACCTTAAAAAAAGGCAGAAAGATGATTCACTACTGACTAATAGTGAAAAATTTTGTTCCCAGACATAAAAGCAAAGTTATCTTGAATGGTGAGAAGCTGGACATATCCTCAGTGTATCCTGGACTGCTTTCAAAGCAGCGTGGCCAATAATCAAGAGAGGGGATTCTACCCCTCTACTCTGCTCTGGTGAGACCCCACCTGGAGTGCTGCATCCAGCTCTGGGACTCCAACATAAGAAGGATGTGGATCTGTTGAATGCAGAGGAGACCATAAAGGTGATCAGGAAGCACCTTTCCTGTGAAAACAGGCTAGGAAAGCTGGAGTTGTTCTGCCTGGGTAAGAGAAGGCTCTGTGGAGATCTTAATGCAGCTTCTTTCAGTACCTAAAGGGGGCTTACAAGAAAAATGTGGAGAGACTTCTTTTTAACAGGGCCTGTAGATGTAGGACAAGGGTTTTAAACCAAAAGAAAGTAGATTTAGCCTACATCTAAAGAAGCCATTTTTTACAATGAGCGTTGTGAAATATTAGAGGAGATTGCCCCACAAAAACTGTGGATGCCTCATCCCTAGAAACATTCAAGACACTGTTGGATGGGGTTCTGAGCAACCTGATCTAGGGGAAGCTGTCTCTGCTCATTGCAGGGGGCTTGGACTAGATGGACTTTAAAGTTCCCTTCCAACCCAAACTCTTCTAGAGTTCTGTGATCTCTACAAAAACAAGATATATAGGTGGGTATAAAAGAATAAGACATCAAGTCAAATTAAAATACTTGTGTCATTCGATACAATCTAATCTCACTGTTCTTCAGTGTTCAGTAGAATGCAGCTGTTCACATCTTTGAAAACTTCTACCTGTTCACATGGAAAATTAGTGATGAAAAAAGAATGATTAATAACACAGTAGTGATAATTTCTTAGGTTTACAAGTATCAAAATAATTAAGACCTGAGGCCTGCAATATTTTTTTTTCCTGAAATGTAACAGGATTTCTTTTTCCACTGCTTCCTTTTTAAAATTTTTAAAATTTAAATTTTTTCCTTTTATAATTTTTTAAATTTTAGCCATTAAGCCATAAGTTCACACACAATACTCTGAGTTGGAAAGGACCCCCAAAGATCACTGAGCCCCATTCTTAGGCGAATAGTCTATACAGGGACTGAGCACACAACCTTTGGTGTTGGTGTTTTTAGAAGAACGTTCTAACCAACTGAGCTAATCTAAAGTCACCTATGACTAGTTGTAGACTTTCTCGTTAAGATTTGAGTAAGTTCTTCAATTTAGTGAAATGCAGAAACCCAATCTTTTAGAGAACCATAACCTCCAAGTAGAAAAATTATATCTTCTCATGGTGGTGCTTGATGTCACTGAACTATCAAGGCAAAGGAGAGGATGAGACAGAGTTGACTATTTAGTTTCTTCACTGAACAGAGCCTGTGGTAGATATAAAATTAAATTTATCAGAGTTAGCACACTCCAAGATGATAAATCATCACTGAAAATTTACTCTTTTGGAATATGATTCTGTGAATATATTTAACCTGATTTTCTAAGGAAACGCTTATGCTATGTGAGCATTTATACCTGTCTCAGCTATAGTAAGATAATCAACAACTGCAATGAAATCTAAAAAGTGAGGAGGAAATAATACAACAGGTTCCTAAAAACTTTATAAAACTATATGGTTAATTAAAAGACAGGGACATTCTGAGTGTAACCTGAATTGTTATAATAGGCCAGAAAATTCACAGGAGTATAAAAGAAAAAGAAATGGAGACCCATCATGCATGTCTCAGCCTTGGGAAAATTCTCAGTCAGAGCTCAACCTGTTCAGATTGGCTGACCAAGGTCAGTCAATTTCAGGATACAAATGCACTGAGAACTAGATGTCTTTAATTACAGTGTTGACAGAATTTTATTTTTCCAAACAGTCTATTCCATAAAAACAAGTATCATTCTTCTTTTATTCAGATGCAAAATGAAAATACATACTGAACATGAAAAGTATCTACTGAAAACAGCTCTTCTAATCATGAATGTCTTTTTTGTCCAACATCTAAAAAGCAGGCAATATTAGATGAGCAAAAAGGTTCTGAGATCTGAACTCAGATGTTGAACTCAGCATGAATACAATATGAATCGTTAAGTGACCCACTGTCTCCCTTAACTTTTCTTCAGGGTAAGTATTCATATTGCCTGATATTCCAACCTCTATTAAAATACTCTCTTCAACATCTGTCTCCAAGTACAGCACTTATACCAAGGAGTCAATCAATTAAAACTTTCCTCCAGCTTAGGAAAGCTGGTTAGGCTTTGCACCAGAGGCTATTTGATCATCTCTTACCCTGACCACTTGATTTACAAATGCAATGCAGTCTCTTGATAGTGCTGGGTATGGCTTTTTCAAGTCCTTCAGTAATGGAAGACTAACATTGCTGAACTAATATGAATTATTTTACGTAGCTTCCCTATTAAAATGTATTTCATATTCAAGCTAGAGCAAGGTAATATTTTATTTTCAAGAATTTGTCTTTGTGTGCTTTTGAGCACTGTAGTTTTTTTATGAATCTCAAAGTCGTAGTCTACACCCAGATCTGTATTTTATGCTGGTAAATTAGCAGAGAATCTCATGTATTCTCTGAAGTATGTAAAGGAATTTAAACTAGCTGTTTGTTTTTTTTTTTCCCCCATGTAAGAGAATTAGAATTTGTTTGATTTCTCTTAACTCTGTAACTGTTATTCAAGTGTGCTCTTCTGAGAGCTCTAAATGATTTAACAGTGAGCTCAGACATTAGTGAAGGTACCTGGTAAGTGGCTGGCACAACTGAAGAGTAAAAGGATAAGAGCATCCACTTAAGAGAGGGCTGACAGGGATGTACTTACAACTTCTTTAACTCCTGGAAGCAGAGCTGATCACAGATTTAAGGTGGATCTGCCTCAAATTAATCATCTATGTCAAGCCTCATGGAAGCCTTTTAATCTGAAATCCCCAAGTATTTTTTAACTGCAAACTAGGGCACAACATTTTAAATAGAAACAACTGAATAACATTATTTCAAAGAGAAAAAAAAATAATTAAAAAAGCTTTCCTCAAAAGCCCCCTGTAACCTTGCAGTTAACTTCCTGGTATACCCAGCGTGGTCTTGGGCAGCTTGGGGATGCTCAGCAAGCCCTCCACTGTCCTTCCCACTAGACCATTGGCATAGCTTGTTCTTGGCATTTTTGGGAGCCTGCTGATCTGCTCTCCAGCTCCACACTGGACACTTTCTGCCAACATGCACACAGTAGTCTTATTTTACCCCAAGAGATGGGGACATCTCTTCACCCTGGGTCAAGGTTCATACCAAAGCCAGTAACTCTCTTCAGGAATAGGTAGCACAAATCTATGAGGTGACAGGAGGTCACCTGTGGATGAAGGTGAGCTCCTAATAATTAAAGTAATAGTATATATAGAGACTGGGAGGTGCTCTGAAGTACCACCTTTCCTTTCATTCTATTATTAAAATAAAGGCAAGTAAGAGTGCTTTTGCCCTAATACCTTCAACCTTCTTTTTTTTTCCTTTACATTTTAAAATCTTTCCATTATACTGACCACTTCAAAATGTGTTTAAATTTCATGAAGAAAGTCTTTGATGGTTTTGGGAACGCAGAATTCTGTGACTTGAATAACTAGACCAAAATTTAATGTTTATTAGCAGCTGTTTGATATGGGAAAACTACATTTTTCTCTCTCAACAGTAGCAATCTTAATCTATTTTGCAGCTTTGCCATTAAATACAGAGAGATGATTTCTCTCTAATTTCTAAAAGCAGTTTTGTGGAAGAAAATGGGTAATCAACATGGAGAATGTCTTTTTTTCTGAAAACGCTTTTAGTCTGACATAAATGACAGCTATTTAAAGGCAATCACTTGTGTTTTATATCTCACACAAAAACCAGCAGACACAGTACCCTGCCTTTGAGACAAAACACTGATACATGTGACAGATCATTTCAAGCAGTAGTAATCAGAAGCCTCAGATACAGCATCATCAAGAAAACAACTGAAACATTGTCCATTAAGATCTCTATCTCTTTTTGCTGTTGTTGTTCAGCCTTTAACTGATATTACGCTGCACTGTGAATAACCAATTATCCGCACCTGACGGGTACAGGAGGTGCAAATCACATTCGTTCTGCAGTATGTGCACTGATAACTTACACCTCTGTTAAAAATAAAGTGCTTTTCAAAATATCACCCAGGAGGCATGTGTTCTGTTTTCTGCTCAGTGACCTTTGGAAACTCTAGTCCAATGAATAACTAGTGATGCACAAGTAAGTTGGGAGACAGTAGATGAGAAGTGCCTGTAACCTTCAATGTTATCTGTTATGAAGATGGCTATGATAAAAAGATATATTGCTCTTTCATATTTTGCCTGAGAGAGCAAATCAATGAGAACATAAACTTGTATCCCTTTAAGTTTAATGGTTATGGAATTAATTATCCTGGACAATTAAAAATATAACATGCAGAAAAAGTGCAGTGAATTATATCATTTAAGTAACTAATTTAATGGTAATTTGCTACCTTACAGGTATTTGTTCACACGGCATCAACCACATCTTGATAAATCTGGCCTTCCATTCAATCCTTTTATGTAGAAAGAAGCTGAACTGTGCTTTAAGATGGAGAAGCTTCATGCTTCATATTCCCAGAATGTCGACAGAACACTAAAGAAATTCAGCAACAACATTCTTGCATCCCTTAGAAACCTTTGTAAGCTTATTGCAAAGCTTAGACTTTCTTTCTCACACCCTGCATGGCCCATATGGCCTTGATCTGTGTAAAACAATGTCAGCACTGTAAGACAACAGCTACATAACCAAAATGCAAGGAAAAAAAACACCAAATCCAGGAAGACATGGCACAGCACATTCCACTTTGGTTTTGGTGTTACATTACCAACAAAGCCTTCATTGCAAGCCCTGATTGCAGCTCAGGTAATTCAGCCTTTGAGTAAGCATATCTTTTATGCATAGATATAGTCTACTATATCATACTGCTTTTTATGCAGCCACTTAAATATTAAAAAACATACTGAAATTTTTCTTTTATAGTATAAACTACATGTCCTCTATCATGCACATGTGCCAGGAAACCAAAGATTTTTAAAAACATTCTGCAATTCCAGTTGAAAAGCTAAGAAGGGAGTTTTCAAGTCATATGGGCTCTTCACAATAACCAAACACTCAATTGAGCACTGACAGAGTTATGGGGAAGAAAAGCATTTTGAATGCAAGCAGCTAAACCTGAAACTTCTTAATAGCATGGAAGACTTATCTGTTCTATCGGTCACATTTTTATATTTAGAATAAACAGTCAATCCCTTTATTCAAAATATAAACAATTTTATTATTAACCACTTTTAATTTCATAATTAATTGCATTATTTTTAATACAGAATATATTTTCCTATAGAAGAGAATAAATTATACTTACCCTTTCCAAAGTAATTTCTTCAAATTCATATTCAATTTCTGTTCCATTGACCTAAAGAAAATAAAATCAGAAAATTCCTTAAATCCACATTTATGAAGGGAACTTCATGGGCATACTGTACATCTATTCCAGTATCATCAGTTTACCAAAGCACAATTTTCAGCATATAAGTGAGGAGTTCTAAAGTACAGACTAATTAACTCTCCTTTGTCTTGGGGGTGCTTAGTCAAGCCTATAAACCAAAACCAGCAAAAGTTCAGTATGTAGTGTCTATATAAATCACCAACATAACAAGACAGGTATTTGACAGAGTGTGTCTGTGGACTTTGTGCCAATGTTTAAATAATTTCCAAGATAATAGTTTCAAGTCAAAACAGAAGACCTGCTCCTCACATTCTCAACATGGAAGAAAAATTATGTATGCATTGTCTTACAAGCTCCAATTTACACTGCAATAAAAAACCAGGGAGGAAATTCACAGTACTTATGTGAAGATCACCCACTGATACATACACTCAAATACATCTTGTTTACTGTATTAACCTAGGGCAAGAATATGACAGAGGACCTTTGCAAGAGACAGCTGAATGGCAAAAAGGCACAGAATGTTAATGTAATTCCTATGCTGAGTCCCAGTGTCAAAATAAATTAAGCTACAAAATGTAGAGCACCAAAATGGATTGTGCTGGACAAGAAATCTATCAGCTGAAGAGATGACACTGATTTAAACAGGATTCCAAAACCTTGTTCCAGTCTGACACGGATTTTTTTTTTGTCCCTCCAGGCAACTCACTTAACATACCTTTATTCCTTTTCTCATTTCTTATGAATGGGCAGAGTAGAGCATCTGATAAAGTTACAAATATTTACTACACTGCAAGTAAACTACATAGCAATGAAAATATATCTATCATTAAAATCTCAGAAGAATTTCAAAGCATCACTTTTATACAACTAGTCAGCAATTTTTTTACTTGGCCAGAAAGCACTGATTAATTTAATAAAAAAAAGAAAAAGAAGAAGAAGAAAAATATGTTAATTATGCTATTTTAGTTTTTGTGATGCCCTGGAAAACAGCTTTGCTTTAGTGTTTTACTTAATGAAAAAAAATATTTTTCAAGACCTAAACTGAAGGAAAGCGCTGGGATTGACTTCATCCTAGAGGAACAAATTTGTTATTTCTCAAAACAAGCACATTTATCACTCCTCCCCACTCCCAACTGCTAATTTTCTGTATTAGATTCCTAACTGCAATCATAAAACACTGTACATAAATCATTCTTTATCTAGTCAAGCACCTTTCAAATGTAATTAGGTACTTCTCTTGTGAATATTTTAACAAGGTACATGTATCTGCCAAACAAAAGCTTCCTCTAAAAGCCACCAACTATTTAATTTGTTTACAATTAAAGATCTGATAAACCATGAAATCAGTAATAGAAATACAATCCCCAGAATCTGTGTTGAAAAGTAAAGAGGGAGAAAAGTCCAAACAACTCATGCTTAACAATTGCAAGAAAACACAGCATCAATGAATACAGTATTTAATATGTGCATAATATATGGGGGTTTTTAGTTCATTATGATTGAGTAATCACATCACATTACACTAACACCAGAGATGAACGAAAAAATATTACTACAGGATGTCTTCCTGTCCTATGTTATCACTTTAATGCTTTCTGCATAGACTCCTTTATTAATATAGGCAACTTACTAGGTATGAAGATCTTTATAGCTATTCCATTTTTTGTCCTTTCTTGTCTAATGATAATGAAATCAAAGCTATCTATATGTCTCTGTTTTCATGAACTTCTCTTTCATCTTAGGTTGGTGGATAGCTCTGATCTATGTCTTCAATTCCTCAGTCTTGCTCTATAAAGCTGTCTTTGCTTCACTGCTTATAATCGCTTTTCCTTTGCATTAAAAACTCATTAGTGCAGCAAAATGGGAAAAAGAGGGATATGAGTAGTGAGCAACCTCTGTGGAAAGATGAAAGGAGAAAACACAAGCTGAATACTCAATTTGTATTTGCACACAAACGGTATCTTGCTTATGACCATCTGAGGGGTTTCTATTATCATCCACAGTGGCGATTCTGAAAATGCCTTCAATGCAAATCGAAATTAATTGCAGCAGAGATCCATTATCAGGCTCCATAGCAGCAGGGGTGATATGAATTAAAAAGCTGATCTTGATCCAGCTCCTTTTGTTATTTAAACATACATGTCTGCATTTGCCGTTCACTGCCCTGTTTGTTTTGCTGGTTGCTCGGCAAACCAATGCAGTTATTTCATAAAGAATCTAATAAGACACTGTATCCACCTGAAGCAGGTGGAATGATTCTTTATGCAGTACCACTCATTGCTAGCACCATTTTACTTCATACTTAGACTCTCTGGCTGCACCTACACTGCTAAATTATAGTCAGTTTTCAGCCAAGTCTCAGTGCTTAGGGCTGTTTCTGTCTGGAGCCTGCTGGAAGCAAATAGCCAAGGAGTGAGCCAACAGTTAAGCAGGAAGAGAATCATGGCTCCAGCACTGGAACTGGCTTGTTGGTGCTCTCATTTAGCAGCATATGGACATACCCTCTGTTTTTGTACATTTTAACTTGACAGTCTCTGGCCTGTCAAAGCACCTAAACAAGCTGTCTGAACCTGCAACTTCCATTTCTTGCAAGTAGTGGCAACCTACCCTTGCATCTCTTTGCATGACTTTTCTAATCCTGCTTTTATATCGGAATGCAGAAGAACAGAAAGCAAAATTTACCACAGCCGCCATGTCTTTAGATAATTGTTAAAAATTAGAAACATTTTCATTCAGTATTCTCCACAATCAAAGAAATCATCAGTGTTTTCTAGTTCTTCGGGAAAAATTCTTTCTCAGCTTCCAGGACTGCAACCTTGTCCTGACAGATATCTTTAATCTGAAGTAAAATTTACATTTACACTGCTGAAATGTGAAGTAGTGATCTAACTTTATACTCAAGTGAGTAAGAACAGGCACGTGAAGGTCTTAATTAATTTCATCTTCCGCTAGAAATCTCAGGTAGGTGAGATGAATTGTGCCCGGAGGTTTACTTTCACTGTGTACAAACAGTCTAAAAACGATGCGTGAAGTTAGGTGAGCACTTGCCTTAAATCTGTTTTCCCTGCATGTCTCCTGGCTACAGACTGGTAAGAAATTTCTGCTTAAGGGATGCCATATGTCTTTCCTAATTATGCACCACTGAAAGGCTGGATCTCTGGTTTAGCAGCTTTTTCAATTGCTTTTTTGGGCTTGTCTGCACCTGTAACTGGCAGCACATGCCCGGCATGATATCCAGCACCTACTCCCACAAGCCCAACCAGTCAGGATATCCACAAGGAACAACTCAATCTTTCTTCTTCTCCAAAAGCCAAGAAACACCGCTCTTGGCTTCTGTCTCTGATTTGGGACACCAATGTGCACTCTTGTGAGAAAGATCCTCAACAGCAGCTGTGACAGTAAGGGGCCGCAGAACTGCAGCTGGAGCGGGCAAGGGGTACACAAGATGAGGTCCATGGGAGGACACAATCAACTGCATCCCTTCTTCAGGACACAGGGGCTGGAATCAACACGTGTCTCATCCAGGGACTTGTATTTCTGGCAGAAGAAAAATGATGCTATTGACCAGGACAAAATGAAAAAGTGCCACATGGCAGCAGATGCACATGAAATCTTTAGATAATTTTGAGAGCCTCTGCTGCATGGCCAAGACACACCTGCAAGGCAGGAAGGTTCTCTGCCTCCCGACCTCACATATGTTCATGATTCAGAGGGTGACAAATGCACAGCCCTTCTAGAGTAAATTACCAAGATTTAATTAACCTGATGGTTAAATGATACCCCTGCAAAGACAAGGTAACATTAGGTAATTTAGGGCTGCACCTGTTATTCTAGAGAACGCTCCAAAACATTTTACAATGTCTTAGAGAGAGAGAGATCTAAAGTAAGGTAACTGTCTAGACTCCACGATTCAAGAGAATTTTTCTGGCAGAGATCTCATCCCTATTCAAGTTCACTTATTTTTCAAAAAAGAAAGCACTGCTCATCCATTCATCATCAGTGAAACTTACTTTCAGGAGAGTGAGAAATAACAAACAGGTAAAGAGAGGTTTTTATACACAATTTTGTGAAAAATCTGAAATAAAGCCCAGCAGACAGAATACCAAAGTAAGGACCCGACAAACTCAGTTTGTTTGTTGCTTTATGAGAAGACTCTTACTTTCCCAGAAGTTTCTCTACCTTATGGCAGTTTAAGGGTGACATAAACAGCTGAAGTAGTCCCTGACTTAAAATCAGCTCTACAGATTCCTGAAATCTTTGAGATAAACATTCTGTTGGGTTTTCATTTTCTGCCACATGCTCTGCCACTTTATTAACACTTTTTAAAGATATTTTACTTCTGCAATTATTTGATTTGATGGACTTGTTTACACTCAAAAAGTAAACATTGCATTAATTGTTTCTTGCTATACTTCTACCCTACTGCAACTGCATCCACTTAGTAAGAAATATATTTTTCATCATGTGAATTTTAATGGTAGAATTGCATTATGATAACGGCAACAGATTCAAAACATTCAATTTATACAACTGCAATACTTCAAAACACCTGGACCTATCTTGTCTAATAAAAATGGCCATTTGAGCTCTTTTTTATGCTAAGTCTTATGTTCAAGAAGAGACTGTTTTGCCTAAAAACTACATCTGTAGATGTTTATTACAAGCAAAACTCATTTGAAGCATATGTAATTGTGTATTGTTTTTCAGACAACTGCAAGAAAGAAGACTGTTTCTTCTGTTATCATATGCATAGGAAGATAGCTACCCTGATACTGATTATCATTCAACATGCAAAATTTATTCCTTTGGCTGTATGTTTTCACCAGTTGTCTCATCACCCAAACCTCAGCAGAGTACAAGATTGCCAAATTCTTGTTGTAAAGTAACTTCAGGATATATTTATTCTTTAGAAGTTTCCAGTTGGCTGTGTAATTAAGATGGCCATAGACTCAGAGGATCACAGAATAGTTTGGGTTGGAAGGGACCTTAAAGATACCTATTTTCAAACCCACTGCCAGGGGAAGGGACATCTTACACTAGACTATGTTACCCTACATTTCAGAAACAGCAAGTCCATTTGGGTATCTAACAAGTATTAAATAGCCTTTCACCATTTCTGTTTTGTCACCAAAGCTGTAGAGTGATCTTTATTTAGCCTTTTGACAACTCCAGATTTGGGTTCTTTATTAATTATCAAAGGAAAGCTGCTCATGTTCTTTTCATATTGCTTTCCAAAATCATTAGAAATTGCCTTCCTTACTGCATATAAACATACAGAAAACACTCTCCTGATTTCTCTGATTTCAAATGTGATGACTTTGCATTTTCAAACTGTCATAAAAAGGCTGTCAGAAAGCTTTTCATGCTAGTATTGGATACCTCAGTGAGTGCATTTTACAGACTATTTATGTGAGATATCCCACATTTATTTTTAATTACAGTGCATAACTAAGCCTATTACCTTCTTTTCACCCATGCTTCCTTTAGGAAACAAGGAGAATATGTTAAACTTTTGAATCAAAATTTACCATAACCTAAAACTTCCTTTTAATATGATTGTAATATGTAATATGTTGTGGTGTGAAGAACGAAGAGTAAAAATTCATAGGGTTTTCAAAGAAGTTAATACTTTATCAGCAATAAAACTTTGTAAATCTTTCCAGAGATACCCAGGGAGCACTTGACCACCAGTCCCTGTACATCCTTTAGGGAAGAGGTTACCCTCAACACATAATTAGAAGAGCTCCAAGAAGCCAAATCCAAAAAAGCTCTTGGTCAACAACTGCAAACATCTGCAGTCATGATTAATTTGTACCCTGCTCAAAGGGACAAATTATTCACTCCTGCTATATTCACTCATTCTTTCCTTTTTAGATGTCTCTTATATCCTTCAGGACCTAATTTTTATTCATTTTATCTTCTCTGATGATTGTCATGGTACTCACCCTTTCCTCTTTGTGCCTCCCTTACTGTTATTCTGGCTTTTCTTGTTTTCATTCCCTCAGAAAAAACACCCATCTAGCAATTAACCATTGTCACTCTTCTCTGGTTGATTCCCAAACTGCAATTTTATTTTACTCTACCCCATTTCTCAGACCTTGTTCAGAACAGTCATGTTTTCTTGTCTACTGTGAATCACAATCCCCCAGCTGTAATCACAGCTTCTAATGTCTCCAAGTCAGCCTCCACTGCCTTCTGATTTTCATTCCTTTCAGGTTTTTTTTCCTCCTTATTACCTCCCAGAATGTTCTGTTTTCCTCTCACACACAGATGCACACACACACACACATATCAATTTAAACTTACTTATCTAATCCCACTTCATCTGAAGCATTATTCATTTATCAGTTTTCTACCTTCTCTTATTTTCCAACTAAACTTTAAACATAATCTTCTCCCATGACCCCTATTAAGCCACTCATACACTCTTCCTAGATTCTTTTCACTAATGCTTCACCTGCTTGACCATAGTTTGAAGACCTTGTCAAAATAAGGGATTCTTTTCTGGTTTCCCTTACTCACTGCTCTCACTCCTCATAATCTTTTTTGCTATTCAGCAACAATTTAGATTTACTTTTTAGCTGTTTTTTCACCACAGAGCTGACACTTTCTACAGTATAAAAAAAAATAAAAATTTTGATGTCCTTCTGCAAGGTATTCTTACTATTTTATGATGTTTACAATGAGCCATCAATTTTTCTTTCACCTCCTCATTGTTTTGTCCATATTGTGATGCTTCTGATGGAAGCATTATTTTAAGTGTAAGCTTGATATAGCTAATGCAGACTCAACACAAACTTCCTGGTTTTATAAGCCTAATGCAGGAGCAGATGAAACAGAGATTATGATTTCAAGTGGGGTTCATAGTAAATGGAAATAAAATTACATCTATGTGTAAATTCTATTTAGGCTAGCACTTCCAGCTTGTACAAAATGAGTACCAAGAAAAGAAGAATGCACAGTTCAGCTTTGGGACTTACAACCTCCTCTCTTATGCTAAAAGAAATTCATATACCATCAAATTACCTATCTAAAGGGTAGATATCCAAGAGAAGAAATGATCTAGATTTTGGGCTTTTTTTACAGGTACTGGAGAAAGGAATCAAGGGGGGTGATTTATGCCATGTGTCTCAGTCTTTGGATGGAATTGTTTAAGAATCTGCTTGCCCACTGATTATACGGAGAAAATTTAGACTCCCAGGATTAGCATCCTAAAAAATGTATTTCTTACAAAAATGTCAGGGTGCTTGGAACTAGGTGATCTTTAAGGTCCCTTCCAAACAGTTCTGATTCTACAAAAATTCTTCATTTTTTGTATCTTAAAATTAGAACGTTTACCAGTGCAAAAATTTGAAACAGTGCATTGCAGAGAACTGGATGCAGCAATTTCTTCCCACAAAATCACATTCTTTCTTGTACAATTCAGGTCATTTACTATACTGCTTCAGAAATTCACAATCACTTTGCCTCTTGTTTTCTTCTGTGCTTCTGCCATTGCTGACATGATAATATATGAGTTATAAACACTCAGTTTGTTAGGTTCTTCTGTCTCTGCTCTATTTCAGATTTAGAAGAAAATCCATCAAACCTTTCTAAAAATCTGAACAGTTCAGACATTTCTAGAAATTATTTTTCTGGTGCAACTCATCATTCCATGCACAAGATACATAAAAATGGAAAATAGCTGTTGCTTGACTGACCTTATTTCATCAACAAAGATTATGAAGTACTTGTAAATTGGGACTTAAAAGGTAATTTTAATAATGTTTAATTTGCATAATTTGATTTTAAAGGTTGGTAACTGTAAGAGTGTTTAAAAGGCAGAAATTATTATATGTGGGTTAAGTTTTATTCATTTAAACATGAGTAATAAATGTTTCACGGTTTTAGGGAAAAAATTCAACAGCATACTAACTGGCAAAATTTTAGGCAAGGAAAGAACAGCACTAATTAACGTCATTCTTTGGTATCCAGGACATGTTTATACAGCCATTATATAATGAAATACATGTCATAGGCATAATAGGTGTACCAAATTTCCTCAAATAAATATACAACCAACATAATCTAATCTCACCATTTTCTCAATGGGAACATACTCTGACTCATCTTTTTGCGCCTAAATTTGTCTACCAGTACCCCTGTTTAGCTTTGAGAGTTAATACTCCTTTCATTGCTCTCTCGCCCCATTGTCTACTAAAAAAAATCACAATCAATGAATTCTTTTGGGGAAGGCTAAACTACTGTCAGTAGCACTGGTGCAATCCCACTGGTGTCACTGATCTTGTGCTTGTGTAACTGAAGCTGCAGTTACTCATCTGTGGATGTACTCACACCTACAGGAGGAAGCAGCCCTGAGAAAGTGAAGAAAATGACTGCACCAATAGTAAAAATGAGTAATAAAGAATATTCACACATATAAAGTGTACATTCATTTATAAACCAATATGGATTCCACAGAACAAGATTTTTAGGCATGACTCAGTTGCTTTACAAGCATTTTTATAGCAGCAGAAGGATTTGCTATTTCTCTTAAAATCTTGGAAGGCTCTTCAGTGTACGTATGGGAAGGGAGCCACAGTTCTCTGTACTCTACAACTGAAAGCACAGCAGAACAGCTCCCTCATACCCAATTAATTTTGCTGTAGGAAAAAAAAACAAAAAACAAAACCAAGAAAAAGAAAAAGAAGACTTTTTGAATGGCTGAGACAAAACCAGTGTTTTTCTGCTCCTCCTCACAGGCTCAAGGAAAAAAAATTGATGTAACTGTTGTTCATAGGGATTAACAGTGTAAACCCTGAGAAGAAGCTAATGCAGCCTGACTGATCATCATCAGTCCCAGTCTAAGCCTAGCCAATATTCAGCAAACTATTCCAAATACTTCTCATGCTTTCTTGGTAGGAAAGACTGCTTTGCATCAGTTTGAGAGAATTTGAGTTTTTCACAAAAATTTTTTCAACTTGAATGTAAGGAGAGAGGAAAATACCACTTTCAACCACCTTCAATCAATCTAATTTCTGATACAATAACGAAATCTTGAAAGTTATTCTGAAAGTAATTTCTATGTATTGCATCAGCATTTAAAAAATATAATAAATCAAGATTACCTATTAATGTATAACAGCAGAGATGAGAGAAGCTTTACTAAAGAACTGAGGAAAGCCAAAATAAAGCTAGAGAAAAATGCTGACACATAATCCTCTTTAAAACAAGCACAAAGAGGTCACAGTGCTCTCTCGCTGTAAGTAAGCAGTGATGAAATGACCTATGGTACAGGAAATAATCTAAAAATATTTTTACCACACTAAAATGCACAACTGCAACACAGAAGTACTCTGAAAATGTTTAATGTCACGTAATATTCCTTTAAAATGTCAAGTATTTCATCATCTCTTTCCAGTAGTAGAGCATATTTTACCAGTTATATGAAGCATCTTTATTACATTCTCCATAGCTTTCCTGACATAATGAAACCTGTAATTTCCACATCAAAGCTAAAGTATTTGGCAGCAGAAGTAGGGAAAGTATTCTGGTTCTTATCTCAGCAATATGTAAGGAAGTTAGTGGCCATTAGCCATCACAGCTAAATTTGTGTACAAGTCTTCTCCCGGACATCAAATGCTCCAATATGCACAAGGCCACTAACCAGACATTTTACTTGCCATCACTACATGCTCCAGCACGTCTGCTCCACTGAAAAGTTACTTTCCAGGATTAAATTTATTTCTGTTTCATCCTGGGTTCATCACAGGAATCATCAGCCAATCAAAGGTGCAGACACACACATCCATGAGCAGGGAGGCACAAGGGCAGGTGGAGATACCCTGTTGGAGACCCTTCCAGGGAAGCCTCAGCCCCTGGCTCTGGTGATACCCAGCACTGGGGGTCAGCTGGGGAGCACCTTGCAGCCTGGGGTGGGGAAACCTGCAGGATTCAGGGAACAAGCACCTAGGCATTGCAACAAGACTTAGGAGATTTTAAAGTGAGGAATAAAAGGAAGGATAGCAGTGGTTTAGAAGTAGGGAGGAAGACGTAAAAGAAAACAGGAGTAAGTGGATAAAGGGGACCAGTCACATGTAGACAGGCTGGTCATTTTATTTCCCTGTCTGAGCCCTGTGCCTGCTGAACATCTTCTGTCATGTCTTCTATTAAATTTTACCTATTTTCTTGGGTAAGGGGTTCTGTGTGTGTGTCTAGTGGTCTGTGGTACCAGCAGCTGGAGTGCAGGAGGTACCTACAAACACTGGGTGACTGCCAGCAAGCACCAAGCTGGGCCAGCTGGGGAGGAGGTGAAGCAGTGAGAAAGCTGGGGTGTGTTTGTAGAACTGTAAGACAAGGGAAGAAGTTGGCTACTGAAAGGGAAAGGGATCCAAGGCAACTGCCCATGATACTTTAGGATCCATGGGTTGACTGAGACCCCTTTTGGTGTGTGTGTGTTTTACTGTGCAGGAGGAAGGGCAAGCATCCAGAGCCAGATACTGGATGGACCGTGTGTCTGAGCTCAGCTGTAGGAGGAATCAGAGTCCCACAGGGTGTGTGTACCTTGGTTTGTGCAAAGGAGTCTGTACCAGCAGCTGGACAGGGGTGCAGCATCAGGTGCCGCCATCCGGAGCCTGCACTCCTCAGCTGACCAAGTACCCAAATCCATCTCCTAGCAGTTTTCACACCCCACACATGAATACATGCATACAAATGGGGACACAAGGAAGCCACTTTTGTTTGTGTGGGCACTGACCGCTGTGTTCCTCTGCTCTGACGTGTCTCTACCTGAATGCCTTCTGTGTGTCCATGCACTTACTGGGAATACAGGGTCGACCTTGCTACTGGCTGAGCACTGTGGCACACAGTCCAAACAGCCTTGCTTCCATCAGGCTACCAAATTTAGAAACCCCTTTCATCTTGCAATAATTCATGCACACATACTGCAAACAAAGCATTTTTCTGTTATATGGACTACAACTTGATGCAACGCTAAAGCGAGAAAAAAATTCTTTGCAGACTCATATTTGTTGCTATGTATCTCCTATTTTCACCCAAGCAGAAAGATGAATGTGACAGGAAAAACGATTCTTACAATCCTCTTCAATCATTCTTCACCAAGAAAAGGCAGGGAAAAATGCATAGAAAAAGATCTGGAAATAAGAAACTGTGCTCAAAGTATAAATGACGGTGGATGTTCTACAATATTAAAGCTTTAACTTTAGTAAAGCAGGGGAATTTATAAAAGATATAAACACACTTGATTTTAGCTTCAGCCAAAAATCAAAAATATGTGGAATTAAAGAACTGGTAAGAAAGTGAAGTATAATTTATTTTCTTTCAGTAGATCTGCATATAGAGACAATGTTCACTGAGACATGACTGAAACAGGGATGCCCAGTTGTGACCAACCTGTCTTACTGATAAGATCAGTCTCCCTGAGACATGAGGATGGCTCCTGGAGATTGGTCCTTACTTTGAAAGAAAGATGAACATCTTTCAACAATTTCAAGATACACAGAAAAAAGTTTCACAAACTAGAATATATTTGCGTCCTGCATGAAATTCAAATTCTTGGAGAATGAAAGAAGAGCACTTCTCTGACTTAGCTTACAAACCAACTTCAAACTAATACACAATGCTTCTAAAAAGAAATTAAACAGTATTGAGAGCACCAGCTGCAAATTATACTTCTTCCCTGGGGAAAGACCAAGAGGTCATATGGAGAGATGAAGACTTTTACTATTTCTAGAATAAGAAAGAGCCCTACCAAGATATCACATATCTGCTTCTACTAAAGAGGAAGGCAGTGAAATGTAAGTGATTAATCAACCTTGCACTGTGCACATTGTTTGAAAAATTAGTATAGCTCAGTAGTTTCAAGATAAACTCACAGTGTGATATGCTTACCTTTCCACCACCTTTGTCTAGACTCTTAGACTTTTCAAAGTCTAAGTCCTGAATTTGGACATCAGACAAGATTAATTTTGTTATGACCACGCTAATGCTCACTTAAGCTGTACAAAGAACAAAACAATCACACTTGCCAATATTCAGTAAAATGTTTCTAGCTAGCAAACATAAAACATAACACACTCAGCACAAGTAATTTATGACTAAAAGGAATCCAGAATTTTAAACTGTTGTCATCTTTATGCAGAAAACTTTACAGGCACAATTTACTCAACAAGTGATTGAATATGTTAATGTAAGATACAAAAGATACGCACTTCCATTATTATTTCTCTTTACTAAGAGAGTGGAAATTTATCTCATGTAGGAATTGTTATTTTCTATTACCTCCAAACTAAGCCAATCTTCTACAGAAAATTTTGAGGGCTGCAATTTCTAAGATCAGGAAAACAGATATTATCTGTGGCATATCTGGGTTTCCTACTCTGTGCTACGTCATCTAAACACTGATTTAAAATGTAATTTACTATCAAGTTTGATTGACCAGATCACTGCAGTAAAAGTAGCAGAAGTTTTTATTGTGTCAAATGTGGATTAGAAATAACTATAGAAATAACTGTTCCCAAAATGTCTACACTCAAAATTTGCAACAGTAGGAACGTCAGAATATTTGATGAAACTGTGTTGAAGTTGTGTTAGTTTTACAGGACGGATCAGCTAATCCCTGGCTAGCAATGGGGAAAAAATAAGAGCATTTAAATGGCTATTTTGCCATTTCATTAAAAGAGAATGGCATTCCACTGAGATATTTTTATATTGCTTGTAGGGAACAAGCGAGAGACACTCTAGGTATTCTAAAATTTTTCAAAAGTTATCATAAATAACAGGAAAAAATGTTTCTATGAAAAACACAGTGAATAATGTTAAGAGCAAGACCTAAAGCATCACAAAGAGGAGGAAATATTTTCTATCCATTGTTGCTACCGATGTTGCATTGTGTGCTGCCAAGATAAAAACCTTGCCTTGTCTGAACTTTAACATAGTTTGCAAAGCAAAATATTCAACAATTCTAGACATAAAAAAGTAAAGACTTAAAATTACAAAGAAAAGTTCTTGTAAAATAAGTTTCAGACATACCTCATCTTAAATGAGTGGTAAAAAAACATTGTAAATCAAACCATTGTATGTCCAATAAGACATGAAAGCAAGATTTCTCTTTTCCACTTTTCATCAAAACAAGCTTTCTCTTCAATACTGAGTAGCTACTTTCTCTACTTCTTAGATTATCCAAGGTCAAAGGAACACATCTGTCTCGGACAGCAATTAATCTGAAATCCTCCAAAATGAAGTCTTATGAAAAAGGAAAGCTTTCCTCCTTTTGTATTATAATTGCAAACAATAAGATGATGACATCTATTCTAGCTCTTCTTCCATTGTTTTTCACAACACCTTTCAGTGAATACTGTGAATACCATTCAATACAGTGAATACTGGCCAATACAAGTCCCATTGTCTTGAATCACCAAAAAAACCCACAAATTTGTACTTACTCACTTGCACTCCTCATGCTGTTTCCCAAATAATTTCAGAATTTTAACTTCACAACAAAGTAACTCAAAGCTATTGCTATGGAAAAATAGCCTTGTGTACTTGAAGAGCTTTATTAGCTTCTAGAATCAAAGAATGGTTTGGGTTGGAAGCAACTTTAAAGATCATCCAGTTCTGATCTCCCTGCCATGGTTCTTAATTTTATACATACATATGTGTATATATATATACATATATATATGTATTCTAATCAAGTACCTTATGCAAAAGACAATGGGTTTGATTGTTTAAGACCATGAATTGTGCTACAAAAGCATATTTGGTTTTGTTAGCCACTGGATCCCTGGAAACCTACCAACCCAACTGACTTTAGCCTGCTGCTACAATATCCAGTCATGTTAGCTGTGGTAGCATAATATATAAAGAATTATACAAAAGGAAAAAACTAATTCAGGGGTAGGGAGAGAAAGACAAAACCAAATTCAAATGACATTGCATTTAGGTCATGTTGGTCCACGTAATTCAAGGCTACCCCATATTTTCAAGTGCTTCAAACAACTTTAACAAGCAAACCTTGCATTCTGCAGCACGTGCCAACATCACAGGCAAATTAAAAATTAAGTATAGCTGGGTTTAGAGGAGGAGTATGTACACACCCACACACCCCCATATGTATATAGTATTGTGATTTTTCTCAGAGTGATGAAAATACCTGACAGTGCAATGCCTGGCTGGCTTGCCCCAGCAGAGGCAACAAGGGTAAGAGTGATAAGTGTAAGGGTGACCCAGCAAGAACAGACTTTGCAAAGCAAAGCACTGTACCTCTTTCAAGGGGTCTCTTACACTGTCACCCAAAGGACCTGGTACTGAATATCTAAAAACCTGCTGGCATGTGTAGTTGTTTGTAAAAAAGCCTGCTTCACAAACTGGAGTGTTATGAGTAAGACTGATAAATGCACACCCATGATCTGGACTGAAATGCTGAAGTACTTGCACTCCAAGTATGCCAAATCCAAAAACATGAAGCATTACACGCTCTGTGTGCTGTGTCCACCTGAAGCAGAGGGACATAAATGAGTGGAGGATGTGATCTCTACAGCTCAATAAGCTCCTCTCTCCCAGTCTGCTAATTGCAACATTTCAAACATCCACAGAAAGACCTCCTTGACTGAAACTGAAGTCCAACATTATTCACAGGCAATTGAAAATGGACAGTATTATAATTTCAGAGAATAGAAGTGTGAAGGAATAATTAGATACGTGACCAAGGGATGCAATTACTTGTTGGATTGACAGGATGTTGTTGATAATTCTACCTACATCCAGACACAATGAAGGCTTTTTGATTTTTTTATGTATTATGATACATAGCATTCAAATAGGCAATGTAGATTTTATTCTTACAGAAAATAACAAAAATCCCCTAAAATAAGGAAGCTGTTTTACTTGAAAGTAACGCTTTTTTTTCCCCTTAATTAAAAATTATGTCTTTGAAAAGGCTTAAATATTAGAAATACATTCTGTATTTAAAAGCAAAACACATGAAAAAAATCACATTTTTGCTTCAGAATCACTTTAGCCCTTCTTTAAAAGATGTTTCTTTTTAAAACAGTATATTTTAAAAGAAAAGGTTTGAAATAAATTTATTTTCAGGTAGAAAAACAGTGGGTATGAAATAGAGGCAAAATAAATCATAAGATCCATTCTGTACCTTTGCTTTGGGTTTTCAATAGATTGTATGCTGTCACACTGAAATCCTTTTAGGTCATCAGACAGCAGGATGAACACCTTTCTATTTTTGCATGTTTAAGGAAAGCTGTTTTGTATTAGTTCATTAGTTTTGTATTCTGTAGAACCTTTTCCATTAATGATCACAAAATATTTTATAAACATTACTTAAATCCAGCCTGTCAATATTGCTGTTACAAAAGAAAAAAGTCCTATCCCACTGCAGAAACATTGACATGCAGAATACAGCAGTGTTTGCCAGGGCAAAAAACACTGCTGTGATGCAATTCAAGGGCCAAACCAGACAAGCTATGCCAATGCAGCTTTTAAAGACTAGCACAGAGCTCTACCAGCTTTAGCTTTTCCATTGTAATGCACATTAATGGCAGGCTGAAAGATAAGTATAAATAATAAACAAAACTGCAGGTTAACAATCCGGAAAAACGTACGTCATTAGAGATAATAAGGTGTGTAATCTCACTTTCAAGACTATGATCAAACTAATTATGAAAGAAGCAAGACATTTATTCTGAGAAGTCAATGGAAAAAATATATATACACCTACATGATGGTATTTTTATATATTTCAATATAATATTGAAAAAAAACCCCAAACTCCATGAGATTCCTATTTTTGTAAAAATTCAGATCCTATCATTTTAGACCAACCATTGTACTCAAAAATTTTCTTATCATCCACAGTCCACCATCATAGTGGTGGTTTAAACCCAGCCAGCAGCCAAGCCCCACACAATTGCTCACTCCCCTAGCAGCAGGATCCAGGAGAGAATTGGAATGGTCAAAAGTAGAAAACTTTGGGTTGAGATGAAGACAGTTTGACAGGGAAAGCAAAAGCCACAGAGACATGCAGAGCAAAACAAGGAGTTAATTCACCACTTCCCATGGTTGGGCAGGAGTTCAGCCATCTCCAGGAGAGCAGGGCCCCATCCCACATAAACGTAACTTGGGAAAACTCATGCTGTTACTCTGAATGTCCATCCCTTCCTCATTCTTCCCCCCACTTTATACACTGAGCATGGTGTCACACTGTCTGGAATATCCCTCTGGGCAGTTGGGGTCCCCTGTCCTGGCTGTGCCTCCTCCCAGCCTCTCATGCACCCCCACTCTCTCACCAGTGTGGCAGCACGAGAAGCAGAGAAGGCCTTGGCTCTGTGTGAGCCCTGCCCAGCAATAATGAAATCACCTCTATATTAGCAACCCTGTGCACAAATCCAAAACAGCCTCATACCAGCCACTGTGAAGAAAGTTAACTCTACCCCAGCCAAAACCAGCTCAGTCATATATCACATTTAACATTAATTATGTAAAGACATGCTCTACTAAAAAAATACATAAAGCCACCTACTCCCTCCAATTTACTTATCTAGGTCTAGAATGCACCTACATTCCTATTATCCAATAAAAGCCTTTAGAGTGCTGACTGTGTTCAGAAATTCACAAATTTTCCTCATCTTTTTACAGCTGGATGTGGCAATGTGCTTCCATCCCCAACCTGTCTTTTATATTTCATAGCAATTCCTGCTCAAGTAATAACCCTAAGTGGTGGTCAGTCATGGATGTCTCTGGTCCTGACTGATGAATCTGGTTCCAGCTGGACTGGGGGTGGGGAGACAGATAACAACATTTGGGCAATACACCCAGCTAACCAGGATGCCAGCCCATGTCCAACTCAAGGCAAATTTGGAAGAAAGCAGCATCTGTAGTCAGTATGCAAATATGACTATGACTCTATCAGCTTACTCCATGAAGAGTAGACAGCCCAAGGCCTGCTGAGCTCTCCTGCATGGCAGTGGGCTGCACGCCAGTATTTCCCCTTGAGCAGGAATGCCTCTCAAGGTTATGAGATTCCTTATTACATCAGATGGCTGGTAAGTGAATTATGAATAAGCACACAAACTTGGCAATCTTTTGGAAAGGATGATTAGACATTGGAATGGGCTGCCCAGGGAGGTGGTTGAGTCACTGTCCCTGGAGGTGTTTAGGAAAAGACTGGATGTGGCACTTGGTGCCATGGTCTAGTTGACATTTTGGTTTGTTCAAAGGTTGGACTTGATGATCTCAGAGGCCTTTTCTGACCTAAGAGATTGCAAATATATAATCCTTTAGATATCAACCATTAGCCAAGGCTGAAACAGTCTGGATCCAGCTGCCCCTATACTCCCCCATGAAAGGAAGTTTGGAACACAATGGGATCCTTTCTGAAACTCATGGCTCAATGGGAAGATCCCCCAAAATTTTGTCTGACTGTTCTGTGTGCAGTAAATGCTCAAGTATACATAGCCATTAATTCTTTAATTCTTAAACTGCTGTGTATACCACTGAACTTCTCTTATATCAATAAAATATAGCTTCTTCTCATTTGAGAGTGAAGTGCCTGATTCCACCCACAACATCAGAACAGGAAGAATTTATTCTTTTTTTAGCCTTTGCTTAAGCTTTTATCTGTCTCCTAATGTGCTATAGCTAGGTGCACTAGCTGAATGGCAGAGAGGAAAGCTGGAAGTTTTCCTAAACTCCCCATTTTGGCATCATCCTGGCCCCCACACTTCCCTGAGCAGGAGGTGTCACAGGGCACTGCCCTGCCCCAGGAAGGGCTGAGCTCACAGGGTCCCTCAGCTGGAATGCACAGAAACAGCTGCACAGCTCTTTCTGTGGCCACACTCAGGCAAGAGTAAAAGGATACAAAGATTGATTACAGCTCATGAAAACATAACCTACATAATTTGAAAATTACTTCTTCAGGGCATGTCTTAAATGTATCTTCACAGAACTCAGCATAGGCAATATAGTTAGTAAACCAAAGGAATAATAAAATAACTCATAATAAAATAGTAATAATAAAAAATAATTTGAAAGAACAATGTGAAACTGAAGAAATATGAGGAATTTATTGTGACTGAAAGGAGAATAAAGTACATATTGCTTAGATCTTATTGCTGTGACAGGATGGGGGAGCAAGGGAACCTGAGAAGTTCACAGTACCTGAGTGAACTGTTCTAAATATTTTTGTTAAGATGAAAAGAAAAGAAAATTCCATCATAAGATAAATAGAAAAGTCCCCTTCAATTTCTAGAAGTGATGCAGCAAAGACAGCCTTATAGCTACTTTTAACTGAACTATGCAGCTTTTTGGAAATGAAAAAAGAAATAAGACCTATTCCATGCAAGAGAGAAAATGAGATGATTCATATGTTATTAAATTAATGCTTCTCATTATACAAAGAGATCTAAAATTTACAGCCAAAGAATAGAGAACAAACAAACTCCCACAAATGTTTAATTGTGCTTAAAATGTCACAGAATAATTCGTTTTGTACCATCGAAGCTTCCTATCAAATTTATTCCCACGTCCAAAGCTTGGCAAGCCAAAGTTTTCAAACCACTGAACCTAGAAAAAAACTTAATTAACTGTTTCTTCTGTTACTTGCTGCAGGCCCAAATTATAAGGAATAACATGCACTATAATATAATAAGGCCTCTTCTTTTATCTCATCTAAGAAAAGCATACTGATGATAACCAGACCCACAAAGGATGATTTTTTTTTTTTTCCCAAACTATTGAGTTGAAAGGTTTGAAGAATGTCAACAGTTGCAAAATGTTTAATTATGTGATTTTAACTCACTAGGGTGTTAATGAGACAAATCACTCAGTTTACCAGCTGTGCATCAACTGTAAAAAGGAGATTTCTTTCAGGTGGACCAGTGCAGAGATAACGTGTGAACATGCTTTGTGGATTCTGACCATCACTGTGAGGGGTATCTCGCAAAAACGCTCAGGAATTTCAAAGGAGGAAGATGGCAGAGATTAATGAATTGGAAATGCATTGGGGGTACATCCTGTAAAATGAAACAATGACAGAAGTTGTGCCAGCAGCCTAATGAAATCCTGAGAAGTCTCTGTCTGGCATGTAACAACACTAAAAATAGCCTGACCTTATTTATGTTATCAGTTGTGGCTAGTAATTACAGAAAAAAATACCATTTTGATTCAGCAACATTTGAAAATCCATGCTCATTCCAGTGCTTAATTTTGAAAATAATTACTACATAGTAACAAATGGATTACTTAACTTTTTTTATGGTAAATACAATTAAAATTACCATTACTTAATAAAAAAAATCTAGTTTTTTTAGCAGCACATTGTTTTTGGAAAAATGTGAGTGGACAGCATTAACTAGTATTGTGAAAAGTACTAGTATCACGACTGGTATGTCATGAAAAGTATCTTAAAAAATCACAGTCAGAAATTAAAAAAAAATATGTCAAAAATTTTCTTGAGACATATCTCTTCAACAAGTTGATTTAGAAATGGTGCTCAGATTTGTGGAAGGCAAACTCTATCAAAAGAATTCAAGGACAACCATCTAAGACTAGAGAAAGACAGAGTATGAAAAAAAAAATAAATAATGTGAACATTAGAAATATGACCCAATTAGTAGGATCTGAAAAATTCTTGTTCTTCCCATCCAGTCTTCCTAGACTCCAAGTGTACTTTGGCAATGGGAGCTGAAATGAATGAATAGGGATTAACAGCAGGAATCTAAGATCATTATAGCCCCAAGGAATGGCACTTCTAGGTGTTTTAAACACTCTACAGTTCTGAGAGAGGATCAGCATCTCTACACCAAGGCTGCTTTTAGCTTTGGACAGAAAATAAAAGAACTTAACTGGGCTTCTGTGATCAATAAAGTAATTTTTTCTCAGAGTGTTAGATGTTTATTTTATGGCAACTACAAATCAGTAGTGACTTTCAGAAGTGCAAATACCTAGCTAGTTAACTCTAAGGATATTTCAAAATTCATCAAAAATGTTCCTAGGCACTTATAGTCTTCCCCCAGGCATGTCTGGAAGTCCTAACAGTGCTGAAAATGCAGATGTCTGACACATGTTCAAGTTCCAAAATCATAATTAAATCTAGCTTTTTGTTATCTCTCTGAACTGACCTCATCCAGAAAAAATATTTTAGGGCATATCTGCTAAATTACATTTCCTATAAAATAAATGATATGATGATGGCTGCACCATCATACACTTAACTCATCCTGTTTGGAAGATTTGTCTCTGTATTTCCAAATACTTGAAAGAGACAAAAATCCCCTAACACCCAATGATGTTATAGGCTGTATTACAGGACCCACACAATACTACAGGCTGTGCTGGGTTTTTCTGGGATGGAGTTTATTCTCTATAGTAGCTTACGTGGAGCAATAATTCAATGTGTGGCTGAAACAATAATAATATGCCAACATTTTGCTTATTGCTGTAGAGAGCTTTCACAGCATAAAGGCTTTTTCTCCTTTTGATTTTACCCTTCCTGTCCCAGTAGCAAGTTGGCTGGGGTGGATACAGGCTTTGGAGGGGACCTAGCCAGGAGAGATGACTCCACATGACCAAATGAATATTCTATATCACATGGTTCTACAATAAAAGCTCAGGGAAAGGAGGAGCAAGGGAAAACATTGATGGTTATGACAGATCTTCCCAAATAACAAGCTACACATGAAGCCTTGCTTTCCAGGAAAGGCTAAACATCTGCCCACTGATGGGAAGTAGTGAATGAATTTCTTATTTTGCTTTACCTGCATATGCAGCATTTGCTTTCTCTATTTAACTCACTGCCTTCATATACAACTCTAATTTTATCTCCTATTTTCTTCCAGACCCACACCAGAGAGGAGTGAGAGGAGTGTTTACCTATTGGCCAGAGTAATTTCACCACATGCTGTCACTAAATCTGTACTGGGAAGGATCCCTGGACCAGGAGTGGATGCACACATGGATCTGGCCCAGTGACTACAGCATCTCCCTTGCAGAGGAAATATAAACTGAAGCCAAACTAAATTAAACTGCATTACTCCTGAGGGCAAGAAAGAAAACACAGGTCTCCCAGCCCACACTCTCAAATACTAGTTTGGAGGAAGAGGTCATTTGTTCATGGCTTGTTTTTGTGTCTCATCTGAGAAGATGTTCAGGCATACAAATCCTAAGCAGAAGGAAATGCCTATTTGTAAAGCAGAGACCCCAAGTTCTGTGGGGCACTATGGTGGCCTGGGCTCAGCAGACAGGTCACAGTGAAGTATTTCTTAGTGCCTAGTGTTAAGTAAGTCCCTCAGTGGTGGCACTGCTGCATCCCATATCTAAGAGAAGTAACTCCTTCCCAGGCTGGGAAGAGCAAGGTGACCAATTCAAAGTTGTCTATTTGTACTGTAAGCACCTTCTGTTTATTTATCCACTTCACATCATGTGTTGGAGACTGAAACAGCCCGCAAGGCACTTCTCAGCCCACTGTCAACATTTCTCTTGAATGTGCTTGGTCATTTGTTCTTTATAATTTAACAGAAAGGAACTCAACTTTGTACAAAAGTGGCACAAAAGTGTGCAAGTATTGATAGAATGTGTTAAGGGAATAAATCTTATTGATTGAGCATCTTGTCACTAGTGTAATTGAATCTGTATTTAGGAATTCAAACACCGTAGCTGCGGAGGATCCTGGGCACAGGTCTAGTGCTGAAAATGAGAACTGGGGCTCACAATGTCCCTTGTGGAAGACAGAGAACACTAAGTGTAAAATGTCTCATCAAAATAAAGGAGAAAAGCCAAAGAGACCTATTGAAAGTGAGACCATAGCAGATGGTTTTGATGTTAAGATGGAAAATTGAGACAGAAATGATAGGAAGACGTTTAAAAAAGCTGCATGCAAATGAACAGAGAAATTCTATTTAACTTTTTCACCCTTCCAATAGTTCATATTCCCATCAAGGGACTAAATTCTCTTCTGCTTTAGAGCACTTTCATTCTTCTAAATTGCTCTTGGCTGTGATCTTTACCTGTGTTCTGCACCATAATTTCCAAGTTTTATGAATTGTCAGTAACAAACTGGCCAGGACAACCCCTATTAAACTTGTCATCAACAGTCTTCTCTAAGACAGAAGCCAGCAACATGACTGGAGTAGGTAGATAAATAATTAGGCTTATGCATTGGTATCGTAAGAAACAGATGTGGACAAAACACGACAGATGAGAGACATTAATTAGGAGTTTCAAAAAGATAACTAAGATGATGCAAGAAGAAAGACTAGATACTGGTTGGCTAGATAGCTTTGTGCTACTTGTTTTTCCTTGCCCCAGTCATTTAAGCCTGTTACTCTCTTTGTGATGTGTTTACTTTGTGTTTTTCTATGTCCTTTATCTCCATCTATAGTTGATTTTACAGTCTGAATGACAGTAATATCAAATGCTTGTAGAAAAGACAGATTTTTAAAAATCTAATAAAAACATGCATTTATTTTACGATAATCTGTTTCCTACAAATCATAAAAAAGAAGAGACATTAACAGGAAAATAACAAATCGATTAGTTTGACCTGCTATTTATCATGAGCAATTTCCATCTACAAAAGAAGGACAGACAGACAAATGAAAGGATATTGTACCATTTTAATATACACTGGGCATCCAGGTATTTTTCATTTAAGCTAGCAGGGTGTGCATGACTCTAAAAAGAAATACTTATTTCACTGGTGAGGATGACAGCCTTAATGAAGTCACTTTTTTTCAAAGAAAGGCTAGTTTTGGTAAACTTCAGCTACAAACTGTGTGTATATAATATGCTATGATTCACCTGAGTGTAACTGTCATTCCCAATTTCTTTTCTTAGAAAGGAATTTACTGTGTAACTGCAAAAGGAATTATTAACGGCAAGATTTGTTTAGAAGATTAATTCCATGCAATACCAAACAGAATTTCTGTGTGAAAATAAACCAGCTGTAGATACTTAAAAAAAACAACCCTTAATACTTACATAGGGGATTGTGTCCAAGGTGTCTGTGTTGACAATTATAGGGGCAGGGCTTGCCTGAAAGAGAATAAAAAAAGGGAGAAAATAAATTGAAACACTTTAAATTCTTTTATATTTAAATACCCATACTGATACATAAAGTGAAAAGTCTAAAAGCCTGTTTTCCCACTGAATTCAAATCATACAGCAGTATATAACTGTGGGTACTGCTCAATCAAGGATGAAGGAAATAGGTTCTCAGCTTCCAAACCACAGCTCACTGTGGTCTTTCTTTTTAATTTCTCCAGGCTTTGGACCACATCCTGCATATGCATTATCCAGTTGTTCATTTTTTCAGTAGAACTGTAAGAAACCTGATGTATTCAACTTTTAATTAGGCGATGTTGAGGTTGAGGGTTTCAGCTTCCCTACCTGACAAGTCCACCTTTTGTGTTTGAACCAAGATGACTAACTGATCTTCACAAAGGATAAACATTTAATGTTTACACTACTTAGCAGTATTGTATAGGTATATGTATAAGCACATTCATTATGATACTTATGTCAAAGGTATGTAATTGGCATGGTTCACATACACTCAGCTGAGGTTCAGATTGAAACACAGACCAGTTTAAGACTAGTGCATCTGCAAAGCTGCCCAACCTGATCTTTAAATTTTTGATGAAGCTCATATCTAGGCTAGTTTCCAACCACCTGAACCTCCTGCTCTTCCCATTCTGGGCTTCAGTGGTACAGACCCAATGCCAAACTCTGATATAACCCAGCTGCATAAACCTGGCTCAGAGTCTGGAGAAAACCAGAAAGTTGTGAGAACATGTAAGCCAGAGGCAAGCACCATCAGTAAAATGCCAAAGAGGCAGGACTGCCGAGATGGGATTGTTAATAATCAAAGACTCAGAAGGATCAACATGTAGTCAGTGTAGTACAAGAATAGATGGAAGGCACCCTTTCTCAGCCTTACTAATGCCTTCTTGGGCAGCAAAGACTCTTCAGGAACTGTACTGGGCTGATGACAGCACTAATGCTTAGCACAGTAGCTCATTAGATCTATTCATCTACACTGAATATTTGTCACTGAATGACTGCACTTTAAACTCATACAGACTGCAGGATCTCTGTGCATGGTGGGCACGAACACGGCGCTGCTGAAAACACTGATCCTATTCCTGCCATCAAATATTTATCGTGGGATTTCAAAACCTAACAACCCAAATTAAGAATGTGACATCAGTGCAATAATTCAAGTAACATGAGAGTAGCACAGGTTTTTTTCCCCCATTTTTTATGGAGCCATTCAAGGATAATTCTATGTTCAAAGAAATTTCATGTTACTGGACAAAAGCAACTGCTGATGAATGCCACAATTTCTGTACAACGGTGTAAGCCAGGAATTAAAATTAAATGCATACAATTTGGTGTCTGCATTTCATGGTATGGACCAGTTGTCATGGTAAGGTATTTATTTTACATTAAAATGCTTAGTATCTGAAAAGATATTATATGCCCATACTCTGTTATTCTCAAAACATATTCCCAAAACACTGGACACACTGAAGTGACAGGTAAAAGCCGAAAGCTATGTGATTATAGTACTTTTAGCTTTAGGCATATGGAATATGCATTATCATTAAAGGTAAAACAAAATATTTCCTTTTTAGAATCATAGTTTTTACATTAATATTTAGCTCAATACACTTAAAAAATGCTACCTTTGCTACAGGAAGAATAAGCTTGGGAATTTTTTACAGTATTGATTTTATCTCCCTTTAATTTTTACCTACTGTGTCGGTCTGTTACCAACTACAAACAAAGTTTGCAATTTTCAGAATAAAAACATCTTTCCACTGCTGATTGAAAAAATAGTATCTACTAAAATAAAACAAAAAAACTTTCAGAAGTAATTTTCCAAAGCATTTCCCCAAACCTCTTTAACCTGTTGAAGAACAAAGCCTTTTATCTGTATCAGATTTTCCCGAAGTAAAGCTGAAGAAATCAGAAACAAATGTGAGAACACTTGGGCTGGACAGAGTACTCCTGGTGCAGCCTGACAGGGGATGAGATGTCTCTCACCCTGCTGCCCCTGGCTGGGTAGTGCAGCCCAGTTTGCCATTCCCCCTCACTGCTGCAATAGCTGGTTCACATGCAACTTGTTCTCTCTACAAAGCTGCAGCTTAGCCAGACTGTGCCTGCCTGGGACTGCTCCACGTTTTATTCTGTCATGGGGAACATGTTTACACTGAACTTTGTGAGATTCCTCTCACCCCATTTCTCCTTCCTATTGATATTTTCCTCTGAAGAGCAGGGAACAGTCTATGTATCATCCACTCCTCCCAGTCTGGTGTTACCTCAAACCTTGCTGACAATGCTCTCTATATAATCATTCTGGTTATTAATGAAGATGTTAAACAGCATCAGCACCTCTATCAACTCTGTATGAGCACCACAAAGAACTTGCCATCAGTAACTGAACTATGAACTGCTGACCGCTGCTCTTTGGGTCTGGTGGTCTAGCCAGGATCCCACTCATCTTCTAGTACACCCATCCATTTAATTTCTCTCTCATTTGGCTATGAAAGAGAATTTGTGCTGAAAACTTCGTTAAAATCCAGGCAAATGACATCTACCGATTTTCCCTCATCCACAGAGCTAGTGGATTTCTCATCACAGAAAGATGTTAGGTTGGCAGTGGAAAATACAAACATTTGTAGACATTTTTAAACTGACCTCCCTCTTTTTAATCACCTCCCTCTGTCCTTTGTGAGCCTTGACAAAACATTCTGGAGGCCCAGATAATGGACACTCACCACAATGCTTCCTTTTGTTAGCTTCCTACCTAATCCTGATCCTTGCGTTATCACTTGGTCCATCGTCCCTTCCACAGCAAAAGTCTGAGCATTTAAAGCTGCTCCTTTGAATGACGTGGTCCTTTCCTGACTGGCCCTGCTACAGAGCCTGTAAAGAATTCGTTTTCAAGCCAGTACATCATTCAGGGTTCATTTCAACACTGTGCTTACAGTATTCTTTCACTGATTGGAAAAACTAAACTAAACTATCAAACTGATTTTCTGAAACTGGGGAATTTATCCTGTTCAGACAGATGGGCATGAAAAAATTCACAGTGCAGTAGTTTCAGATGGATATAGTGACTATAAGCACTCACTCACAACTAATATCATCAGTGAATTTATTTGCTTTCTTTGTTCCTCCTGTTCGTATCTCTGCATGTGATTCTGTGTGGGACAGCACTTCTTGTTACAACTTGTATTTTTAGGTTTTTTGTTTTGTTCTCTCTTGGAGGGGGGTGGTATTTGTTTTGTTGGAGTTTTTTTAATAAGAAATATGATTTAATACAAATGTTTTGCTCCCATCTCTCTGATATATGGTAATTTGAAAAACACTAACCTCCTGAGCTGCAAAACTGCATTAAAGTGCAGGAAATGGAGATTATTTCATTAGCTGGGCCCTGTTTGTAGCTCACGCTTTAAAGCAGGAGATTTCAATCATGCAAAGTTGAGAAGACAGTTTGCAATCACTGGAGAGAGCCCTAAATATAGTGCTAGCCATGGAGTACACAATAGCATCACAACAGTCCTGTAACCACAGTGAAGTTACTGAAGGGCCAAGAGCAGTATCAACAAGGAGTCAAAGACTTTATTTTCCAGAATGACATGTCTGTATCTATGGTGACTTTAAAACATGTCACACTGGTTCACCAGATCCTCAAACAACATACTCAGGTATCTCTGTACTTCTAAGGGAGAACATCGACAAATCTATGAACCAGGATTCATCAACAGCGCATAAATTAACAAAGGCATGCAAAAACATGCCTAGATTCTCTTGAGAACCTCTGCCTAGAGTGTCTTAGAGACAGCACCGCCTCTTATCTCTTAATCTGTATACCCACACAGATGTATAGTCTCTTCATCTAGGCTTGAGACTGGGTGAGAAGTAGTATCTTTCTGAAAGATAATGACTTTATTCCTAACTCTGCACTTTGACCTCCTCCACAGTCTTGACAAAGACACTGAAGTATATTTTACCAAGTAAATTACACTTAACCAGCTCTTCCAAGATGCAAAGTAAAACCAAACCAATCACCAGAAGTGTGGATATTACTGATTGCAGTGAATTGAGCAATCCTGTTCTCCCCATTCCTCACTCACTTCCCTCTCTATCCCAATTCTTACCTATACATTAAGTATTATACTAAGCTGACAATGTACTGTGCAGTCAGACTTACAGCTCCTGCTCCCTGCATGGACATTTCTCCTTGACTGGAAGCACTGCTTTCAGCTGAGACATCTCAGTGCTTTGAAAAAAGGCATCACACTGACAGCTGCAGTGACAGGTTGGCATAACTGAGTCAAAACTTGAATAGCTTTGGGGGAAAAAAATAAAAATGGAAGATTTTTTTTTTTATTCTTCTTTTTGAAGGACTTGAGCATAACACACTTTTCTTCCACAAATATATACAAGATTGTTCTGCTTGCAGCACAGCACACAGTCTAGTTGCTTTTCTGCCAAAAGCACAACTTAGATGCAAGATAGAGTAAAAGCACTTGAAGCCAGTAGAAACAGAACAAAAAGGCACATGGTCTAGCTCATGAACAATTACTCTGCTACCAAATTCTCTACAAGGGTATGACATGACTCATACCTCTCAAACAAGGTGAACTTTACCATGAATGCCAGCATTATCCTGCTTGACTGGTTCTGGCCATACTACTCAGATTTTTAGAGATGATCCATATCATACTGGGTTGCTTTTTCCATCATTTGTAAGTCCTTGTTTTAACTGTTCCTACTACGCAGGACTATATTCAACACCAGACCCCAAAATCACAAGCATAGTTATGTGGCCACTATATTATAAATCATAAGCACAGCACATTACTTCTTAACAAGAAAACACAACCAAGTATGTCACCATTTTGAAACTGCCCACCTGTGCTTATTCGGAGCTGCAATTTTAATTTCATAGGATCAATATGGTTGGTAATAACCTCTAGGATCAAGTCCAACCAATAATCCAGCACTGCCAGGTCTTTGAACATTTCCAGGTACAGTGATTACACCACTTCCCTGAGCAGCCTGTTCCAAGGCTTGATCACCCCTTCAGTGAAGACTTTTTTTCTTAATATCCAATCTCAACCTCCTCTTGTGCAAATTGAGGCTGTTAGAACCCTCTACTGCTTTTCTTGTTAAGGAATTACCATCATTACTTACATTATTACATTTAATTAAACTCAAAATAAAGAGGTGGTGAAATTGAGAATAGTACAAGAGTGCACGTATTACTATTTTAAAAGTAAGTTGAGTTGTCAGTGGCTTATTGCCATCTTGTGTAGACAATGAACTCTGGACTCTGTATCAGGGTTAAAGGCTCATTTTTCCAGGCAGTCAGCCCTAAACTCTGAAACACTCTCTGGAATATACATTCCCAGTTTTCTATTACTTCTAAATGTTAGCATTTTGTGTCTTAATACTACAAAGTAGAGCAGTGCCTATATTTGTACATGACTTGGGCATGCTGCATGTCTCAGATATACAGTGTAAGGCTGCCAAGGCTTAAGAAAGTAATAATGAATTAGTTTAAATTTCTGTTTTCAGGAGTTTCACAATTGCAAGAAATGGATTTACATTTACACACAATGGCAAGAAAGATTAAATGACAATTTAGATGTCAAAACTAATTCTCTGGCACGCTGTGAGGCCTCAAGATCACAGAAGACACAGCACCTTTTGTCATATTTACCACTGAATTACAAACTGAAAGACTAAGAAAGATAAAGAGTCATTTCATTGCTGTTAATCAGAAAATGTAAAAGATAGAGAACCTCTTTGAACATCTAAAGAATGACTTTGCAGCAAACAATCCTACCTCTGCTCTGAGACATAAAACAGAAGTCAAAAGCAGCTTTGCTTGCAGGCTGCAGCTGCCATGAAAGAAGAAAAATGCCTCAAGAAATCCTCAAGACCACTCCCTACATATATAATGCACCCTCATATAAAGCCATTTAGTTTAAATGTAAATTTCACTTTTCAAAGCAGATGGCCTTATTTGCAGACTTGGAGTTTTACATTGTTTTTACTTAATCTGTAGGAATAATTTCCTATTTAAAACTCTATGAATTAGCATTATTTAAAAAAAAAAAAAACAACAAAACAAGGAAAATCTCCCATTTCTGTGTGGATTCAGAGGCTATCAGAAGGAATTACAGGAAAGCACCTACTATACAGTTGTTGAAATTTCCCCTGTAATGATCTTACCTGTTAGCAGGTTGAAATAGCAATGATTAATATAACTGACAATTCTTTTCCCTAATATAAGATCCAATGAAGGATACAGAAATATCAGTGGGAAAAGCTCTCTGGACACTGGAACAGTCCCCAGTGAAGTGGTCACAGCACCAAGCCTGACAGAGTTCTAGAAGCATTTGGACAACGCTGTCAGGCACATGGCGTGACTCTTGGGGATGATCCTGTGCAGGGACAGGAGCTGGACTCAATGATCCTTGTGAGCACCTTCCAACTCAGCATATTCTGTGATTGTGTGCTAATACACATGAATGCACACAGACTCAAAATAGACAAGAAGAAAAGCATGTATCCAGATTTTATGCATCCTATCTGACCTAGCTGTGTGTTGTTTTTTTCCCTCCAGCCTCAGTGTGAACAAACATAGAACACCTTCCAGAGAGAGACAAAAATGAAATCAAAGTAAAATTTCAGCTCTTTCTTTCATGGAATCTGTGCCACCATGTCCCTAAGTGCTACATCTACTAACACTGAAATACTTTCTCCAAAGGCTGAGCAGGACGAGAGGAAAAACAAATGCATATGTGATCCCAGTACAAACAATGGAGGGCCTGGATCTGACTTGAAACCTAATTATGGTATTTTCTCATATTTGGCTTTTTCTCCCTTTTCTCAAGAGTCAAGGCTGCCTTACCCATCAAATTACACTTTTTTTTTTTTAATTTTAAAGACACCAAGCTTACCAAGAAGTTATTCAGTGTCTTATTCTACTACCTTTTTATATCATGAAATACCTGAAATTTCTGCTAAAATCCCACTTCGAATGCAAAAATAAATGTGAAATAGGGGTATTACTCTAACAAAATTCAGCATCTGTTTAAGAGGTTTATCAGAACATAAATCTTACAGAATCTGTTACATTGAGCATTATAAAAAGGACCCCAGAAGAAATGGAATCAGTGCCGAAGAGTACTCATCTCTGCTCAGCAAGGGCAGAAGTCACCAAGGCTTACTGGTGTCAAAGTTAAAACTCTCCATAGAGGGAAAAGAATAAAAAATACAGAAGTTTTAGAGTTTTGGAAAGGTTCTAATAGCACAAATAGCAAAATCATCAATTATCTTGTTTTGGCACTGAAGTGGCCATGAGAGCTGGGAATTACTGTGGTCCATATAATGCATGAAATTTACTCACTGCTTCTGGCTAAGTATGTATAGAGGCAAATCTATTTTGCCAAATGCCTTCACTTAATGTATATACTTTTATGTATATAGAAAGAACTTAAGCAAACTTGATTTTTAATATCTGCAATAAACTGCAAATTCAAGTTGGTCTGTGCTGGAACAAAGAATGCTTTGATTTTTATGTCAGTGGAAGTAAACTTCTACCCTAACGTCCTCTGGAAAAGTTTTAATTGATGTCCCAGAGTGCGCCTTTATGTCCCAGAATCTCTAAGTGCTGAATAAAATTAACTAAATAATTCCAAATATATCATTTGCCCGACAGCTTCTTTGAAACCCTAAATCACTGTAGGACCACTGCACTCACAGTGGGTCAGTTTACAAGGGAAACAGCCATGTGTGAAGTGCAGCTATTCAGGGCTCAGGGGGAATCAGCTCCTTTACATGGTTTAGCTTTGCATGGCATAAAATGCATCTCTCAACAGAGATGCTGTTACATAAATCACAACTATCTGGTACAGGGCTTGCCAACCATTTTTAAATATCAGTTTTCTTACCAATGTCCTCCTGCCTGAGAACCAGGAGTGCTCTGTGGGTGGCCTGCAGGACAGCACATGCCAGAACTTTATTTTCCATAATTTTACAGGTTGTAGCACCCAGCAGGAACATCACAAGCTGCTGAGCTTAGCCAGGGCTCTCCTTGTGAACCTTTGTAGTGCTATCAGGTTGTTATGGATTAAAGAGGATGGTCCCTTTTGAATGATTCAATCTTGATGTAGGACAGACAGTGGAAATATGCAAATGTCATTTTCTTTTAGTTTTTAGCACCTATTTCCCTCATAGTTTAAAAATTTTGCACAGAGAAGAAAAATCAGTCCAATTTCTAGACTTTACACCTCACTCTGCTACATTCAAGTGTTTTGTTTAAGTATGTCCTACTGAGGCATTAATCTTGTGTCTCCTCTGCCTGCCTCCTGTTCCCCACTGGATGAAGCAGCAAGGGAGCAGTTGACTGCAAGGGAGGCTCCTGTGAGAAGCCAGGGCTGCCCTAAGCTGGACACAGGTGGTTCCAGCCCCCCACAAGGGCAGGAGAAACGAGAAATAAGAAAAGGGTGAGGAAAAAGGAGCAGAAGAGAGACACAAGCATGTCCTGACCCCTTCTCCAACCGCACGCATGAGAGACCCCAGGTCCCTCATTGCCCTAAAGGCATTGAGTGGGACCTGAAGTGATGGCTAGAGGAGGGGAGGTGTCTGGAGTGAACATGAACCTCAGGATGAGGAGTTTTCCCTTAGTGTGAGTTTGTCATCTCTGTTTCTCATTATCCAACTCAATAATTAAATGTTCATGTAAACTGGCAAGAAAGTTAAATTCCCTTAGTCAAATCTCCTTTGCCTTCAAAACACCAATTGTTCTGAAATGTCACTGTAGAACAGATATTTGTTCAGCACCTTTTATTTAGTCATTCTATTTTCTGAAAACCTACAAATCAAGTATTGGAGATGAAACTGGACCAGCAGAAGAAAACAAAAGAGCAAAGCCTTTGGTTATGAAAGACAGTGTTGAGGACACAGCATATCGTGTGCAGACGTGATCTCAACTTGAGCTGCGCTCTGAAGGGAGCACCTGACTTTTGGCTGTTTCTATGACAATAAACTCAAGTTAAGGAAACTGCCCTTCCATAAGATGAATGTAGCAGAGTAGGAGAAACAAGAAGTCATAAAACCATGGAATAGTCTGAGTTGGAAAGGACCTCTGAAGCTCATCCAGTCCCAGGTCCCTGTGATAAGCAGGGTCATCTTCAACTAGATCAAGTTATTCAGAGCTCCATCCAACGTGACACTGAATATTTTCAGGGATAGGGCATTCACCAACATTCTGAGCACCTGTGCTGGTATTTTACCACCATGACTGTGAAACACCTCTTCCTTATATCTAATCTAATTCAATCATCTTTCAAGTTAAAACCATTAGCCCTTATCCTGTCACAGCAGGTCCTGTTAAAAAGTCTGTCCCCATCTTTCACTTAGACCCAGCCAAGTACAGCAAGGCCACAATAAGGTCTCTCAACAAAGAGAAAGTGGAAGCAGTACTGGGCCACAAGGAAAGTTGTCATGTACAAACAGAAACACATAAATTAGCAACTGATTAAACATATACATTTATACCCTCCTAGATCATCTATAAAGAGGCACTTTCCATCAAGAAAAAGCTACACCTACTTCTTCTCACATACTCTATTAAAATGCATTGCTGCTGACCTCTCAATTCTTAGAATTAGCATTAGCAAAAAATTTCAAAACACAAAATCAACACAACACAACACCATAGGTTTGGAGAATAATGAAACAAAGGGACTGAACTTGAGAAGTAACAGTGCCACAAAAGGAGCTGTATGATATGTCATTGCTTAAGTAAACAAAGCGCCAAGGGTCATTATAAGTCTGAAACACAATGGCAATGACTGGAGAGTACAGCAAAACCAACATTCTTTCAAAGATGTTGCACAGAACCTTAAAAATACACCTTACTTAAAACTATAGGCCTGAAAAAAAAGAAGGCAATTCCCCTTGAGAAATGATCAAGGGAAAAGCATCCTTGTGAACTTGACAAAAATAGACTGTGGGTACAAATAGGCGGATAGGACCTATTATGGTCCTATTATGGGTGCAAATAGGACTAGAAAAACCAAACTTGGACTAAAATAAAAAGGAAGATATATTAAAAAAAAAATTAAAATAATCCCTTGATGTTATTAATGATGCTGAAAAGCACTTCATATCAGGAAAATTATACTTGCCTGTTTTTCAATCAGTAGTTTGCTATTTTTACCATGGGACTATTTTTCAGTGTAATGCCAAGGGCAGCCAAGTAGATTTTATCCACAGCTACAACTATGTGGTAAATTCAACAATCTGTAGTATAGTCTCCCTAGTGGAGAGAATGAGGCTTTGTTGCCTAAAACATTTAGGATGCTGCTCTTTGTATATACTGTTAGCAGTGACCTGGAAAGGACTAGAAAAGTTCTGGACTCTCTGAATTTACTGTGTGAATGTATATGTTAAAAGCCACTTATCCCAAAAAACGGAACAACTTTCCTCGTACACAAAGACAACATTCCCCTTTCACTGTATCGAACAATACATGTAACAATCAAAGACATGAAACCTAAAAACAGTCAGAACTTATCTGAACCAAGATTGAAAAGATGGGCTTGGAAACCAATTAGGGGAACTTCAAACGTCACAACCACCCTTCATGCACCAAACAGCACCCCCCAAAACACTGGAACATTAAATGGGTCAGAGCATCAAGGCAGCCTCTTTCCTCTAGTAATAACAGCAAAAACAGTAACAATAAAAAACATCTCCTGGATATCTGTCTCTGATACGATGGTGGTTTGATTCTCTTTTTTTTAGTGGAAAAGCTCCAGGAGAGGGCTTTCCAAAATAAGCTTTGATTACTCTCAGAAGGGATAAAGAAAACATTACCTGGCAAAGGAAACTGAAAGTTATGCACTATACATCAGGCACCAGGACAGAACACCTGGAAAAGGACTAAGCATAGCATTCAGTAACACAAACAGAGCTAATCTGCTTAAGGCAGGGAGCTAGAATACAGGAATCAAAGAGCTCACTGCTAAAAATATTCAGCTTCAGGAACTCTGATTGCTCTTCTTCCTGTACAACAGCATTTCAACCTTGAAAACAATTCAACATCTATCCCAAGAAATTGGCATTCAGACATGATGCAGCCTTTCCCCCGAACTATTTGGACAGATTCAGTCTCCTCCTACCCTTCCTTTTCAGTATCAATCCCACCCTCCAAATGAAACACTCCAAATCCCCCTCCTCCAGTAAATTATGATGCCTGCCAGAAATATCCCATTTACCATTCTCAGCCTGTTGTAAATCCTGACTTTCGCCATGGGACGTCTGGGAAAAATTAACACCTAGTGTGACGGTCCTTTCCAAAAGCTAAGCAACTTCACGGGCAGGTGCACCAATTCTGAGCACTAACATATAAAAACCCCACTGCAGACCTGACCCTGATACTAAATAAATGTTTGGCTGGGAGGACAAGAAATGGGAACATCGTGTGCTTCAGAGGAATGGGAGAAAAATGACATAGAAAATATTACAGCAAGAAGAACACAGAATCTGTGGGAGGCACAAGGTTTTTTAGGGCAGCCGTAACAAGGAGAAAGCAAGACTCCAAAGTTAAAGTCAGCCCACCCTTCACATGCTGCTATGTGCTTTGTGACACATTTTGAAATGTCTTCAATTATAAATGATCTTTTACTGACAGGGGTTGAAACATTTTTTTTTTGCTATCAGCTCACCTGTTATTGAAGCCCTTTTTTGCTCACTTATTAGCTCAATACTGATCTGACACAGCTGGAACTGAATAATTCTTCAGGTTGTTAATCACATATTAAACAGTTCAGATGTGTGTATCTTTTGCACAATATTAGCATATATTCATTAAAAATACTCCATTAAATTCATATTTCACATGAAATGAAGATACATAGAAGAAAGAAAGATACTATCTTCTTTCCTTTCCAGCACATTCTACCTGGCTTACCTAACCCAGTCACCAAAAGCCATCTGCTATTAAAATATTTCCAGTGCACACAACAGTAATATAAATAAATAGCTTCTTGAAAATCCTTGCAATTCGAAATAGCAACACATATTGATGTAAATATAGAAGAAATCACTTATTTCCAGCACAATAGACAACATTACTGTGTGCTACCTGGTTATAAGCAGTAATACCTATATGTTCAACTTATATTTATTAATATTTATTATCATCATTTTAAAGCTATATCTCAACTTACATGTTTTTCAGGAAGTAAAAATTATATGTAATATAGATTTTTTTCTTGATCATGAAAGTAATGATAAAATAGAAATACTGGCAATGTATTTTAATGCCAGGTATATAGAACTGTGCATTCATTCCCCAGAAAAATAACCAGCTTTTATAAAAGACAGTTCTTTATTACTCATTTTTTCATCAGAAAGAAACACAGAAGAGCTATGGTCAGAGGTCTGAGTTCATTCAGTTCAACACAGTTCAGTTTAATTCATCTCCCCCCACAAAAGAAGCCTACCCCTCAGAACTGAAATTTAAAAACATGCCTTATTTTAGAGATACGTTACAGTTTTCCTTACCGGGACAAAAGAATCAAAGGAACCCTGTTCCCGACTCTCAATAGCTGAAATTGTTTTCAACCAGAGGAGATAGCTTGAAATATCAGATATTTCAGAGTGCTCCATACTGAAAGCTGCAAGATTAGCAGGACTGAGGTGAGACAGACTTGCAAAAGGAGGGCTTTGCCTGTGTTACATAAAGTTCTAATTAGATCCTTGGTACAAATTGCTGTCCTAAGAATATAAAGTTAATCAAAAAACCTCATTGGAAGAATAGGAGGGCAAGATTAGAGCCCAGACAGCTGTTTCACTTTGGGACAATCACACAACTGCCTAACTAGATTCTGTGCCATAATTCAGAAGTGAAAATGTATGTGTGAAAATCATAGTGTTCCCTTTGTGTTTCTTTGGACTCAACTGTTCACACCTGGTTTACCTCAGTGGAACTCAGGAGACCTCTCTATACTGAGATTCTAATGCAGCAAGCACCTAAATATCAGACACCCTTAATGTCACAGTCAAAATATTTTCACAAAAATAATAAAATTTTGAAAGGAACTGAATACAGAAGTGGGGAGAGAGCAGGTTTTGCAAGAACTTTTGGTGACAAACTGTAAGAGCCAACCTACAGCAATTAATTTAGTTTGACTAAATATTAGAAAACTACCCAAATAACCACAAGATAACTGATGGATGATTTCTCATCTCTCCAAAAAGATGCAATTCCAGTCCCCATTTCCAAAGTACATCTGAGAGCTCTCTTTATCTGTTCAGGTCTATATTCCCTGCACTTATGGCTGGTACTGTGGAAATGAAAGGAGCAGTGACAGGGCCCAAGGAAATGGCCTGAAGTTGTGTCAGCAGAGTTTTAGATTAGAGATTATGAAAACCTTCTTCACTTTGAGATTGGCTGGGCACTGGAACAGGCTTCAAGAAGCATTTGGACAATGCTCTCAGGCACATGGTGTGACTCTTGGGGTGTCCTGTGCAGGGACAGGAGCTGGACTCGATGATCCTTGTGGGCCCCTTCAAACTCAGGATATTCTGTGATCCTTCAGAGGCCAGACATCACTCTTTGACCCATTGGTAAAATCCAGAGCACACAAATCTTGAAGATTTCAATGATGTCGAGATTTCAGTTACAATATCTTTTGAGGAAAACCATGCAGAACACTTGTAGGCTGTCTGCTCAGAAAAGTCACACAAAAACTGACACTACAGGTAGCTTCTGGAACAAGAGATTTAATCCTTTGACAAAAAAGCTCTAAAGCAAATCTGAAAGTCAGAGTTGCTAAATAGCCATGACGAAATGGAACTATCAGACATGAATACTGGAAATAACAACTTTTATATTCTCCAAAATATGGGTGCTAAAAAGGAAGCAGAACATAATTACTTGCTGACTGGCAAGAGAGGTGAGAGGAGAGGGACTGAAAACTCTTAGTAGAAGGGACAAGGAAACAAGTGGTCCTAAACAGTATGTCATTTACTGTATATTAAACATTTTTGGTCTGTCTCCTATCAAGTTCATTTTAGGGCTCCAAATATTCACAGGCAAATTGAAAAACAGTGTCATAAGGACAAAAATACTTGACAAATTAAGCAAGATTTATAAAATAATACTGATTTAAAAAAACCAAAACAACAAAGAAGCAGCATTAAAAAAAAAACAATTTTGCCTAGTTTAGAACAAAATGTTTCAAAAATCTTTCAAAATGCAGCATAAATACATTTTTGATGAAGAGATTCTTTTAAAAAAATATATAAATTTTCAGAGAAAAAAAATGGCATGCAGCCTAATGTAAAAAGTGTACTTCTTTCCCCATGAAAACTAATTTCTGGAAAGACCCAAAGAAGATTTAGAAATAAAACCCATGTAGCTTTGCAGAGTGGAGGTGAGGAAGGGAAGGCAGAGTTCAGCTTCTCCCCTATACTTCTTCACTTAAAATTGCACTGTTTAATGAGAAAATTTTACACTAATTTAAATGTTATAAAAATACTTCAGTATTAACTAAAATGCAGTATCCCTGCAAAGCATATTTCAGAAAATATCTTGACAAAACGGATGTGTTCATTTAGCAGCTATTTTAAACTATGTGAACTGTATATGCTTGGGAGCAGGTAATTCTTCCCTTCCCTTCAAACTCCTTCCTCAACATTCTGTACATCATTTGGTATAAGGGCTTGGACAGGTCTTTGGTTTCACCCAGTACAGTTGTTTGCATCAATTTACAGAATAAATTTACAAAATGCTTTAGGTTGGAAGAAAACTTAAAGGTCATCTTGTTCCACTCCCCCTGCCACGGGCAGGGACACCATCCACTGGACCAGGTTGCTCCAAGACCCATCCAGCCAGGCCTTGAACACTGCCAGGGATGGGGCACTTATATATTTTCTGGACAACTTGTGCCAGTGTCAACCTCATAGTGAAGGATTTCTTCCTCATATCTAGTTTAAACCTGTTTCCTTTCCGTTTAAAATAATTCCTCCTTGTCCTGTCACTACACACCCTTGTGAAAAGTCTCTCTCCAGACCTCTTGTAGCCCCTTTAGATAATGAAAGGTTCTATTAGGTCTCCCTAGTTCCATATGATCAGTTATTTGCTTCTCAGAAAAGTGGAAGACTTGAAAGTGAGAGCATAAATAACTCACCAATTTTTTATCAATTTGAAGAGCTAATTTTAAACCATTATCTTCTAGGACATGAGAGGGATCATTTACTGTGAAAATGGTTGCAACTGGTCTGTTTGTGTTGCATTACCCAATGAGCTCATAAGATAACTTTTAATTTACAGAGTACCTTGTTCTGTAAATATGAGCTATCCAGATGGACTATGACAGACACGGGGGAGTCCTTCAGCCAAGCCTCTGTGAAAACATCTTTAATAAAGGATAGGAAATACCAAGGAGAAGAGAATGAGGGAACAACCAGACCAGGGCAATAGATGGAACTGCATGGCAAAGAAGGCACACCCACAAAGAGAGCACAGCCAATGGATAACCCCATGCTGAAGCAGGTACTCCCGCAGAGGGGATGTTTTACTTGTGACAGAACTGCTGAGATTTTGGTACATGTGCTTTCTCCTTCTGTTCCAATTTTCTCCCTGCTGCAGGGGCAGTGAGAGAGTGGTTCTGGTTCTGTGGGGGCTGCCAGCTGGGGCCAACTTAGCACAACCTGATCTACCAGTCCTCCAATTAAAGCACCTTTCACAACACTTTCCATCATATTTTAAAAAATGGTCTTATGGAATACCAAAAGCTGTTCCGCTATCTCTGAAAAACCACTACAGACATGTAATACCTCAGGTCAAGACAGTGATGACAAAACTTTAATAAAGAGCTCATACTGAATAAAGATCAAAGTATGACAAAAGCTGATGCAACTACATCCCATAAAAGCTCATACAGTTTATACACAGAAACAACTCCCCAGTTTTTTCCTTATATTTTACAGGAAAATAAAACATTCCATGTCTGTTTACATGTTATATGCGTAATGCCATTCATAACAAGTATTCATTTCTATGAAAACTGCTGTCAATCAAGTAAATAATTTATCCAGTAAAATTACATTTTATAAGTTAATATAACAGATCATCTGGGAATAGCTCACAATGTCTCCAGCAGAGAGTTTCAGAAATTGTTTAACTGTACCTCACCTTTTTAAACCACTCCAACTGGATTACTGCCTTCCTAAAAACATTAAAATGTTTAATTTTTAAAATAAATCTTAGATAATAGCTTCTATACAGTCTCACTGGAGTTTTGCCAGTCAGTTGTTTACAAACCTCTAACGCATTAGGAGCAAACGACAGAGATAACAGAGTGGTTTACAAGGGAAATACTTTGCATTAGAAGAATAAGAACAATACAGCCACTCAGTTTTTCATACAGGTTTATTTATTGATGGTTGCAGAAATACGTGGGCTGTTTAAGTCTGGAGGCCTCTGATAGTTATTCTTATTGAATTTTCAATGGAAGTAAGGATAGAGTAGGTATTGCTGCATTCCAGCCCAAAACTACTGCATCACGATGTCTGAACTTTTGTGTCTAGTAATAAGTGGCAGCATTACTGCTTTATATTACCTTCAATGAAGATACTCTTCACTGACTTTTCTCACTAGTGCTGCAGTAGGCAAAGACCAGTCATTGCAGCAATTAAAGTTTCCCTTTTGTGTCCTTTAAACTTCTTTGTTGGATTGGGTCTCAGTTTGAATCTGAGTGCAAGATCTCTACAAAAACGTTATTTTCTTTCCCGCTCATCTGCCACTTTTGCTGAAACCCCCCTGTAGTTTCAAGTTAAATTTAAAATTACAAACAAATGAAGAAGCAGCATTTTCTGTGTGTTTGATATATTCAATCTTGAAAACTTTTTTTTTTTTTTTTTAATCCCATCATTTTATATATCAGGTGGATTTTAAAAGGATTCTTCTTTTTCTTTACTTTCACATAGAAATGGAAAAACCAATAGCACGAATTTTTACAAAGGAACAGTTTTGGTTAGATTGCTACTTTGCAGTTCAGAAGGGTAATTAACTTTTGGGTTAACTTCAGCATTCAAAGCATTGCCAGTAATACCAAGTCCTACCAACACATACTGTATCAGAGTTACATAGGAACAGTGTTAAGCATCTGCTGATCTGCTGTCCACATCAGTGGCTTGTCATCCAACTCCAGTATTTGAAGAAAGATGTATTTTAAAGAAGTTCCAGCTGTATTTATTGACTTTTTCTGCCACTGCTTTGCCCTTACATTTTCAGTATTTTCTCCTCTTACTGCAAGTTTACCAATTCAGTAGTACAAGAACTGCTTAAACTGTGTTGACCAGCCCAACACAACATCCCAGCAATAAGGCCAGCTTAAACTGCTGAAAGAAACATAATCAATTGATGGAAAAGCTTGAAGGAGTGCCAGTTAAGTAATTGCTTTGTATTTCCAAGTCAGTATGTGCCTCACTGTGAGAGTATAGCCCTGCCTTAAGCCTTAAATTCTCATATATAGAACAGGATGATGCAAATTGCCCCACTTCAACAAAGAACCCACTGTATCTTTCTACAGTAACATGAAGAACTACTATCCTCAAAGAGATGGAAATCTTATCAACATATTCTTATAATTTTATATATTTTAACATAATCTTATCAACATCTTATCCACGGTCATGGAAGTTAGTGAGAGTAACTTCCAAGGGGACTGAGCTTGATGCTGCACCTCAAGGGTGGCCACAACCAGCAAGGACCCTTAAAGGTCCAATGAGAACAGATTTCAGACACACTTCCATGTAGATGGGTTAAAACTTAGAGCCATTCAACAAATAGTGCAGGTAGGTTCAGCCTAGCTGTTGCTTTAGGACTAAGCTATGACAAAGGGGTTGAAAATTAAGCTCTCCCTCTGTTCTATGTACAATCACAAAAACATTTGTTACCTTTCCTGCCTCAGCCTTCCCAGTGTGATGTGAAATGAAATGAACATTGACCTAACCCACAAATGTATCAGAAAACAAAAGAATCACATAGCTGTTCCTTCTGAGGCGCTCTAAGAAATGTCAAGACGTCAGGCAGTAATGACATCTGGAGAAAACAAACAGGAACAATTTTGCTTTCATCACCTCTCCTGCTCCTGGTTGGTTGCTGAACACCAACTAATCTTCAGACTGCAAAAATAATTTCCTGCATCTCTGTAGTTTTATTATTGCTTTTATTATTAATAAAACCAAAACCTAGCTCCTTTACCCCTAATCCCCTTGCTAGAAAATGTTTTTGCTGTAGCAATTCTGTTCCATTTTGCATTTTGCTGGTTTGTCAGATTTGCTGAAGCCTCAAGTGCAAAAGGTAACATGATGAAATAGAAACTGGCAGAAAGTACATTAAAGTTATTATCACCTGAGGACAAATCCTGGGAAGTGAACCAGAAGAAAAAAGACTTCCATCTGGAAATCAGACAAAGAGCATACAGGCAAACCCAGTAATTCCACTACTGTTTTGGCAACCATTCAAAAAAAGTGAAAATACAGATGAGTTATGAAAAAAAATATGTAGAAGTAATGGGAGCCTTCAAAAAGAGGACAGAAAGGAGCAAAGGTGAAATGGAAAACAGATACTAAATTTCAGACACTAGATGCAGTACCAACATGCATTTTGAAAGGGCATTATATCAAATGAGCAAAAGGCAACCTTTTGGTTAGATATGACAAAGGCTACCATCAGAAGATACAAGGACCAAAGAATTATGAATTTGAAAAGCTTTTTAGGTTTTGTCCATTCAGCAAAATATTCCACAATTCTGCCTTTTCAACCACTCTTAAGAGCTGATTCATTTCTTTCTGTATTCTCCATATGATTAGCATGACGTTTTATTCCTTGGTACACAAATTAGTTTAGCTGATAGACAGCAACCAGTGCATGAAACCAAAATAACTAGGAGTGATAACCTCAATTTTCAGCACAAATTATTTAAAAGTAATGTGTGAATTCCAGTTTTGTGCTGACTACATAGATTTAAATGCATCTCAGCTAAAAGAGAAGATCCACCGAGAATACTGCCATGACAACTCAAAGAAAAAAAAGACAATATTTTTGCAGATTTATGCCTGCAGAAGTGATCAGATTGCTTATACTTGAAGAGGCTGAGCAAGCTAGTACCTGCCCCAGAGGCAACTGCAGTATATCATGACTCTGCTTAATACATCTAGTAGATCTACATGTGATACTTTACAGAAGAAGTATGCAACAAACTGGTATTGCCTCTCATCATCTGGGGTTTCACTTATTTAAAACCATTAAAGATGTAAATAGTAATTATTAAAATTATAGTAATAATGACAGTAACCTATAATTATTTTAAAAGTTGTTATAAACTCTATAGGCCAGGTTTTTCTGAAATGCCCAGTGGGACCATAGGAACCACATGAGGTTCAACAAGGCCAAGTTTCAAGGTCCCATACCTGGGTCAGGCAACCAATGATATCAATACAGTCCAGAGGATGAAATGTATTAAAAGCAGCCCTGCAGACCAGGATTTGAGAGAACTGGTGGATGAAAAGTTAAACGTGACCAGCAATGTGCACTTGCAAGCCAGAAAGACAACTGTATCCTGGGCTGCATCCAAAGCAGCTCTTAGAGAGTGTCCAAAGGAGGGCCACAAGGATGGGAAACGTCCTGAGGGGGACCCACATGAGGAACAGCTGAGGTCACTTGGTCTGTTCAGCATGGAGCAGAGGAAACTGAGAGGAGACCTCATTGTGGTCTACAGCATCCTTATGAGGAGAAGAGGAGGGGCAAGCACAGCTCTCTGCTCTGTGGTGACCAGTGACAGGAGCTGAGGGAACTGCATGAAGCTGTGTCAGGGGAGGTTTAGGTCGGAGGTTCATCACCCAGAGGGTGGCTGGGCGCTGGAACAGGCTCCCCAGGGAAGTGATCACAGCACCAAGCCTGACAGAGTTCAACAAGCAGCTGGACAATGCTCTCAGGCATGTGGGTGTGATTCTTAAGCCTGTCCTGGGCAGCACCTGCCTCTAACTTTCTGCCTGAGCTGGTGGTATAAAGACCATTGAAAACACAGCAGCATCAGCTCCACACTGAATACGAGACCAGGGTTCTGCTATTTCTACTACCTTCTTACTGAATATCTAGATAAAAATTTTGGGTTCATTTTCTTCCAAAATATAATTTGGCTGTCTGATCTGTGTGCCCAACTGCAGTCTCACAGAGCATGCATGACAAGTGTCTTCTATACTCCTGACTGAAAGACAGATTTTGATAGAATCCAGATGTGTCTGCTGAGCAGAAAGTAAAAACAGAAAGGAAAAGGGAACAAGCTGTCTCCAAAATTCTCCACTTCTTAAGTGAAACATGATTATTTCTGAATTCTTGGAGGCAGAAATTAGTTTGACACAAGTTTTTCTGTGCTGAGCATGGGGAGGTCCCTGAGCACTGCTGTGTTGTCAAAACCAAACTGTACACACCAAATTGCATATTAGTGTGACTACCTTTGGAAGAGGCAGCTGTGCTGGGACATGACCCTTGTCACATGCTTCATCTCTCAGCCTTGTACTGGCACTAGAAGTTATGCTAGTGAACATCAACTGGGCCATGAAATAAGTCTCTCAAACACCATTTTTTTTTAAATTTTTTCCCCCCCCCAAAGTAGGCTCTGCAGAATGAAGAAAAGTAAAAACAGAGCTTAGACCTTACATTTTCAATGAATGTGGTCAGCTCTCACGTGAGTGATGGTCACAACATAAAACTTGGACAAACCTTCACATGGATAAATACTAATTCCTATTCCCGTGATCATGAATCCAAGAAATAGCAGCTCAATATGGAGCAAGTGTTTATCAGAATTTAAAAGAAAAACAAATGTAAACAAGGAGTCTTTAAAGACAATGAGGAGTGTTAAAAGCCTCAATTTAACTCCCTTCACACCTGGGTGCAGCACAGCTGCTCTGGGAGGGCAGCTAAAGGAATCCTGAGACACTACTCCATTCTGCTCTCATTTGAAATGCGTAATGAAAATCATTTGTCTGATGTTCTGTTTGACCAGTTATACGGACAATTTCAGATGCTGAAGTAACCTGCTTCTCCTTGTACAAATTCTTAATCAGAAAGGCAAAACCCTGTATTAAAAGTACAATATATCCAAAGCAAAACCAGCTGTTATTTTGCTAAATTGGATTTTGTACTGCATTCATAGCTGTCTCCTGTGACTTAAAAGAAAGCTTATAACCAGAATTGGAATTTACAAAAAGGATTATTTTGTTTGTTTTTCTGATTTTTGGCATAGATATTACAGTTTTCAATACATAAAGAATTCCTTTTTTATCCCTGTATTTCTCTCAGAATGATTGGAGATTTTGAAATTAGATGACTATTGAGACAATTCTTCAGATTAACTGTAGTAATTTATAAAAAATACTTATACAAAAAGATAAATGAGTATATGTTATTTAATATAGAAACTCTATTGTAATAATATAAGGCTTATTTCAAAGCAAACATGGTTTTAAAAGAAAAGTAATTGAGTCCATATTCCTTTCTTGACATTTTTTTGGCTTTATTTTTATTATCACATGCAGACATGGGGAAACAGAGAGCTAAATTGGAAAACTCTAAATCTTGTCACTGCTATAACCAGAAACTCTCTTTAGTTTCTTGGGGGTTTTGTTTGTTTGTTTGTTTTGTGGAGAAGTCTGATATTTTCATATACCAGAATAGTGGAAGGAGACATTTCCAAAAGGGAGATGAATTTTCAGGTTGTGTCTTCAAGTCATGCCAAAATAGCTGAGACCAATTCTACCTCAGTCTGAGCCATTGCTCAGTGTCCTTCTATAAATTGTCATGCATCACACTTCACTTCTTTTGCTTGGATTAGACCAAAGCCACCTTGCTGAGTTGCTGTGAAGGGTTTGCATCTTTGAATGCCCAATTTAAATGTGGTGGAACATTTGACATAAAGCCCGACTAGGGTTATCAAGCCTTATTCCTAATTGTTTCATGCAAATCATAAGGCAACTATTTCAGAGGTTTTTTTCCTTTTAGTCCAGAGAGCATCCAGTTTACCAATCCTGTTTACATTCCACCAAAGAGTTCCATCAACCTATAGCCTCAAGAACCAGTCTAAGAGAAGGAAGACTAAAATCCCACTGTGTGGCCTGTGCCATCAGAGTACAACAGGAAAAATTAAAGACTTCTCCTGTGTTCTAGATTCCTGTGGTAGCAAGGATCTAATTAGGTGAAAATTCCTGCACAGTCCTAGCAGCAGATTACATAGCATGGCAGAATGTAGAAAAAGTGCAAGAAAAATAAAAGGTTTTGAATCCCTTTGGGTTCTACCAGTCTGGCCCTAAGGAAATGCCCCTCTGTTCTCAAATATGATGAACAGTTTATCCATGGATGAATAAACATGGCAAGTATTAGACAAAATTATGAATAGCAGGAGAACTGTCGGAACACTTGTGCAGTTTTGGCTAATTACCAATGCTACAAACAATCCCTGTCCAAACCCTACAATTCCCTTTCTATATCCCCTTTCATCCCCCTCTGAAAGTCCCAGTAGCCAAATTACATGGCAAGGGGAGATGATGTTCTTGACTTTTTGGGGCATCTAGGAGGAGAAACTTTTAAATGGGTTTAAATAAATGTAATTCGAAACATGGTGCAACAAATGCAAATTAGGCATTAAGATATTTATGGCTGAACAATCAGCAGGAGCCAAATAATGTGTAATTAAACTATAAATCATTACTATCATTGTTAAGTAATGTTAAGATATATTAAGACATAATATATCTACTTCCATATTTAAAGGAAAATATATGGAACAAATTGCACACAAATACTGTCGTGATCTGTGTAACCATGCCTATTTCTTAAATTTCTTTGTTAGCACTTAGTATTATGTATTATCAAAATACTAACACTGATAAAGACCTGATACATTAATAGGAGGAGACAGAAAATTATATAACAAATGCAAGACTAACCACTTTTCTTTTATTACCAGTGGCCTTTGCAAAGCAATACTACATTATCAATCATGGCAGGGATTGCTGAATTACCTCTGGTGAGATGGTGGAAAATCTGGAATGACTGACACACCCCCAGGTTCCTGAATCTGAAGACCACAAAGCCTCGTAACTAACACTGTTGCTTTCTTTTTCCTTTCAATCAAAACAATAAAAAAAAGCCCATAACCAAAAAAAAAATACCCAAAATACCCTAAAAACCCATAACAAAACAAAACCACTGAAAAAGGAACTTTCATGTTTAAAGGGAAAGTCCTACTGTGGCCTCAGCATATTTTGTTTCTGGAGTTTCTGGCCTTTTCATTGCATACCATTCAAATTGGAGTCACATGAACAACCAATAAGCAAAGGAAACACGTTTCCAAACAATTACAGAATCATAGAACCACTGAGGTTGGAACAGACCTCTAAGATGACTGAGTCTAACCATTAACCTAGTACTGCCAAGCCCACCACTAGACCGTGTCCCCATGCAACACATCTATGAGTTTTTTAAATACCTCTAGGGACAGTTTATGTTTCAATTCATGTTACTTCTGACCAGGAGTGTTCCCTACATCACTAAAGAAATTGCTGGCCTCAATAGGCTAAGCTTTGATCTCCTTTTTATGCCAAACATAACTGCTACAAATTCAGTAGTAACAATGATTTCCTGGGAAGAAATAGGTTAAACATGAAAGCAAAAATCAAGGTTTTCTGAAGCAGCTGTCCTGGGAGAGAATCAGATCTGAATGCTACCTAGAATGATGCAGACTTCTCAAAAGCCTTTCCCAGTGAGAGGGACTGGATACAGGAATTGTCAGAACAATATCACTCATCATCAAAAGAATATGGTAACAGCTTTTGTATTTCTGCATTTGTACATCTCTTACATAGCAGCTGCACTGATTGCTGACAATTTTTCAGTGACCTCACTTCTATGAATGCAGCACGAGGATCAATCCAAGGCAAGATGCTGTCATCTAAATCCACTGATAAGAGCATACCACCCTAAGAATGGAATATGAGCTTTTTTCCTCATGAAAAATTGCCCAGCTAGGCCTATCAAAACTTATACCATCTAGCTCTCAATAGCCTTAAAGATTAAAAAGGGAAAAGTTTAAAAGCAAATGATTGCTGTTTATTTGCTGTTTAACTGCTATTTAGTTGGCACTTGAACACACTAGATTAGGGTGAAAAGCTCTCCCTTAGCTAACTGAAATAGCTTGATGTAACTTTATAGCTGGGAGGGACTTGCCAGAAGAATGGCCAGTTGCATGTGGGAATCTGTAAACTGAAAGAGTGATCTGAGCTTTCAAAAACACAACCCATGATAAATAATTTCTTTATACTGCTGGAAGAGCCAGTATCTCTTGGAGTAGACCTTCTGCATTAGTACCGAGGCAGAATGCCTTGAAGCAAGCTCTCACTTCATGCCAGCATGCAAAGAGTTCTCAAATGAAATACTGCAATTTTAGCACTAGCCCCAAAGGCCTTCAAACACAAAAGACTGTTCCCAGCAGATCCTTCAGAATTTGGCTGCTCACTGCCCTTTTAAAGTCATGCCACATCTATAGCCTAGGGTTTACCTCACAAGCCTCTACCAGGTTAAAAAAACACAACATTGAAGCTATTTCTTCTAAAAGAAGAAATAGTTTTTATCTAAAAGAAACTGACTACAAAACATCTTTTCTAATATTGATTGTAAAAAACCCCCAACCAACCAAAAAAGTCATCAAAGCTGATACTGACAGTAAACTATTCAAAAATAGGTGAACATTTCCACTTTTATGGAAGATTTCAAAACAAAGCACATGTATGCCCTTTTGTAGATGACACATTAAGGATACTATCTGCTACGAGATGATTTTCTTTGAGAACATTTCAAAATAGAAAGGCCAAAAAATTTATAGTGAATAGTTAGCTAAATTTCAGTGGACTCCAATATTGTCTTCTGAACTGGGAAACAGCTAAAGACAGGAATTCACTTCTACACTTTCCTTTCCCCTCAAAAGGATAATCTTAAGATCACGGAATCTGAAAACTCATATTGGGAAACTGTTTAGAGGAACTGTTTAGAGGAGGACCTCTTTCATACAGACCACGTAAAATTTGTACTTTGGATTTCCTAAAACAAGAACAGCAACACAAACTCTTCAATTTCCTCTTCAATCTACAATCAGGGCAATACAGACTCCCATCCCTCTGTCCTTTCTGCACAAACAATGTGTTCATTTCACACCTTCAGCTAAACATATATGTCTAATCTAATTAATTGCTACATTGCATCTGCCAGCAATCTAGAGGTGCCTACAGGCAAACCAAGCCCCATGTTAGAATGACCCCTGGAAAACACCAGGTCACCTCCTTGCCTCTGCAAAGCCCTCTTCCACCCTCAAATTTTGCTCCATCTCTCACAGCGTAACAGTGACCTGAAGTATGAAATCACTGAGTGAATCACACAAATTACATAATTCCATGATACTAATGGTGAAAGAGATATCCAGTCCACTGCAGAGAAATAAAAAATATTTCCAAGCAATAGGGACATTTAAAACTTGCCTGTTAACTTTTCTTACTTTTCCCCCTTCCCTTTTTCTCTTAAGAAACAGAAGTGTAAATGTATTTGTCAAAAAGAAATGGAAGTTTGAAGCCAAATTAGGTATTGGAATCAGACTTCCATCTAAATAAGATTTAAACTCACTTTCAAAATTAGGAGGTTTTTGGTTTTGGGGTTTTTTTTTTTGGTTGGGTGTTTTTTTAGTTTTGTGGGATTGTTCTTTTTTTTTTAAATTCCAACTTAATTTTTATTTGCATATACAGAGTGCATTTTTGTACCTACAACTCAACGTGACATTAGGAGCAAACACAAACATGCAAGCCAGCAAAGCAGAATTTCTAAGACAGTTAAAGTATCAATAATACTAGAATGCCACTCTTTGCTCTGGCATACTAAAGAAGAAGAAGCTGGTAAAGAAAATGGGGACATGCTTCTAAATAAAATCAACATTTTTGTCAGGATCAGGATGCCAAAGTGCATGTTAATAACAGCTGTCATGTACACACTCTAGGAATGAAGGATCTGTGCATTTATTTTGGTACTACAGTACTAGCCAAGAAGCATTTTCACAAGGTGTTATGTCTTTCCTATGTCTGAAGAAAGTTGTCTGTCCTAAAAGAAGTCAAGCAGAAGAAAAGCCTGCTCAGAACCTTATGTAATGAAACAATCCACCTTGGAAGCTATCAATGTCTTATTTCTTTTCACATTTACACATTAGATGGACATTTAAAATTAATTCTCCTTTTTATTGTCTTCCTTAGGCCAGCAAATTTAACTACATCTCTTTATTCTTCCACTACATCTCTTTGTGTTAGAAAGAAAGAAAGATTTCCCCATCAATATAGCCCTCAAAAAACATCACTTCAACATGTATCCCCAAACTAGGGAGAAGCAGCAAGGGCAGCCCTATAATGTTTTCTCATAATGTTTCTATGCAATACCATTGATGATTTTCTAGGTGTACGTACATACAACAATACGTGTACACACAGACAAACAAATGTACACACACTCCTCCCTTCCTGCCATACCTTACACAATGCCTACTTTGCACAGAGAAAAGGAGATTATTATTTCAAACAAACTATTTCTCAACCCTATGACACTGAAACCACCAAGTATTTGCCCAAGTACATCAGTCCACCTCCACACACAGTGATAAATTCATTACAGGCAGAACTCAAGAAAGGCACCTTTCTAAATAGAATAAGGTAGTTGGCATTCAGAACATACAGTAAAGAAAGTTTCCAGAGGAAAGTTCTGTATTAAATATAAGTAGTACATAAACCTGAATAATAACCATGTTATCTAAACACATGAGGATGTGGTCACAAAGGTATTAAAACTACGGAAATAACTTTACAATACATCTATAACATAGATATTGAAGTATTATTAGAAGGGCCTTTTTGGCTTTTTTTTTAATAATGCTTCTACATTTTCTCTTTATAAATTCTGTACCTTTGAATATGAAGGACCACTTTCATCGAAGGTATTTTTTCCTCCAGCTTTTTCCAAATCAAAAAGAGCCTAAGAAAATATCTAGAGTTTTTTTATAATTCAAATTTGAAAAAAGTCTAATTCAGTGCTTTATATAGTATTTTAATATTGGTTTTATTCCAACATAAATAGCTGTATATGCCTTGTATATGAAAGAAAATATATAAAATATATTTTAGTCATGTGCAACACTTCCATCACTCAAAAATATAATAGAAAGCTTAGTTTTCCCACTTGATACCAGATTTGAGAGGAAAAAAAGAAGCTTTTTTATATAACAATCACTTTCCGTCAACAAAGCATCCCTTTTTCAGACCATAAGACAAGATAAAATGTAGCAATACTATCTGACAATCCTTTGCCTTATTGCTTTTCTGTGCAGTGAAAATATATTAAAACCAATTCTATGAAAGAATCGATGTAATCTCTAGAGAGGGTGCACATGTTCACTGTGGGCTGAGGCTAGTTAAACTCTAGTGTACACTCTATCAGTAAGTAAAGCTATATTTCAAAAACTTATTTCAGCAGTACATTCTGCCTTTTTCACTGTGAAATGTTGACAAAAGCATTTGATGTTGCCATGATAGAAAGCTTTTTTGACTAAGCTGAAAGTATTCTAAGTGAAACATGAAAACATGAATCAGTGGAGGTAGTTGTCATGCCTTTTAGTATTAACCATCCTATGAGTGTCACTGAGATTTCTATTTCACAGCACTGGGTTTTCAGTCTAGTTGCTCACAGGTAATTGTACACATCATAGACCCTGCTTGGTTTATATTTGAAAATAATCTGTGCTCTATTTAAATAAAAATCTATAGATTCTTGAAAGCTAAAGAGATATTTTGTATTTATTAAAGATTCCAACTGCATTTGAAGTTCCAAAGAGGAGAAAGAGGTCACTTTCTCTTATCAGTAAATCCAACACCCCGTCCCTCCATGCTGTCTCTTAAATAGAGTATTATTTTAACTTCATGCGATTCTTGAAAACAAACTGTTTACAGAAGCTCACAAAATCCATTACACATGGGAGACAAACACATCAGTTCTATACAGCACAGCGGAATGTGAAGTCTGCAGAACCTAGAGGCACAAAACAAAGCATTCTAACAAGAAAACCTTTCCAAGAACAGCCCACAATTTTCATAGGCAGCAGAGAAGCAACATTCAAACACAGATATGACCACCCTACAGCTTGCCCTTACATATAAGATTTCCAGAACAAACCACTAAACACACATCAAGACACATGACAAAAAGTTGTCGACACCACCAAACCTCACTTTCTCTCCCCGGAGCATCCTCTAAGTCTCTTGGAGAGCGAAGAATCAGCTCACCTGCACCGGGTGGCCCCAGCCGTGGGCACAGCCGCACTCTGACCACCACTGCCCCGGGCTGCCCTGCGGCTTGGCCGGGGATTTGGGGGGGCTCTTCCTCGCCGTGTCCCACAGCGGGACCAACTTGCCCCTGCCCTGGCCGCCCCCCGCGGCTCCCCACGAGGGCAGCGCCTGACAGCTGTGCTGGAGGCCCGGCGGATGCTGCTGCCAGCGGCAGGCGCAGTGGCCATCCCTGGCGGCGGGGGGCACATTCCTGCCCCCGTCCGAGCCCTCGGCGCCCCTGCCGCAGCTGTGCTGCCGGGGAAGGTGCCCGTGCATGGCTCGCCCGGGGCTCGCCCTGCCCGCTGGGCATGGACGCGCTGCCGGCGGCGGGGGCGAGGCGCGGCGGCGGGGCCCGGCCAGCCCGGGGGCAGAGCTGGCTAGCGGCGGGGCGGCAGTGGCGAGCGGCGGGGCAGAGCTGGCTAGCGGCGGGATGGCAGTGGCGAGCGGCGGGGCAGAGCTGGCTAGCGGTGGGATGGCAGTGGCGAGCGGCGGGGCATGGCGGAGGCCGGGGCCGGCGGGGGCCGCTGCCCAGCAGCCCCGTGTCAATAGCGGACTCCACTCGCGCAGCCACTTGACAGCATCCCCGCTGCAGGCAGAAGCAATCAATGCTCTGCGTGGCTGGGACGCACGCCTGCATCCCTTTCTGGATGACAAACCACGGGAAGGGAAGGGGGGAAAAAAATACACCCAACAACCAACAAAAACCACTCTTGCGATTTTCAGGAAGATTTAGTCATTTTCTGGCTGACCCTGGCACGAGTCACAGGCACCCTGCTGAAGCACATTTATATGTACAAGCTTTACGGGCAAAGTGCTTTCTTGTGGAAATAGCATCTAGACAAAGTACTGAAAAAGATACTCCTTTACCAATGATCCAAACAGACGCGGGAGTGGTTTTTTCCCTGCATGCCTAAAAAGACCTTGTCAACAAAATTGCATCAGAAGATGCAAATGACAAGTCCGGCAAGAATGTTATCTGCCCTAAAAGCTAAACCACAGCATGAAGTCGGTATGCGCTAATGTGCACAGGCTAGTCTGCACAAACAGCGGAGAGAGCAAGAGGCTGAATTTAAAAATAAAGCCAAAAAGACCTGTGCCACAAGTTAACAACTCTCCAGCATCTTATATATGTAATGTGAATAATCTTTTTGTGTGCAAGGACCTCAAGATTCTGACTGATGTATCATTTTCTCTTCTGTTTTTCACCCCTTAAAAATTCTTTGGTGCTTGCCAATAACCTTCTGTACAGAGTTTTCTGTAAACTCCCGCTTGGGTTTTTCTTCCTAATACCATCTCTTTTCCTGAAATTATCCTGAATTCTTTCTTTGCCAGTATTATATTCTTATAGAAGTGACAGAATTGTAACATGAATAAATCTGGTCTGATTGTTCCAAGCACCTCGACATCTTTAGGGGTGTTCTCCAGTCTCAGGTACCTAAGTCCTTACACCTGTAAGACACTCATTGGATCATGGACCATTGTGTATGTGTATACTTTTTTAAAGATTTTCTTTTATCTGTAGCATATTTCAGCTATATTAACCATAGGAAATAACAAAATTAATTTCTAAAAACAAATACAGGAATGTGTAACAATACTTTTGGGTCTGTTGGTATTCAACTAGTATTTAAGTGCACATAGAAATTAAAAAGAATTAGCAAAATACATAGTTTTACAATTACAAAGTCTAAAACAAATCTGCTTTTAAAGACTTCAGTGTCAAAGACGACTATGACTATCTGCAAATATGCTTTCAAGAGAGATAAATAAATTTTCAAAAATGCATTGATGCAAAAAAACTTGATGCAGTTATTGAATTCCTCCTACATAGTTAACCTGATATTCCTCAAAACTTAGACATTTCTAAAATGCATAACAATAAACCCCGGCAGTAATTCTTGATAAAAAAAACAAAAACAAAAAAAAACTGTTATGGCAATGCTCTAACAGTGGAGAAAATATTTTGACAAAACTGTAGTTTGAATTGCTGCATGTGAAACTCACATCAGTTTAGCTGTATTTCCATTCAAGGTGCTTGTCTCAGTTATACTAAACTGATGTGATAATGCAAGGTTTATTCAGAACTTCACTGAACAGCCAAAATCATACTCCATATACTCTCACATAACAAAAACCCATCTGCAAGAACTCACAGAGCTTGGCATAGAATTAACGTCACTTCATGTTTGAAAAAGAAATATTAATGCACTTCTGAATTGCAAGCATAGATGTGGAAGCCAGCACTTAAAAACCTGAGCTAAGTGGGTCTTCAAGGAAGTCACTGCTACATGTAAAGTAAATGTAAAGTTACATAAACCTGAACCCATCTTTTGCAGTTTTACTCAAGGATAAGAAGTGAAGCTGTGTGAGCTGTCCAGAAAGCTGCTTTCTTCTAGTGCTCAAGGGAATTTCAACTCTAAGCACCTAAAACTTATCTACTGGAAGGTAATTCAAGTCATTACTGCACCACTTCCAGCAGGACTGCCTCCAATAAAAAAATGTATGTATTGACATTATATGAAGCTATAAATCATATATCTAAAACTGTAACATACTTATTTATATACCATAAATATATAGAAAACAAAACACTAATAAAGACAAATTCAGTTTTTGTTTCCATCACTGAAGACCTAAAAAAAAAAAAGCTTTAATGTATCTGTCAAAGCTATTTGGAGAAATCTGGATATTTGCAGAAGTGACCAAAAAATCCAAACAAATTTTAAGAAGTTACTCAAAACAATATATACAATATATATAAATCCAGGGCAAGCAATAGCTACAATAGGATTGGGGAGTGTAAATAATCTACACATTCCACAGCCAGACATAGTCTGTAGACAACCTACACACAAAATTTTGAATAAAGTCAACTGTACCAGGCACCAAAATATCTATCACAAACCTGCCTAGCCCTGTATTTTGAAGCAGTGGATGACCTTTTAGCAACCTTAGTGCACCCCAGTCAGAACAATGAAGGACTATAATGGCATCTTTTTGACTGTAACATTCATGTTAAAACAGTGTATTTGAAATAGCCTCTTATCTGAGTTTTGTTTTTTTAAAGAAATAATTTGACACCACTGAATATAGCCTAGGAGTGTTGGGTAGGCTCAGGGTATTTCATACTTTAAAAATTACTAAAGAAAAGAATTTCTACAAATAAATTATTCTACTGCCAATACTTTTTTTTAAAGGTTGTCATTGCCTATGTGAGACAAAAATGAATATGGGATGCACATGTGCAACTAATTGCCAGACAACATGGTAAGATGGATTCAAAAGATAATGCAATTTCATCCGCTGTAATTGAACCATTGTATGAGAGAGGATGGCACGCACCTCTGGATGAACTTGGATTAACACATGGCTCAAATCCACATGCCCAACTGTCATCCTAATTTGATAGCAACTGGTGCACAGAGCAAAACTGAATATTGTACGATACATGATGTGAACTGCGTTTGACCCAATGCTGTTGTGGAAAAATCTCACTAATTTTCTTTTTAAAGTATTAAGTAGGCATGACAAAATGGAGCAAATAGATTCAGCTGATATTGCACCAGCACAAATAACTGTAACTGGATTACAGCAATGTTGGACATACACCAAAAATAAATGCTGAGAATAGTTTGCTTCAGGCAAAAATGTGCATATGGGAAAGAAAAAGTGCATATGGGAAACAAAAATTATTAATAGAGTTCTGAAAGGGAAGCTACAATCATGGGCAAAGATGATTTAGATGTAGTAACAGATTTTTCCCTCCAACCAAGAATGCAATGTTATGCAACCATAAAAAAATACAGACTAAAAGAAGAATAATAAATGTGGACTGGATCAACATATTAGAGCTCCTAAATTTCTATAAACACTTTTCTTGAAGAAAAAATAATATGAACAATTACTAGCACAATAGAAAAACTACTAAAATGAGTCAAAGGCAATTTCTTTGCAAGTTTTTTGTTTGGTTTATTGGTTACTGAAATGCAATCTTGTATAGAAATAATATTCTCAGTGGTGACATGGACTTGAAGGAATGGTTGTGATTAGTCCAAGATTAGGTCAGGAGCCAACTGATCCAGTGTAAGTAATTGTTGTCATAGTGTAGCCAGGAAATCTTCGACAAATAATTTGATCTCCATAACTATTCATATGCAAAATAAAAATTAAAAAAAAAACAATAAACCTAATAAAAAACCAACATCACTTCATCTAATGAAACCAGAACCTAAGAGGTGGGGAAAGACACAGCTGAAATAAAACAACTCAGCTTCTATTTCAGGTCTGTCTACTCCTCTCTTCTTCGTATTCAAGGCAAGAAGCACGTAGGAGTACAACACCAAAAATAAAACAGTAGAAGAAAAATATAATAAAAGACAGCTATTTAAAAAATCCACCATTAAGGAAATTCCACTGGAAATCTATCAATGATTTTCAAGAGTAATATTTTGCTTACTTAAAAAAAAAAAAAATGATCCCCATATCCTTTACACAGCAGGATGGGTCTCAATCTTAGAGGTTTTGCACAAAAATACCAGCACAGCAGTGAGATACAGCTGCCTGCACAACATATCTGTCTGTGTGATCAAGGGCATGTTCTTTTCATTTTTATCAGAGGCTGGAAAAGCTGAAGGAGCTACAAACACAAACATATCCATTTTCAGTGTTAGCTGCATGTCCTAGGGTTAACATAAGGACAATCATTTAGAAATCAAGATCCAATGAAAGAGAAAAATGACAAGCGTTTGGAAGGGAGCTATATCAAGAGAAGAAAACAACCCTCAGCTGGGAATATTAAGTCACAGTCAATCATGTCAATGCTGGTGGAGAACAGCACAGCAGGTTTACCAATTTCACATCCAAGTGAATCAAAGAGTCATAAAATTTCAGTGGAGTGAAATACAAGAGTGTTTCCATGCCAATACAGGAACTTCCCTTACTGGACCTGCTATTTTCAGGTAGAGGTGTTGTGCTGGATTCAGCTGAAGTAGGGGTAATTTTCTTCACAGTAGCTGGTATGGGACAGTGTTCTGAATTTATGCTGAACACAGGGTTGATAATTCAGAGATATTTTTGTTGTTGCTGAGCAGGGCTTACACAGAGCCAAGGCCTTTTCTCCTCCTTGTATTGCCACAATGGCAAGGGGGCTGGGGATGCACCTATTTACAACAGGTGGCTTTTGATTGAGAAGAAGAAATTTAACTATGCCAGGTCTCCATTCAGTTAGCAACATAAGCAGAAAAGTATACCATGAATATGCAGCATATATCCATAGAATGAGTTAATCAGGAGCCTTATTACAGTTACATTGCATACAGATACATGCACAGTGTGAATTGTATATATTGTGTAAAGGAAGAGGACAATACAGCCAAGCTAGAATTTTTATTCCAGTGCTGGCTATCCATGTAGAAAATAAAAATGCCAATTAGCTGGCTCAGACAATCTCTTTTAGGTGTACTGCCTATGACAATATAGTCTTTCTAACTGATTACTTTCCGGTAGATTTATTTCAAAATAAATTTATGAGCAGACAATGAGAAATTATTTCTTCACTATGAAGCTATTTGTGCTACATTCTTAATATATCTTTGAAGAATTTGACACAGTTCTGTCACTATCTTGTTATGGGCCAGTTATAAGGTTGCACGGCAGATGAATGGAAGGCAGAAAGATGCGAGAACACATCACAGCCAAAAAAAGATGAGGTTTAGAGCACACACTACCAAGAATTCAAGAAACTAAGCTCCCTCTTCAGCCTTTGGAAAGCAAAGATTTAACAGAGACTAACATGAACTTCAGAACAAAAGAAAAACCAATTGATGGAACAGGACTGATTCAGTATTAAAATAACAAAAATCAGTCTTGCTTCTCTGCAGTCCATACATGGCCACCCTTGAGATTTCATTTCAGTTGAAAATATTATCTAAAAATATTTCCCAAACAGAAATATGCTAGCACATTTTTGTAAAGGAATTAGATGCAGGTCAATGTGCTGTGTATTTAAATGGCAGGGACAGTCCCTGTAACAAGAAAGGGTGATTTGGAAGCAAGATGAATCCCTGATGGCTCTATAATGAAAATAGCTTTACCCGTATACACAGCTGCTCTAAACTGTCTTCATTACTTTCAAGAGTAAAACCACGCTGTTAGCATTATTTGGAGCCTCAATAACATTACATTTTATCTACACCAGGTGACCTCAAAGGCTGGACACATTGCTTTTTGCTTTGAAGAAGTTTTTGAGCTTAATGCAGGATGGACAAGGTAGAATTCTAGAGTCTGTGTTATAGAGTAGGTCAAACCAGCCACAATTCTCAGACTAACACTGCACAAATAAAGAAAAGCAAGATAATGGCTAAGATAAAAAGTAGTTTCTCTGTATAAATGGATGTAAACACAGCCTGCTACTCATAGGTACTTAGTTTTGTGAAGAGAAGACCTAATTGTGAGGATTTTTTTTTAAAAAACCATAAAAAAAATCCAGGAAATAAACCCTCAGTTACAAAACACATGAATTCTCTTGGAACCACTTGCTGTATGAGGAAAATAATCTGTCCTACATAAAAGGACCACAAACAAAGCACATTAGCTTCTGAAGGCAAAAGTTATTATTTATTGTCCAGTGGCAAATTACATTTAGGTAATTCAAACAAATCTGGTCTCTTTCTCCTTTTGGTAGAAATCTCAGATGCTCTGCTTTTCTAATTTGGGATGGCAAACATGATTGTAAGAAATAAGGCCAGAAGAAATGAGCAACCTGAAATTGAAGCCTTGACAACTTACAGAATCATAGAATTATCAAATTATTAGAATTGAAAGGGACCTTAAAATCATCTAGTTTCAACTCCTCTGCCACAGGCAGAGACACCTTCCACTAGATTTTGCTCAAATCCCTATCCAGCCTGGCTTTTAACACTCCCACCAAACAGCATCAACAAGATCTCCAGGCAACCTGCCCCAGTTCCTGACAGCAAAGAATTTCTTCACTGTATCTGATCTAAATCTGCCCTCCTTCATTTTAAGGCCATTCCCCTTTGCTCTATCACTACATACCCCTGTAGAAAAGGTTTGTAGTCCCTTGTAGTCCCTGTCTATCCTTCTTTCACCCCTTTATGTCCTGGAAAGCTGCCACAAGGTCTCCATGCAGCCACCTGCTTTTCCAGTATGAGCAGCACTCACTCTCACAGCCTGCATTCATAGCAGAGGTGCTCCAGCCCCCTGACTAACTTAGCAGCTGCCCTCTGCTCTTTTTCTGACATGTCCATTATTTCTTGTGTTGGGGACCCCACTCCAGGTGGGATCAAACTAGAGCAGAGTGGGGGGAGGGACATTTTCCTCCCTCACCCTTCTGTCCATGCTGCTTTGGATGCAGCCCAGGATATGACTGGCTTCCTGGGCTGCGTCCACATTGTCAGGACACATCGAGCTTCTCATCCACCATCACCCCTAATTATTTCTCTCCAGGACTGCTCTCAGTCCCAGTTCTCCTCACATCCTGTACTGGTACTTGGGATTTTAACAACCCATCTGCAGGACCTTTCACTTGGCCTTGCTGAACTTCATGAATTTACAGACCCATCTCTCAATCTTGTCAAGGCCCCTCTGGCAACGCTTCCCTCCAGCATGACTACCACACCACACAGCCTGGACTCATCAAGAAACTTGCTGAGGGTGCATTTGAATCCTCTGGCCATGTCACTTTAGCAGGAATAGTGCTAAAGACTGACCCCTGAAGACACCACTTGTCATTGCTCTCCAACTGGGCATTGAGCCATGGACCACAACTCTTTGAGTGTGACCTGCCCATCAACTCCTCATTCAGCAAGTGGTTCATCTGTCAAACCCACATCTCTGCAGTTTAGAGACAAGGTTATAGGATATGAGGATATAGGGTAGAAGACAAGGCTGATTTCATAGAAGTACAGTCTACATTCCTAAAGGAGATGTAAGGACAAATCAAAGAACAGATGAGTAGTCATGTACTGAAAATGTGTATTGCAAGGCTTTTGTTTCACTTTGCATCATTTATTAAAACAAATTCCAACATTTAGCTAAGCAAGGCTGCTCTTCAGTCAAATAGCTCCTGCACTGAGAAACATTCGCCTGAGTTACTTTCAACTTCCATCTCCTTGCTTTCATCCATTTATTTTTATTCTCCAATTTTACTTCAGATCATTCTCTATCCCCCTCAGTAATCATTATTTTCCAATGAAAGGTTCCTAGGGTTTGTTAGTCTGTTTATTCAGTCTATCAGCTACTCTGTCCTAGGTCAGCTCCATCCTATAAGCATTCAATTTTTTTCTTCCAACTTTATCCAGTCTAAAGAGGATTAGACCTTTGCAGGTTTGTGTGATAGCAAGCTGTTAGTGACAGATTAGTTACCAGAACACCATGACAAAAACAAAACAATACCAAACAAACTAAATGAATAATCCCTGGAATAAATACAAGTTTATAAAAACAGTCCACACACTTGGGGCCTCTTTGCAACACCATTCTTGGCAAACTATATTAATTTCATCAATGTCCTGGAGTATGACAGTATTAATTTAAGAGAACCTACCTTTGTGCAATCTGGGGTTTTTTTAACATCATGTGTTACACCTTAAAACTCAGTCTCTTCATCATTCAGTTAAGAATATCACATTGATACCATACTATGCTACAGTATTCTTCACCCCCTTTTGATATGTGTTAGAATGTGTCCAGTTTTCTTTCACTAACATTAGATTACATCATTCCCAAATATATTACAGCAATACTCCATGGCTTTTCTTCTCTGTACTGTTTCATAAAAGTATGGTCACCAATATCTTCTTTTATACAAAGGATTTTGTTTTATGTACATAAATCATTTGTATGTGCATGTTACTTGAATTTCATAAACAGAACAATGTCAGTTGTCTCAGAGAAAGAAATGGAAAAAATATTGTAAGCAATTACTGTAGTAAAAAAGAAATGTTCCTCTGAAGTGCATTGTTAATTCATGGAACTTGGTCACATAGCTAAAACAAAGCTTAAATTGGCAGCCTTGTTGGAAGTTGTGGTTACAATTCTTCTATAATATATATATATAAATATAGCTCAGGAGATGAAAATAAATAAATTAGCATTAATTGAATAGTACCAGGAGAAATAAACATTGCCATTGGAAGATACCTCTGAAAGAGTGGACAGCACTTTTCCTGAATTTTTGTCTCAGTACCACCACAGTGCATGAGTTTTTATTAAAAATAAAGATTTACTCGAATGTGAAAGTGTATTTTTAACTAGTTCATGATGACACGTTCTTCTACCATTTCAATCAGACATAATTTTGTTCCCTTATGACTAATGACTGATTAGTGAATTGCTTTTATGCCAAAATAACAGTTTCTAAATATGTTCTTAAATAGATATAATGATTGCAAAAAATTACAACAGGAAAAAAAAAAAAAAAGAGCATTTTATCAACAACTGTGCTCCAGATCACTTTCAGCTAATGAATGTAGTGACTTTTGAAGGCAATACAGAAAGTCTTAGAGGAAGAGTTAAATGAAAATTTATCATAAGGAACTATTTCTTATTTAATGCTTCTCAGAAAGTATTTTGGAGTAGTGAAACTGAGCATACAGTGTTACAGTAAGAGCAATTCTCTAGAAAGAGAGCTACTGGAGTGCTACTGAACTCAAAACTGGAGCTGGACATGAAGGGTAACAAAAAAGCTTCCTATAGGTGCACCAGCAACACAGGAAGACAAAGAGATATGTGGGGATATAGTGACAAAAACATGGAAAAGCCTTTGTTGTGAAGTGACTTTGCTTTCTCAGTGTTTATAGGCGAGGTCTGCTCTCCAGCCTCCCTAGACCCTCCAGTGACCAGTGGAGTCCAGGGCTGGAACTGCTACCCACAGCACAAGAATATGAAACTAGAGACAACTTAGGTAAGTTGGATGCACAAGAGTTCATGGAACTGGATGGAAGGCATACGAAAGTGTTTATGAAACTTGCCAGCATTGTAGTGAGACCTCTGCTGTTGTTGAAAGGCTGTGGTGTCAGAAGGAGCCTTGATAACTGAAAAATAAAAATATCGTATCCATCTTCCAGAAGGGTAAGAGGAGAATCTGGGTAACTAAAAGGTAAGCTTCTTAATTTCAGTCTGTGGGATGGTTACAGAACAAATCAAAACAAAAAGTTCACAGTTCACAATCTGCAGGGAGCTGTTGATCTACTGATCAGCATCTGTCATTCATAGGAATCGTGATGAATTGGAGAAGTACATTAGAATCTTCAGAAGTTCAAGGAAGGAAATGTGAAGTCTGGCACCTTGGGAGGAATACTCCCATGCAACAGAACTGATTGGGGACTGACTGCCTGGAAGCAGGCTTGCAGAGAAGAGGCTGAGGGCCTCATGGACAAGTTGAACAGGAATCAGCAGTGTGTCCTTACAGGAATTGAGGTAAACCTTATACTGGTCTGCATTAGTAGGAGTATAGGAAGGACATCAAGGAAACTGACTCTTCACTTTGCTGAGTGTTATGAAAACACCTCTGAAGTACTGTGTCTCTTTAGGGCAAAAAAAACAGAGATGAACAAACTCGAGTCAAGTGAAGAGGGTCAATGGACTGGAGCATGCGAGTGTGTGTCATTTGAGCCAGAAAAGGTGCTAAGGAGCAAATCCAGCTGACCATCTTCTTAAATGGATGGTTAAAGAGAAGCCAAAATTCAGGGCAAAAGGCAAGGGCCAATTAACACAAGCTGCAGAAATGAAAATATCATCAGATGTTAGAGAAAAAAATTGCCGTTAATGTGATCTGGAGCAAGTTTCCCAGCTTATTTAAACCACAAATGCTTACAGAAGTGCTGCAAATGCTTCCTTTACTCAACAAAGATCCCCTAGCACATCTTTTGATGTTTGACTGGTCAGTCAGTCTTTGGTGTCTCCACTTGAAGCAAGTATAAATCAGATGAGAAAATTACTTTAATGTAAACAGAGATAATTGCTTGGTAGAAGGGACAATTTTTTCATGGTTCCAAAACTAACTAGAGTAAGCTCAGTCTTGTTTACCTGATTGTTTCCTCCCAACTGTTTTAAAAATAATTCTAACTGCAGATCTTGGCAGGTGAAGACCAACTATTTCAGTCTGGAAAATTCACACTATGTATCTGCCAACAAGTAGAATGTGAGAAAACTGAAGAAAGTATTAAAAAAAACCCAAACCAAACAATCCATAATAAATTGGCCTCATATTCATTATCCTAGGACATCCAACATGGCAAAAGAGACTGCCAAATTGCATTTAATACTAATGGCCCGTTCTCTTTCAGAATAGAAATAATACATTTGTTGTCAACAACTTTTGGTGTAGATATGTTAGTAGATTATGATGGGATTAGGTGTTTGAAGTTTGTAGACAAAGTATTTGTTTGACAGAGTTGAGGGTTTAATTGCAAGTTTTCTAAATCCTTTATTGTTTGCAGAGTTGTTTTAGGGACAATGCACCAATAATCAATTTTAAACCAGCAGGAACGTCAGGGCCCTGAGAACACTGTGAAGCTGATTGTCCCTGTCCACCTCCCCATGTGCTACCCTCACCCCCAGACCCCATTTCTGCTTAGTCTGGGGCCAGCAGTCTCAGCTTCAGGACTGCCCCGCAGCATATGGTCTCCAGCTCCACTACAGCTATGCTCTGCCCAGTCACAGTCATGGCTCACAAGTTTAAGGCATGAGGGAGTCAAAAGCACAAGCACATTTGCTGAAGGACCTGCTGTTAAGGAGGCTTCCATGTCCGACCATACAAGAGCGACTCAGACACTTGTTCCCCCTGAGCAGAAACCTTCACAGCAACATACCTCTACACCCACACCAGCTTTCCTTACCGATTCCCAGGCTTCCCATAGCAGTGTTTTAGGCATCCAGATCCTTAAACCAAATTAATTTTGGTGCAATAAAAAACAAAACAACAGCCCAAGCTGGTGGCTTTAAGAAGGACCCCAGACAATGTAACCCCTGGGCTTTTACCCACTCTACGATCTGAATGCTGGAAAATCTGGAGTAATTTGCTCCTGCTGTGTTCAGCACACATCTGGATGGGCCAACAGATGCCCTTTGTTGTGTGAAGGCTCAGCTGTTCATGGCCTCTTGGCTTGGGCCCATGCCCCCAGAGCTCAACCTTCAGCTCCATCAGAAGCCCCACAATGAACTCCCTGCACGGTTCCTCAATGCTGCTCCTGTGTGTCCTGTGATATTTGAGGACACACATGCATACTTGTGAGTACAAACTTTCTGTTCCAAGTTTAAAGTAGCCCAGGTAGATTTAGATTCTTATCTCCTCACAGCAAAATAATTCACAAAACTTTTACAGGCATAAAGTAATTAATGTTACAGCTGGAATTTTGGCAGCAAAATTCAAAAACCAATTATCTATGTAAAGCCATGCAAATAACTTCTCTATTGAATGGCTTCTATGACCTTCAGTTATTCATTATTTTTCTCTTCTAAGACATTTGAGATTCACTTTTCTTTGGACAGAAATCTTTTGCAAAGATCTGTCAGCAGTGTTTTGCCAATACATTTATGTATTTGTCATCTAAAAGTAATCTACATGCCCAATTAAAACAGAGGTTCGTACTAAATCAATATTAGAAGTTAATATTTCGCTCTTACTGAAATAGGCTGTCTTCTGCTTCGGCTAACATAAAATACACACCATGACTCAGATTGTATTTGATCTACCTGTTCAAAAAAGGAAAGCACAATAAAAGCTGTGTTTACAAAACTACTGGAAGTAGGATGTCGTTTTCCACAGCAGCCCATATATTAAGACAGCCAAGATAAGTTGTCCATGGAATCTAACAGTCTTGAGCTTACTCTGGATGGGACTCAACATATTCACAAGATAACAGATCTTGACCTAAAATCAAGCCTTTCCACTCTTGAGAGTATCTTGGTCCAGTATCCTGACCAAGTTGACCATCAAAACCAGGCAGTCCTGGACAACAGTGATGAGACCCTCTGTGCTGGGTGCCTGTCTTCAAAGAGAAGCATCCACTTCTCAAGAGCACAGCCGAAACCCATTGATCTTACCATTAGTAAGAAAAGCCTGACAGTGAGTGCAGGATGTCTTGCCTAAGGTCATCCTAGCTGATTGTAGCTTGGTCAGTAATGATAGCAACAGCCTAGCAATCAGGTACTTATTCCCTGAACCTGATCTAGATTAATTTTGGCTGATAACAATTCATAATGGATGGAATTGCCTGTGACTCTAACTTAAATGTTTCATGGAAGACAGCAGATGAATACCAGAGCTCTCAGACTATAAATATTAATTCTAAAAATAAACAATCAAATAAATAAATAAAACCAAGACTTGATGATCCTCATCATTTCTAAACTAAAGCTGAAAACTCTTGATATTGATTCCCCCATTCTGAAACACACACCTTCCAGAATCTGAGTCCTACCCTTTGCTAAAAGTAGACTGAAAGTTGTTTCATGTTCTTCCTTTTTCTGAGCATCAAGACACAAATAAATATTGCAAGATACATTCTGGTTTTGACAGAAAAAAAAAAGAACAAAATAAAACCAATCATTATAGACTGGTTTTTGTTTTTTTTTTTATTGCCACCATACAACATCTGGGATCTACTATACTTCTTTAGGTAAAACCTGTCACATCAATAAATTCCATGACATTTATTTTAAACTTCACCTCCAGACTGAAGTGACCAACCTGACTCCTCCTGACTGTATAGGGAGAAATGGTCAGGCACACATCTTTGTTTTTCCATGTGTCTACATGGACAGGTAAGCAACATATGGAATGTGTTACTGTCTGCTTTTTTTAAACCTCTCCCTGTGAGATGAACTGAGCTACCTCCAGAACCTTTTCTAGATTACAAACCATTCAGCAAAATCTACTGACATTAACAAGTAGTTCAAGGGCAGTCAAAAATACATTTTCTGGTAGCCTCCCTGGTTACCAAGTAAAAAGAATGGCTCCAGCTTTTCTGTCTGCTCCTGTCAGCAACCCAAGGACAGTGCACATGGTTTCATGCAGATCCAGCTCACAGAACCACAGAATAGTTGGGGTGGAAAGGAACCAGTGCTAACCGGAGGGGAAAGTATCACCTCCTTCAGCTTGCTGGCTCAGCTCAGTGCATCCTACGGGACTCTTGGCCTCTTCTGCTGCAAGGGCAAGTTCATGGTCAACTTGGTGCTCACCAGGACCACCTGTTCCATCTCTGCAGCCAATTCATGAATGGCATTCACCCCCATACAACCCCTTGAAAAACTTCATGGCAGAGCTCAGCTCTCACTGTGGGTCCAGCATGGAAGAAAGAAATGGCTGTATAGGATTTGGCTGACTTATTAGGGTACTCATCCCCTGAGGGAAGGAGCTGGGTTCCAGTGTAACTTAAATTCAAGTGTTATTTTATAAATGTCTTTTACAATGTTCAAATAAATCTCTTTGCTTTGACTGTCAAGCATCAGGAAAACTGTAAAAAAATAAACCTACAAGTCTGGAGCACTTTGGGATTGGTGCATATCAGGATACATGAAAGAATTTCAATAGTAGGACCTTTACAGCCGGTTCCAGTCATCACAGAAGGGGTTAGAGAGAGAACCTTGCTTCTCAGTGACCTAGAGGGCTCAGCATAAACCAGTAGGCTCAAACACAACAAAAAGATGAATAAATAGGACATGTTGTTTTTCTGGGACTGTGGTATTTTAACTGAACTAACCTGTAAGAGAAATGCTCACCATGCTTACCAGCTAGCCAACACTGCTGATGTGGCAATTATTTTCAATTGCATTTTTTTCCTCACAAAAGTTGTCAATCCATCTGTAAAATGTATATATATCATAGCATTCAAAAGGCAACAATTCAGACCAAATTAATCTTCAGTCCTGAAAAGTAATTAATTTCTTCTCGTAGTCTGAATCTAGAAACTTGATGGTACATTACAGCCCACTTAGTCAATTTATAATAAGCAAAATTTATTCATTGAGGAAAGGTCCCTATTTGTTCTGATTTAAACTCTGTCTCACAAATGGCTGAGTGACACAATGACCATAACTAGACTGGGCTGGACACTGAACAGTGCACTGATCTATACCTTAGCATGTGTGCACTGCACTGGGTATGATTGGTCAGAAGATACAGAGAATTAAAGTTCTGTCTCCTTCCCCATATGCAAATAAACACCATATTTAAACAGGCAAAAGCAGCTCAGAATTTGGTTCTTAGTACTCCCATCTTTATTACAATCACATTTCTGCTTCAAGAGGCAGATCCCATCAGATTCTAAATCATTCTGATTGTGGTAATTTCCATATTTTACTAGACCTTTCGCAATTCTGTAGTTATTGATGTTAACTACAAAAAGAATAACCCTCAATTTCTCCAGTAATGAACCACGATTTTCTCCCCAGACCCTGAGGGTGACTTTGAAAAGAATGTTAGTTATCTCTAATGGAGATATGTAAACAGATGTTATATTTGTCATCTGATTAAGCTTTCCAGAATGATCGTTAAAGTCACTTACCCATATGGAACGTCATATGTACCTACTGTTTAACTGGGCAAAGCATATTCCTTGGTCTGAAGAAAATATATAATTTGTGATATTTTAGAACAGCAAAGAATATGGATTTTTCTTCTATTCTCCTTTGGAATTATATTGGGGTTATCTTGATGAAGCTGTTTTCAGAACTCCTTTCTCATCTGCAGCACAACAGCGTGTACAGACAATCAAGATCTTATGGATGAAATTACTTACTTATTCCTGTGACTGCTGGCTTTGACCACTTCTTCTGCCAAAGTGCTTTTATGTTTCACTAGGGAAGCCATTTAAAATAACATTATCACCTGTGGTTATTGCATATGCCTAGTTTTCTCACCATTGAAGTTGAAAGCTTTGGGTCTAATTTGCAACAAGATCAAAAAACACACCAAAAAATGCATCTGATGTCAGCACGAATTTTCTCATACACTTCACCTGCTTTACAAGGCTGAGCAAATTCCTGAATTATCAAGCATGAATAAATCAAACATCCAGAATTAGTATGAAAGTGAGTTTAGGTTTTCATTTTGGGTTTTTTTCTGTTGCTTTGTTTGTTGGTCTTTTCTTATTTCCCCGTGCTCTAATTTGCCCTAGAGTTTTTTTCTGAGTGATTATCTCTCCTTTCTCCCCTCCTGGTTCCCAGCTGCACTTTCTTTATCCTGTCTTTCAAAGAACCCATCAAGACAGATGGATTCATATAACCACCAATGCCCAGTTTCAAAGCTACTCAGACTCAAAATGTGGCTGTGTTAACACAGAGCTGTTCCCAAATTCATACAGTCTGTCTCTCAGTCAGATTTATTATACTGGGGCATAGAACAGAAAGACTGTGCTTTCAGTTCCAATAAACATACGCATCCAAGGATGGAGTGACTTGTTATGGCAAAAGGCTAACTTTATCTTGAAGCTAATCATGCTTAATCCCTGGGAAAATTATACCCATGCACTTTGGTTAGCAGTGGGAGCAGTAAGAACGTTCAGCATGTGCAAGAAAAAATAGCTCTTTGAAGACTTAATTATTATCTTTAGCAAATATATGGAGAGCCTTTGTGAGTTCTGGATTGTAACTCAGCCAAATTTGTTTGCATTTTCAAAAGAACCACCATTAAAGAAAATAATCTGGCTCTTCTAGAAGTGCTGGAATGTCAGAAATACAGAAATATCAGTCCATAAATGACTAAATTATAATGGATAAAAATGGTCAGATCAGCTAGCTTGAGGCAGACACAGAACATGGAAAATTTCAGTTTGACATTTCAGAGTTTCAAAGTTACACACTGCAAAATGTTTGCACAGACAGAATCAAGCCATTCTAATAGTAAAAGATTTTATCAGTTCTGACCACCTTTGCTGGTTTTAGTTGGGCTGGAGTTCATTTTCTTCATAGTAGCTGTTACAGGGCTGTGTTTTGGATTTGTGCTGGAAACAGTGCTGGTAACACAAGGATAGTTCATTACTGCTGAGCAGTGCTCACACAGAGCTGCGGGCTGGCTTTTGCTGCTCCTCACCCCATCCCACCAGTGAGGGGGCTGGGGGTGCACAAGAAGCTGGGAGGGGACACAGCTGACCCTGACTGACCACAGGGATATTCCAGACCACAGGGCATCATGCTCTGTAGATAAAGTCGGGGGAGAAAGAAGAAGTGGGGGACATTTGGAGTAAGGATGCTTTTCTTCCCAGGTTCCCATTAAGTGTGATGGACTGTTGTCCTAGGGATGGCTGAACACCTGCGTCACCATGGGAAGTGGTGCATGAATTCCTTGTTTTGTTTTGCTTGCACAAGCAGCGTTTGATTTACCAGCTAAACTGTCTTTATTTCAGCCCACGAGTCTTCTCACTTTGACCTCTCCAGTTCTCTCCCTGCTTCCAGAGAGGGGAGTGAGTGAGTGGCTGTGTGGGCCTGAGCTGCTGACTCGGATTAAACCGTGACAATATCAAATTCAGCTGTGACAGCTATGATGTAATAAATATAATTGCTTTCTCCAGTTAAGTATGATTTTTACTAAGTCTATAATTTATCTCGACCAGACTTTTTCCATGAAATACACTTAAACATTTCCTATATAATTTTCCTTTTTTGTTGTTTTTTGTTTTGTTTTGTTATAGCATAAGTAATACAAAAAGAAATGCCCACTCTTTTCTACATCCACTTGATTCAGATTTCCAGACAGTGCTGCATGAGGTACAGGTTTCTTTGTCCTCATGGCAGCTTCTCCAGCCAGTTTTGCTCTCTTCCCCTTCACCTTTCCCTTCTTCTCTTTCCACATCTGTTTGTTTCAGCCTCCAATATTCAAGCTCCTGATTATACTTCCATTCCCCTGGCTGAGACATTGTGACACATTTTATTGGTTTTTTTACTATTATTTCTGTCATAAGAGAAAGGCACTTCCAAGCCTCCTCCTTCTTGCTCTCATTTAGATATTTCAGGTACCAAGAAATACATTTTCAGACCTTCACCAAGAAATTCTCTAATGAAAATTGTTAGCAGTTTTGTTACAAAATGCTTCAGCATCCACCTGAGAGTTGGCAAACATATTAAAAAGAAGATATGCTAGCCAAGACACTTTCAAGTACAGCTTGAATGATGCTGTAAAGGAGAAACAAGCCACCAGTGTATGTATGAGCGGATCTAGCAAATTCATGTTAATTAATTTTTGTACTTCATTAAAGAAACCAGGATTCACAATTTAATGGACCTTGGATTTTACTTCTCATCTCTGTCCTGTGACAGTCCAGAGAATCTTAATGGCAGTCTCAACCAAATTAGCACAGACTTTCATTTATTATATTCTTGTTGAAATTAAAAGTAATGAGATAAAGCACAAAATAATGAAAACAGCAAGTAAATAAACATGGATTAAATATAAAACACATTACACCTTTTACATACAAAAAAAAGACTCTTTTTGAAGGTTACCATTAAGTACACATTATCAAATACCCTTAGAATCACAGTATCCTATAATGGTTTGGGTAGAAGGGACTAGATCATCTAGTTCCAACCCCTCTGCCATGGGTGGGGAACCTTCCACTGGACCAGGTTGCTCAGAGGCCTGTTCAACCTGGCATCCACAGGTTCTCTAAGCAAACTCTTCCAGTGCCTCACCACCCTGATAATTAAGGATTTTCTCCTAATACCTGATCCAAGTCTACCCTCTTTCTGTTTAAAGCCATTACTGTCTTACCATAACAGGCCCTGCCAAGAAGTTTGTTCCCATCTTTCTTACAGGTACCCTTTTGGTACTGGAAGATGCTGTAAGGTCTCCCCAGAGCCTTTTCTTTTCCAGTATGAACAACTTCAACTGTCTTAGACTGTCCTCATCAGAGAGGTGCTTCAGCCCTCTGAGCATCTTTGTGGCCTTCTCCAGACTTTCTCCAACATGTCCACATCCTTTTTATGTGGGTGGTCCCACACCTGGACATACTTCTCCAAGTGAGGGTCCTGCTGTGTTGTCCCTCCAACAGATATCAATGAGGACCAGGGCCTGTGAATCTGAGACTGATCCACTGTCTATAGAGAGACTCATCAGCCAAAGATTCCTCTTTGGCTGACCTGTAGCAGAGCCTCACTATGATGCCACCTGTCCCTGCCCTCCCTTTAATTCTGACCCATAATCTTGTGTCTCCTCCTCACACATTCCCAGGTGGAGCTCTGTGAGCTCCAGCTGGTCAGGGACATTGAGCAGGAGGTATGCTCAATGATACAACTCATTCTTAGATAAACAGGTGAGCCCATGCTCATGGGCATGTTGTAACTGGTACACTTGACTGAGGATAACTTTCTCACACTGAATACTCTTAATAACATCAGATTTCAATTTATTGTGCTGTTAATACCAAATGAAAACAATAAATAAGGGCATGTGGGTTTCCAAACAAAGAGCCATTTAATTTAGTGAGTCTGTACTGGAGAAGTCTCTGCAGTAGTAGGTGTTAAGAGCTGAACTTCAACAAATATAGAACAAAACAAGAGATGAAAGTCTGTGTTGTGCCTTAGAGATTTTCTACATAGCTCAGGCATTATTAAAAGGAGTTACTGCTGAAATCTAAAGCATAATAATTGCCTGGCACTGCCTCCCCGTGTCATTCTGCCCTGAGTGCCTTTGTGCATCCAGGTTAAACTCCACTGCCAAGGGCAAACTGCAGAAGGGCACAGGGAAGGTGGCATGACGTTGTTCTTGTCTGGAGCCAAGCGCTCTGCAGGAGCTGCTTTGGGCTGCTTCCCAGTGCTTTGAGACACAATTAATAAGGCCAAGATGTAGCTTCAGTCAAATTCAGTCTCTCTCAGAGCAGAGCCCTTGCTACAGCAAAAACCTTCACACGGTGCAGTAATACCCTAGGGACAGTGACCCTGCCTGCAGCACCTGAAGCCCACAGGGGTGCTGCAATACACCAGTCCCTCCAGCAGCTCTGCTTCCAGCAAGATTCTTTAAGCCAGCATTGGCAAACATCCCCAACATGATCTCCAGTAGCAGGAGAGAAAAGAGAGAGAGAGGAGGGGAGAGAAACCGCTCAATGGAATGCTGTCCCCCCCGCACATGATACGGAGCTTTGAACAGGTAGAAGCAAGCAATTATAAAAGCAGTAGGTGTTATTAATTCTGTGGGTGTTTTTTTTTTACCAGTTCCATGTTGTTGGGTTGTTTTTTTCCTTTTTTTTTCTAGAATTCTAAGGGTTACTTGTCAACAGAGTCAAGAGCTACAAAATCAAATTGGAAAATTCCATCAACTGCACTTGTAGAACACAAATTAGGTTTCTCCATGATATCAAGCAAGCTTTTTTACACAAAAGAAATTTAAGAATGCTTTGAAGACCAGACTTTTCAAATTAAGTGGGGTTTTTTCTTACTGTTAAATAGTTAACACCTGATGCAAAAGTAATTTTTAAATTCTTTTGATCCCAGTCAATGAATTACAGCAGATTATTACCATTTCAATTTACACTAAGTGCATTTACATTTAAATTAACCTTATTTAAATACAACTTTGATTATTTTTAATGCTAATATAACAATTCTTAAATTCCTTATGAACTTTTTCTAACCAAATGCATTTAAAAAGAAAGCCTTGAAGTACTACTCAAAATAATGGATACAACAAATCTGAATAAATTTGCAAAAAGTCTGATCAAATATAATTAATAATTAAGAGTAGTTCCACATGATTGAAAGTATAAACCCTGACACTTTCCTAGATGGTTTTAGTAAATAACAGTATCTTTCCTATGTATTTATTTTAGAAGTAACTTTAATGAGTCCCCATTTTATTCTATCTCTCTTCTGAAGAGCCCTTTAGTGTTGCTTCTCAGGGTAAACAAAATATGTGAATATTTAAGGTTCATACTAGTCTATCAGCCTCCTGAAACAGTTTCAATGAATAAACAGTATTTTTTCTATAACACTGAAATTACAACAATTTTCTATCAATCTAATCTGTCTAATTTTACATATAATTACCTGCATATGCCAGCTTGTGTCCCCTTTGTTAATGTTCAGTGATTGTACAGCCAATCAGCCAGGACCAAAACAGATACATTATTTAAATAAATTTGCAAGTGATTGCATACTTGAAAAGGTCACTGTACAGGCTAAAGAGCACTACAAGAATCATATACCCTAAAAGAAATAAAGGATTAAAACTTAAGCAAGATCAACTTGTAGTTTTCAATATAGTAACCTGGCCTTGAATTATAATTGCCTGCTACACTGATAAACCTGCTACAGTAAGAGAAATATTTTCAGAAGTATTTAAGAAATGTAAAGACACGTATCACATTCTTAAATGTTTCTTCAGTAATAATCTGGATGTTTTGTTTCCTACATTTCCTCACTTGGCTTCTTCAACAAGTTTTCTAAAATTTAGGATATTCATTACTTGTTCCTTCACAGCCTGCAAGATTTGAGCCAAGAATGAAGGTGTTTGGAAGTTAACTTCTGACAGCATGTGGTTTAAAAAAAAAGGGAAAGTTTGCAAATGAGCTAAATAAAACTTGCATTTACATAGTGTCTTCAGAAAAAAAGAATACATAGTAATTGAGTATAGATTATATAAAGCGCTCTAGGTTGGAACAAGGAAGGGTGAAATCAATCCTCAATTATTAACAAAAGAGAAAAAAAAAGCTAAATAAATTAGAAAAGAGAATAATGACAGTAAGTGGACTAAAGATAAACTCAATAAAATAAACGGGATATGTAAAATGGTAGAACAATGTTGTCTTTTTGAAGATATTTTTTCAATATCAATCTCACAAAAGTTGTTTTTTCTTTTCTGAGCTCAGCTGTGGCCATTTGGACAAAACTGGAGAATCAAATTTGTAAGGAGAAATATCTGAATTAAAATCACACAGCTGTCATCCCATCAGCAACTACAGGAGTGCAACCATTGGAACAAGATGTCCAGAGAGGCTGGATACTCTCAGTCCTTGGAGATTTCCAAGACCAGGTTGGACAAAGTCCACAACAACTGCCCATGAAATCAAAACTGACTCATCTTTCAGTAGGAGTGTGGACTGTAGTCCTTCTGAGGAGGGCTCTAAAATCGAAATGACTGCATATATGCTATGAAGATAAAATACCAATATATGAGCTTGTAATCTATACATTCCTGTCTACATTTCTATAGCTTGCTGCTTTTCATTTTGGGTTTTTATTTTTCTTCCTCTATTATTTGTTCTCACAAAGATATTTGTCCTTTTCCTTTTTTTCCAGTTTCTGAGGGCTGATCTGGACTACAAACTTCTGAACTGCATCTCAAATACTTTCCAATTCTTCATCAATTAATTTCATACAGTATTTTACATTTTGTACTTTTGAGCTTTTTTTCAAAAGCAAGTTTTCCTTTCTGTTTCCCAGTAGTTGTGTGACCCCCTTTTAAAATTTCAAAGCTGAAATTATGACCACCACTGGTACAGAACATTTTTCCAAATATTAAGTGAACACACTGAAGTGTGTGTTGCAAACTCTTTGTTTCAATTCAATGCAGAGCTTAAAGGGAAATTGCATTTGCTCATGGAGGCCAAATAATGCTGCTGTTTTTTCAAGATTAATATGTAAAGGATCACAACTTTCTTGTTTAGCAATAATGAAGTGATATCTGATTCAAAGCACATGCAAAAGAAATTTAGCTGAAGGAGTCACAAAGAGGTGTCAAATTATCAGATGGAGTCAAGGAATTTCAGTGCAGAATTCTGGCTGAAATCAAGATAGATTCAACTACACTCAGACTTGGCCAGTGCTCACACAATAGTTTAAATGACTGGAAATGTGCTCATTTTTCCACATAGGAGACAGAATTCTGAGTTCTGAAAAGTATTTGTGTAGATAGAGAGAAAACATTTCTTTATCCTCCTGTTTTACACTTCTGATCCAACATAACAGGATCATTGTCAGAGGCATGAATATATATAGATCTTCAGTTCTCATTCAACATTTTATGTGTGTATATATATATATATTTGTGTATTTCCACTATATTTGTACGATTCTATGATTTCTTGGAGTTCTTGTAAATATAAAATCTCTGTAACCTGCCACAGTTTCAGCATAAACCTGCCAGGCAAACGCTTGCACATGCTTTGCTTCCTTCCATCCATTTCCCATCCTGGTTTGCTTTCTAAACTGTTCCTTCTGCCTGTGCTCTCTGCAGTACTCCTGCTGCAGATGGTGTCACAGCAAAGGGAGCCCTCTCCTCTCCCCCCTTCTCCTGGAAACAGCAGGTCTTCTGCAGAAAGTGGTGTGTTCTTTAACACATGAATTGATCTGTCAGTTAGCCCTTGATCACAGAAATACCATGTTACTTTCCATATTTGCTTCTGCCTGGCTCCACTGCTCCAGAGACTTACTGGCTATAATTCCATGTTTCTGTTGAAAAACATTTTAATTCTCTGTGAAAGATTATACTTCGAAGCTTTGCATGGGTAAACTGCTAATATATGCGGCAAAATTAATCACAAGGAGGACAAAAATGTTATTAAAAATATGACATAGGGCTGCAAAATAGTAATTTGTTGGTTTGTTTTTTTGGTGGGTTTTTTTTTCCTGTTTTTTTTTGGGGAAGGAAGAGTAACTATGCTGCTTTTGTTCATAATACAGGTAAAACCTGATTTTTATTATATTGTTTGAATAAAAAAATAAATATGTGGTTGTCTGTATTGAAACTAGTTAAGTGAAACAATGGGCCCAGCTAAGTTATTGCCTTCTGCTTATACATTGCTAAACACTTCTATCTAAAAGACAGTGCTAATTGTTTTCATTAAGAAATACAAGTAGAATACAAAAGCAGGAGCTGACTTCACTATCGCAAAGAGCTTTACCTTTAGATGAGTGATGAACAATTACAGCAAACTGCTTCAAGGATGACATCATCTGGTGGAAACATGGGGCGATGAGAGAAAAAAAAAATCTCCCAATTTCTATGTTTCACCTCAATACATTTTCAGTGTACAACATTATTTCTGTCCCAAAAAAGTCCCATTTCCCATTTCTTCTCTCAACCAGGGCTTGTGTGCAAGTTGAAAAGAAAGGGCATGAAAAATACTACAGCCAACACTCGTCCTCTGTCAAACCAAGCGCAGTGACTAGAGCAGCCACGAGATGGCACATGGTTTGTGCCCTGGTTCTCAGTAAAAACAAAAGCTTGTGTTAGGAATCAGAAGGATGAGTTACTTTATTAGTTTAGCTTTATTAGCCAGCTTTATTCGCTTCGTCTTTCTAACAACAAACATTTTCTGCTTCATGAGTTCGAAATCTGACTTTAATTGTGGCAACTATCGAAGTTTCAGAAAAAAAATATAATTCAAGGGCATTAATCCCACCTCCAGACAGTATATGCATACCATGGCAGTGAAATATACTGCTTTTACCAAAAAACCCACTGCAGTGTGCTCAAGGACATATTTTGGTTAATGTAATCTGACTACAGCAAACAAAAGAGATTTGTAGAACTATCTCAATGAGCAAAACACTAATACAACATTCAAACTCCAGTAAGTATAGCCTATAACTTGCTTCCAATCCCTGAAATTCTTTCATAAAATGCATTCACGACCAAATGATAAATGATAAGAACATGGAACTTTGCTCCATGGAAGCTCTACAGGAGCAAAGACAGTGATGTTCATTCCCATGACCTCATCCCCAAACACTGCTCATATTTAGTAGTTGTATTCCATGAAAGTTTTCAGGATTTTCTCTAGAGTTTTGTTCTGTACTGGAAGGAAAGAGGCATCTCTTATCCAGCAGGGATGGGGTAGTGGGAAGCAGGACAGTGACTGCTTTCTACTTTAGTACATCTCTGTGACTGTTTTTTCTCTCCTTTGTAGGAACTCCTACAACTTTTCTAAACACACTTTCTGGCATCATACACCAGTTTGGTACCATATTTGCTCCAGTTTCAGACACTGAAAACTGTGTCCTGAAGAAGACAGATATGAGAAACTTTAAAGTAAATACCAGATTTCCTTCTGTCACAGTTCACACAAGACCAGAATGTCCAGCAAGACATTCTTTTGGATCAATGGACATAGACTATTAAGTTCCAAATGTCTCTTCTCAGTATTTTACAGGCTAATTTTACTTTTAATGTGGACAGTTATAATTATGAAAAGTATCTATAAACTTTCAAGTGAGCTAGCAAAGCAATACTCCAGATTCCTTAATAAAACCTCTTTGAGCTGCAGTGTTTCTAGGTTTCAAATATTAAAGCTACATTTTATGTGGTGCTTATCTACCACAGTGACAGGATTCTAAAAGATGGTTTCCAATTCAATTCACAGTAGTCCCATCTACTGGTTATTGATATTCCTAAGCTTGTGTTAAATTTTATCATGTTCTCTTTCCAGTTTGGGAATATTTCTCTGCTTTGGATTTTATTAAACCTAATAATCTTATAAGCTAATACAAGTCAGGCTGCAGTCATATACTAGAGAAGAGATTAATGAGATGAAATGCTATTCTCCACCTCTCTATCCCTTTTGATCTCTTCTGTGGAACTCCTGCACCCTGTCAGGGTTTTCAAGAATCAGTTTTTGAAGTCCACCAGCACCTTGTATGTGATCAAGTGGTGTGGGGACAAATGTATTTAGAAAATCACTCAGTGCATACTTTTCACAATTATGCAATGTCTCACTTAACGGTGGTAACACCGGTCCTTTGTAACACTGACTTATATTAATTTAGTATAAAAGTAGTCCAGAAATACCTATATGACTAATTGTCTCAATATAGTAGATTAAGACCAGTTATTAAAGGAATTGCATACTGCAGAAGACAACTCCTTTATATGTGTGAAACAAAAGAAATATTCTTTTATTGTCTCTTCTTCTTTGCCTTTGAAACTCACTACTTTGGCACTTCAAAAAACAACACCAGAAGGCAAGATAACGACAGTGACAGCAGGGGAAGACTCAGGAAGAAGGGAAAGGAAGACCATATTACTTTGCTCAAGGATTTGTTTTGGCCATGAAAGATTTATGCAGTATAACAATTATAGATAGTTATTTTCCTTCCCTATCTAATTAGAGTAAAATTGCATTAAGAAATTGAATGCATTTTTTAGTCTATTCAATTCCATTATAAGGGACTCTAGTGTTCAACAAACTGAATACCAACTACATTTGACTGCATTCAAACATAACTCCCATGTAGCAACATCAAAACGGTGAAGACTTCTGAACACAACTGATGGCACAGCAAGCTGCCTGCAACCTGCATGCAAAGGAAAATACTTAGTTCCCCCTTTCTCTTAAAATTACAGCCTGCAAAATACCTATGGTAGACAGTTAAGTTGACACAAAATATGTGACACTCTCCGTGGGGAACAGGGACCCCACAGGTGAGCTGAAGACTGGAAAAGTGAACAAAAAATATGACACATATACAACACACATGAACTTTAACTCCAAATTGCTACTATCATGATAGCATCTGTGAAGGAAGAAACTGGTTCACCAGTAAAAAGGTTCAGCAGAGACCTAATTTAGTCAATGAAGGACTTGCAAGGTTTTCAGACTTCAAAGAACTTCAAACATCAGATACTGAACATGCACAGAAATAAAGGCATATAGGTGAGAAGGGCTTCAAACCCATTCTGGAGCACAATTAATATCAGTCTCATTTGACTGTTAATATGATAGCAATTTCTCTTGCTCAGAGGCAAAAAAAAAAAAAAAAAAAAAAAAAAAGAGAAGAGGACACCTAAAAGGCTTCAAGGCCATGCTGGACAGGGCTTTGAGCACTCTGGTCTAGGGGAAGGTGTCCCTGCCCATGACAGAGAGGTTGGAACTAGATGATCTTTAATGTCCCTTCCAACCCAACCCATTCTGTGATTCTATGATACAAAGGCTGTTTCCAAGCTGAACTGAGCTTAGTGAGATAGAACAGAAACGACTTGAGCTGTTTCATAAGTTCCAGGTGCTATTCCAAGGCCAGAAGGCATGACAAGCAGCAGAAAGTGGCCCTTTCAATCATAGTAAAGCAGACTGAACTTCATCATGGGTTTACCATCTGATTAATTGCTCTTTAACCAAGGTTCCCAAAGCTGTAAAACAAATCATCTATTACAGCATGATCTTCCCTAAATAAGTCTGAAGTACAAATCTTTAAAAAGGGCTGGTGTTGACTGTATGCATTCCTTCTCTAAGGCCTGTTTATGTCTCCATGTTTCTTTTTTCATCGGACATTTTCCCCATGTTTCCTCCTTATGTTTTGCTTCTCTCAGCCTCTTCAAAACCTACTGCAAACTGAATATTATATGTTTTAATAAAACCTTACTTGAACTGGAATAACTGTTATTTTCCATTCTCAGATATTATAACTCATTATATAATCCATACTTTGATAAAAAACCTCTTGTGGTTTAACCTCTGTAGGCAGCTAAGCTCCCCATAGCTGCTCACTCCCTCCCAGTGGGATGAAGAAAAGAATAGAAAGAGTAGAAGTGACAAAATTCCTGCCCAGCTAAAACCAATAGAAAACCAAAAAACCTCATCAATCTTTTAGAGACATTACCTCCTAACCAAATGTAAGACCAGCAACACTAACTGGAGCAAGTGGCAATCTACACATTATCCTATATCCCAGTGTAGCCAGAAGAGGATAAAAGAAAATTCCCACCCAATTTCAATTGCTGTGTGTGCTGATCCCTACTCTCTAGAAGCTTATCTCCTACTCTCCTGTATGAGCAGAAAGGAGACTAGAGCAAGGTCACTGCTGCAGTTCCTTAATCTGTACTACCACAGACTTTGGGAACGGGGCCTTCCTCAAGCCTGAGCAGTATGGGAATGCCCAGAACAGAAAAGGACAGAATAATGCTCAGCTGGAAGGGACCTACAGGGATCTTGTCCAATGATCTAGACCACTTCAGGGCTGGCCAAAAGTTATAGCAAATTATAGTGGGTTGTTACTGGATACCAGGGTGAAGAGATCAGCACCTCCATCTTCACTCTTCCTTTCTGGTCATGTCAGTCTTTTCCTGTGCTCTGTGCTTTTCCTAATAATTTCTAGGCAAGAAGAAGGGGTTTGAGGTTTGGATGTTTGTTGTGTGTATTGGTGGTTTGTTTGTTTGTTTGAGCTTTTTATTTCTTTATTTTTTGTTGTTGTTGTTGTTGTTTTAGCTGAGGTTTATCATATTTGGGAAGGACCATAACTAAGATTTCTGTCCCAAGTATCCAGAATTCACAATCTTAAAAGCATTCATCCAGTCTCCATCATCACATGCACATATCTACAATCGCTCATTTTAAATTTCATCAGCCATTTTATCTTTTAAAGATCCTTTTGCAATTAATCACCCCAAGTTTCTTTGCTAGATAAATCTGCACTTTATAATCACCTATAAATATAATTCTTGAATATCTACACCAAACTCAAATGAGGCAATATATGAACCAAATATATTTTGCTCTTCCCCCTCCCCAAGAATCACTCAAAGTCAATACCAAGCTGCTACTCACTTCATACACACCACGTAACATGAAAATAAATCATAAACATCATCTCGTTCATATTGTAATGGTAAATCTATTTGTATTCAATCATCTGTAGACTCTCCTATGTTGAACATGGTAATATATTAATCTCTCTATTTTAGATTTACAAAAAGTTGCCTCCTTTAGAAATTTTTCCTTCCACTACAACATACTAATGCTGGAAAGATTACAAATTTACGTATTTGTTTAATCAAAGTCATGTGTGCTATGGAACATTTAAAAAGAATTATGCTTCACTTCGTGAAAACATGAAAGTACATTTAAAAAAAATAGATTCTTTTTTTTTTTTACATTGGGATTCTTTCATAGAGAGGTGCAAGAAAATGAGTACAAAGCAGTTCATTCTGTAAATAATTACTATGAAAATGAACAGTACAAGAATTCTCTAAAATAATCCTTTCTTACAGCCTTCAGTGCATTTAAAAAAGAAACTTCTGAAAAGAATGGAATTGTGAATGATTGTTACGACCCACTTCCTATTATCGCTCAAGCACTGCTACCAGAACCATAATATAATCTAGTCCTCATTAAAAAATGCTTTTTGCTCTTTTGTTCACTTGAGTTTTGTCTTCTGAAGTTTAAAAGGATTTCTGCTTGAAGGTTAACTCAGAACAGGACGTCTTTATATGCATTATTGTAAATGTCCATCGATGAGTAACAGCATTGATGAGAATAAATTTGTTGAATCTTAGTAAAATAAGTGCAGAAACCAAGTTTGCTACACAAATACCCTGAAAACAGAAATAAACAGCATAGGACACAATATATTATACTGATCTCTAAGACCACTAAGTCAGATGTATTCCAGAGATTATTATTGCACTGGAGTCAGCAGAAGACTAACCTTAACCAAGTTCTTACCAAGTCATGTTGAGATATCATTTTTATTGTATTTTTACCATTTCCAAGCCTGTATTTATTATTAAGGGAGTTTAATTTGGGATTTCAAACCATGAAGCTGAAGCATGGTGAAAACTCATACAACCTTGCAGACATTACAGCGACTGTCAACATTCTTCTTCAAAAATCGCTGTATTTATTGCAAACAATTTATTTTCATATTGCTTTTAATCAAATATGGAAAAGATAAAATATAATGCAGAGAAAATAAGACTTCATTGGTAATCTTTGACATATAATACTACATAGCAGTCATTATATTCACTACAGAATTCATATAGCCATGCTGATACCCAAAATGAATTATCCCTTATTTCAGAACTGTCATCTGAGATTTTGCAAAGACTCCCTTATTTTCAGCAAAACCTACTAAATTATACATTCTGACACTTTGGAAAGTATCAGTGAGAACCGCCTCAGCCTTTTGAAGCATCATATTCTTGGGTGAGCATTAACAAAAATTCTGAGAAGATATTCATAACAAGTTTAAAAAAAAAATATTGCAAATCAGAAACAATATATGACAGGCATATCTAATGTTAATCTCTTAGACACAGCCATATGCAATTGCCAATCATGTTTAATCAGATTACTTACAGCAGCCAAGGTATTCTGCAATTGACACTTTACCTGAAAACAATTCAATTTAGTTTTGTGCTTCTTCAGTAGACGCTCTTCCAAAGTTTGTCTCCATTTAAAAATAGTAAGAAGAGATGGCCATTTCAGTTGGCTTGACTGGTGGGTTTTTCCTTTATGCCCATCCAAGGAACACCTTTTTTGGTAATGTGGGCATAAAACCTCATGAGATGCTGCTTTTACACTAGGTACACTTCCTCTGTGATTCATCAAAGCTGAGTTATTTACCACTAGATAGTTCATTCTTAATCCCAGCCTTCTGATAACTGTTTTCTCACTTTAAAATAAAAAATGCCTATAATATATTTAACAAATTTTCTCTACATATCTTCTTTAAAAGCCTCACGAAAGCATTTTTCTTTTCTGCTTACAGTAGTATTCTGTACCTTAAATTATGAATTTCGCTGTATTTTATGGTACTTAATGCTATTAACTGTGCAACCTCGAACTGAGTTTACGTCATGCATATGACACAAAACTGGTTATCATTTTTATCTGCCCTATCTCAGAGCCTCAATCCATTATTAACAACTATTCTATGAGGCTATGTGGTAGCTGCTCTCTCTCACTTGTCTGTCCTGAACCAGTCCTCTTCTATTGCACTGATCTTACTGCTTTCTATTTTAGAGTTGCCAAAAGCATATTCACAGCATCAGTGCACTCATGCAGCATGAAAAACAACTCCATTGACACATATTCAATGTAGCCAATAAAGATGTAGTAGCCTTATGAAAAGCGTGTGAAAAAAAAAAAAGAAAAAAATAAAAAGCTTCCTTAATATAGTTAGCAGAGCTACATAATTAAATGCCAGAGGGCGGTGAGTGCTGCTGGATGAACTGAACTGGTTCTCTCTTTTTTTTTTTTTTTAATCAATCATGCAAGCCTGATCCCATGCAAGGACACACATATCTCTCCATACCAAACCAATAATACGAAAATAATGCCTAAAGCAGAAAGTATAGCTACCAAAGCTGCAATTGCAAAAAAATCTGTCTGACCTTTCCCTCCTGCTCTGCACTCCCAAAACCACTGTGAATAGAAATTGCAGCCTCTGACTTAATAGTCTAGAAGCTAAACTGAGATATTTGTCATTAATCTGGAGATGTTTGTCATAGAATCATAGAATAGTTGAGATGGAACAAACCTCAAGGTTCTCCAAGATCACCAGGAAAGTTGGAAAGGGTCTTTTTAGAGGGGGGTGGACTGATAGGACAAGAGTTAATGGTTTTACACTGACAGAAGGCAGGTTTAGATATAATGAGGAAATTCTTTACTGTGAGGGTGGTGAAGCACTGGCACAGGTTACGCAGAGAGAAGCTGTGGGTGCCTCATCCCTGCAAGTGTTCAAGTCCAGGTCAGAAGTGGCTTTGACCAACCTGGTCTAGTGGAAGGTGTCCCTGCTTATATCCAGGGGCTTGGAACAAGACCTTGGGTTAAGGTCCCTTCTAACCCAAACCATTGTGTGATTCTGTGATTCCATGAAGTCTATAAGAAATGAAACTCTGACCTTTGTTTTACTTATTTTCTACTATTAGAAGAAAAGGACCACAAAGGAAATGAATTCAGCAGTACCACTAGGAAATATTTAATGTATGTGACTGAAGCACCAAAAAGGAAATGTTTCTGAACTTTGTAATGCAAGGTAGGTTTGGGTTTTGTTCTGGTGTTTCAGGAGAGGCAAAAGTGGAGAGGTGGGGAAGATACATGTAGGACTGTAACACCCTCCCATCAAATTATCAGAAATGAAATTGCAGGCAAGGTAGAAAGATTCTACTTATCACCTAAAACATCTTTTTTCAGCTGGAAGCCCTCTCTTGCATCTAGACAGATAAAAAGAAATAATGACTGTCAAGTAGCACAAACAGACTTGTCATTATCTGAAGGGAAGTAAAACAGTCCAAAGGAACACTAATTTTGTTGCTCAGATAATTTTTGTCATAATTTGCACAGCACTAGGCTTGATTAAAGTGTTTTATTGCCTTCATTATTTTAAATGCTTGTATAACTGATTTTTTAAAACTCTAAAATAATTTTCTGCTGAATTTTAGCACTACATTCACATGCTAGTTGTTCAATACTGTATAATTAAGAAAATTCTATGATTTCTCCAGCTTTAGCATAAGAAATTATATTTTCACTGTAAAGCACAAAATAAGGATGACATCTTTAGAGGATTATTTCAGCCAGAATCAGACTTGGAAGGTGTTGTCCCCTATTTCTTTTTTCCCTTCCCAATAATATTCCCAAGTACAATGAAAACAAGCCTTTTCATCAACTTTCTGTAGGCATTTGCTCAACATCCAGTGAGATACTTTAGGAGGGCTGGTGAGTATGGACAACATAAAAACAAAAAAAAAAAAAAAAAAAAAAAAAAAAAAAAAAAAAAAAGGAAGGGAAGATATTTGTGAGTAGGAAATTACAGCTAGAAATACTTTGGCTGCAAAGTGAATTTTCAGTTAAAAACTGCAAGAAAACTGTGAAGTGACTAAGAGTCAGAGAGACAAGAGAAAGAAGAAGTCTGGAAAATGTAATTTATGGGGGGGAAATGGATTTATTTAGTCTAGTGAGGGAAAGAATCATTAAGAGGCCTACTAGTCTTTAAAGTAAAGATTGTCTACAATAAGAAGGAAATACAAATTTATTAATATAGGTGAAGAGTTTAATTCCAATAAACATCTGGAAAGGAAACTTTCATAAATACAAGGTGTCCTGGAGTAGTAGATTTTGTAGATGTCCACAGAAAAAATTTGAATTTCCAGAGTGTATTAGAAAGACATCTATCACCTAATTGCTGTCAAATTGCTGATCTTGTGTTGAAGGGGGGAGTTTAAAGTGAGCCATTTTTTGTTATTCCTATCTTATTTCCTTTACTTTCTACTTACTAGTAACTTATTTTCTTCTCTAAAAAAATAAATCATGCATGCACTTTCTTAAAAAGAACAGCTAAAGAAAGGTTTTTTCTCCCCACTCATCAAATAACAACAATGCTAAGACTTAAGGCAGTTTATAAAAGCAATGTAGATACTCAAATCTCACTCATTTTCCAAAAGAGAAGTCACTATTCAATTTCTTACTTAACTGGAAAGCCATAAAATACTGAAGTTTGTTATTCTTAACTATATAGACAACAGGAAATTGAAAAAAATCATTCTTAAGGGCTGTTTTTTTAAAAAAGCTTGAAGTATTCTATCTCTTCCCTGGCAATGGTTTAGGTAATGTATACATGCATACACCACAGACCCCACTAAAAAAAATAAGTAAACAAATAAATCACACTTAAAGCACACAGGACCTTTTCAGATAACCCCAGCTCTTAGGTAAAGAACAAGAGTATTTCCCAAAATCTAAGTTTTGGTGTGTGGCACTGCACACACTGCACATCAAAGGGTTACAGCACGTTAAGAACATGAAACAATAGATGTGGGCTGGAATTCAGCTGGTTCTGTATAGGAGACTAGTAACATTTTAGATGCCCCAGGGTATGCTGCCAAGCTTAGAGCTGACACTCCAGAAAAGGTCAGATTTCTAAAGGTCCTGTGTCATATCTGTCACTTCTTGCAGATGTCTTAGAATCTCAGAGGTACCTCACTCAAGTGCATGAGATACCTAGACCCCCAAAATTGTGCCAATTATCTTCTGAGACCCCCTTAAGCAGTTTATATCTACTTTACAGCTACCTAATTGTGTTAAACTCGTTAATTTGCCCAGAAGCTTTTTCAAGGAGTAAAAAAAAAAAAACCCTGACATATTCCTTGGTGAGCTTCTGAGTCCCTTTTAAATCAGAATGCACTAAAATATTAGTAACAGAATTCACATTTATGAAGGTTAATGTCACCAGGAAAACATTTGCCTAGTGAAATTAAAATAAGGAAGGAAAAGAAAGAGAAAAAAAAGAGGGGGGGGGTGGGGGCAGAGGAAGGGATAGATAAAAGAAATTCCTCTGGAGTATAATGAGCAAAGTAATAATTTCACCTTTCAACAGTAACTGGGAACCAGTTTCTACCAGTTCTTCAAGAAAGACTGAAGATCAAAGAAATGCAAATAAAATCCAGCTAGGGTAAGTATGGTAATGTCTGACTAATTTAGAAGAGAAGTAATCAATATAAAGGACGAAGGGATAGGAAAAACAGAGAGAGACACAAAATTAAAAACACCATTAGAGAGCTGAATCAAAAGAGATGATCTCTGCATCGTTCTAAGAAATATTAATAGAGAGATGGTAAATATATAAAAAAAAGAGGAAAAAAGTGAAAATAAACAATTTGTGATTAAATAAATAGATAAGTTATTAAATAAACAATGAATAAAATAATTGTTTTCAAACAAAGCAATTCTCTTAGCTGAAAAGTTGGAGGCCTGGCCAATACAACCCCTTTGCATTTTCAGTTTGGGCATGATTCCCACCTGCCTGGTGGGACACTACACAAGTTGGACCCCATGGGCAGACACACCATAGCGATTCTCTTAACTAATTCAAATATGAATAAAAATTCCAGGAGCAATCAACTTCAGCTTTACCTACTTTGCCAAAAAAAAACGGACACAAAAAAAAATAAGGTGGAAGAGCCTCACGTAACATGGTTGGACATCACTACAGTTTGAATTTGTCCACCTCTCTCCTGTACTCAGAGCACAGACAAAAATATCTGTCTTCACTTGTTAGACTCTTCTCCATCCAGAGGATTAAAGACAATGTTTTTCAATGTCAACAACATAATTATAATGTTGATATTTTTAAAATGTGGTTTCAGAGCTTCTGCACATTCCACACATAGACTTTCATCACATTGTTACCTACCGTTTCATCTTCTCAGTGATCACAGCCATGAGGAAAACTCCGTTTTTTTCCCTTCCTTTCCCTCATGTTGAAACTTGTCTTTATTTAATGCTGTTACAATTTAAATGCAATTTTTTCCTCCTGACCCTGCCAGCATGAACATCCTTCTTACTGACTCTATCTATACCTTTAAGAGAAGACTTGATAATAGCTTAATTATTCCTAAAAGATATTCATATCTTCCAACTACCTTTCCCTTAACGCATAAATTTTTTATAAACTCTAGGCAAGATCATTACCTGAATATGTGACTAGAGCAGTTACTGGGTTTAATTCATAATTATAGAGTCTCCATTACTCTCTGTCAGAGATTTTTTGGTAATGGAAGGGGAAAAAAAAAAGTACCAACAGAACAATTAAGATGCTGATTAAATGACTTTTTAATTTTGGGCCACCTTGCACATTAGGAGATTCTTCCAACATTTAAAATGTACAGGATGAATTAGTCTTTAGTCTGATAATAATTTAACTCTATAATTGTATCTACTAAGTTACAAATTGTGCCACGGATGCTACGTTTTATGGAGTTTATCCTATAGATGCTTTTTATAAAACCCAACATTAAGTATTCAAAGAGTATAAAGAATCATAAAATGAGTGGTCTTTCTCAATTGTTAAAGAACACTATATGAGCAGCCTAAAATTAAGTTTGTGCTTTTTATAATAGCAGTATTTTTCATACTTCAGGGAGAGAAAAGAGTTCTGCTTTTTCTTCCCCCTCCTTCCCAAATGTATATGCTCTGTAAACTGCCTTCTGGCTGATGTACTTACTAATTTTTATTTCACATCAAAATTTATTTATTGCCATGGTAATGAAATGAAAATTCTTAGTAGATATGGCTCTGTGAAGGCTACTCAAACTTTGAGTTTGAGTCACCCTTATAATTCTCTAGAAAGCAAATGGAAATTATTCTTGTATTGTCAGTAGCCAAAGGGGGGGAAGCATCACACCCTGAATACATCACAAAAATTTACATTAATACTTCAATAGATAATTTAGGGTTTCAAATGTACAAATTTTACCTCTATAACATGATAAATGGCCTCATCTCCACAAGGCTTTAATTACATTATTATTTCAAATGCATTATATTAGTTTCTAGAAATTTTTATAGCACTCATGAATGTCAAAATTCAGCATAATCTATATTAAAATCTAACTGAAATCATCAATTCACAAATTATACACAACCCAAGTGCTTTTTAAAAATTTTATTTTTGACAACATTTTGCTTGTCATGGTTTAAAATGTCTAAAAGGGTACTAAAGAGGCCAGATTTAAACTTTGGAATACTTTTCCACAACTCTCTTCTTTGTAATCTGGATAAGCAGCTGTGAAACATAATCAACACCATTCTGATAACTGACATTTTCGTGCTTTGTGAAATCAAAATATGAACACATTGCTCTTCGTGTCAAATTACTCTTCAAAAGTTCCTTTGATTTACTAAGTACAGCGGTCTCCTAAGAAAGCAATCTTACACAGAAATTCTAATTTGAACTGAAATGTCATCTCTAAGTATTCACATCCCATGTCTTCTGCCTTACTTGCTTCATCTTTTACAAGAGATTGTGCTTAAAATGGCAACATTATTAATATTGCAAGCTTTTTTGCTGATTTTCTGTATTGAGCTGCCTATGTTCAGATAATCATACACAAATGTTTCCAAGTATCTTCACAATCACAGAATATCCAGCTCTGGAAAAGAGCCAAAAAAACCCAACAAGTCCAACAATTACAAATCCAGGTCAGAAAAGTAAGAATTGAAGAGGTATCCTCTATTTCCCACAGCTGTAGGAGCAAAATGGAAAGTGCTGGAGGTCTGCAGTCAATGCAGTTGGCTTTATGCAATGGATGCTAATTATCACAATTGTGTCTTCAACCCAAGGTGTTTCAGGAGAAACTACAAATAATAATCAGAAACCCACTTCTGATTTCAAGTTGTCCTTGTGCATACAGAATGAATAGAAGAAAGAAATACCTGTAATCAAGCATACTTGCTCTAAAATGCTTATAATCCTGTGATAGTAGATTATCTAATCATATTTAATTTTAAGGAGTTTATTTTTGTTTGAAACAGGGTCTTTTCAAAAAAAGAATAAATGGAAAAATTTAAGGAAGTAATACTTTCTTTACAATTATTTTCTTCTATTTCCATTATAGAATGTATACATTTTATTGAAGCATGCTCTCTGCAGCCTCAAGACTTTGAGACAGAAATATTTGAAAACTATTTTCTACTTCCATAAAGATAGCCTGTAATTTACAGCACGTTTTTTTTTTGGTTTTCAGTAGCACCTCGGTCCTGTAAAGCTGCCTGGACAAATTTAGCTGCAGTTACAACACTGGAACATTTCGGGAGACATCTTTCCTCTAGGATAAACATCTAAAATGCCAGTGTGAGGCAGGTAGCAGAAGCTGTTACCCTACTGCCAAAAGGAAAAACAGTCATGATAGTTCCCTGGTAAATAAAAAAGCAGAATGTATGAGAGAGGTTGTGAATTACTGAACGAGCTCCATGCAGCCGCCTCACTTGGAATGAGCTTCAATAAATGAATGATTTGTCCTTTACCTCTTCATGAGCATTGCAGATTAAAATCTTATTAGTATGATAGTCAGAGCTGTAGAGACGCTTCTACAATGAAACAGCTGCATTTTTATTCAGCACTTCATTTGCATCTTTCTGGATAAAGCGTAGCTTAAACTTTTCTTAGGTTGAAAAATATGGGTGTTTGTTTTGGTGGTTTTTTATTAGCTTTTCCACTGAAAGCTCTATTCTTTTTCTGCTCGACTGTAAAAAATGTCAAAGAATTTCTTCAAGCTTCCAATTTTTGCACCTCTCTTTTATTGTAAGTTGTTTAACCATGCTGGAAGGAAAAGGGTTTGATTCACAATTTGTTCTGGTAAGCTCCCCAGGTTTGAAGGGACACTTTCAACCTTGCACGCAGGGCATTAGTTAAGCAATTTACACCAGTGTCAGTAAGTGTGACACACCTACAGCTCTCCCCGTCAACTTCATTTTATTACCACATCAATAAAGCTAAATCATCACTCTAGATGGAGTCATGAACTAGATAGAGTTTACTAGAAATACAATGAAGCCTCTAATAAGATGTACTTTAAAAAGTGCTATTTAAGCTTAAAAAAGAATAAAATCAGATCGCCAGTGTCAGCTATTAGAAAATGTTAAAGCTGAAACAGAAGAGTTACTTTACATCATTTTTTTGAGAATTTATCTTTGAAAGTTAGCTGAGATTTTTACTCAAATTGATGGATTTCATCCCTTTTGCTATTTCACTGAAGTTTTTCTATTAACCATTAAGATGAAATGCAAACATCTCTACAAATATCTGAATCTTCTCCTAAGCCCGAACCAAGCCTAGAGATAGCACACTATAAAAAAAAGGAGTCCAGTCTTTGAGTGAGTGTACAGTAAAAATTTCCACACAAATATGAAAAAGTGAAGTAAGAGATGTGAGATAATTTGCAAAAGCAGGTCAGTGCTAGAATCTGGGAATAGTGTTTCAGTCTCTTGGCTTTCATGCTTCCCTCTGTTCGGGACCAAGGTGACCTTGCAAAGGCAGAATTAAGATTTTCAATTATAACAATCTTGCACAAACTGATGAATATTCTCAATTATACTGCTAGAAATACTTTTTGTCTACCAGGAGGCAGAAGTGGGGGGTTTTTCCCTCATCTGGGAAACATGAATTTTCAGCACTGCATGATTTCATATCTTCTCAGGTTTTATTTGGGATGGTTTAAAGGTAAAATTTGGAATTCTCTGCCAGATATTCCAGTGGATTAGCCAGGCTACTGCATGTGCTGCTCTTGCCCTTCAGGTGCTCAGAAAACTATATAGAAGAGAAAAACGTCTCAGTATACAGAGGGATGTTTGCTGCCTTTTTGAAAGATGAAAGAAGAGTTCCTTCATTGTCCTTTACCCTAAGGTCTATAAGCATATGATCACATTTTCCTTCCTTGACAAATCAGGAAAATATATTTACTCCCACTGGGATGAGATCAGCAGCAAGCAAGGCAACAAATACTTTCAAAAGTAATTCTGCATTCTCTGATGCTTAGTATCAATGTGAGGCCACGTTTCTGTTCACCTTTGTGGGGTTGGTACTGACATACCATAACAGAAAATAACAACATTTTCACTGTGATCTCTGATCTAAACACTACACAGCTATTTAAAGTTAAAAAGAGAATTTATTAGACTGTGAGAGGGGGAAATCAAAGCTGAAAGACTAATAAAGACCTAACTAGATCATATTCACAGAAATGACAGACTTTTTATGACGTTTATATAATGAAATGTTCTCATGCCAGAATGGGTTGTTCTTACAGCTTTTCCTACAGACAGCACATCTGGGCTGGAGCCATTGGTGCTGCTCCTTGTAGACAGTTGAAGGATTAAATAACTAATATAAATATATAAATTGTTTTTCCTTCCTTCTTCTTTTTCTTTTTTTTCTATTTTTTGGTTTGTTTGTTTTTTGTTTTTTGGGGTTTTTTTTGTTGGTTTTGGGGTTTTTTCTGTTCTTCTAAGAGTAATTTAAGATTAACCAAACTAAGAAAAAACCTGGTAACTCCAGAAAAAGAAATCTAAATAAAAACTCCATGTTTGTTTATGTGCATTTTGCTTTTATGAAAGGTTGCCTTTATGGAGGTGTGTTGAATTGTGCAATGTAAAGGAAAGGATTTTCAGAAATAGGTGCACCTATACATAGAGGTCATTTAAAATAAAACAGAACGGGAATGCTTATCCTGTTAAGCATTCTCTGTGATCTCAGCACTAAATTACCCTAAGGACAGCAAGCATCAGCAGCATTGCAATGTTGTGCAAGTTTTTTTTTTCCATCAGCGCTGGAAGTTTAACAAAGTAATATTCTTTTCTAAAGTTTTCCAAACATTTCATATTCTAAAAGATACATAAAGAGAAAATGTCATCAACTAAATTCTACCTGTTAGACATGACAAAAATTAAAAAGGAAGATGTTTTTCACAAATCCAGGCTCTATTCACACAGCAAAGAAACATCTCACCTTAACAAATGACATCAACTACAGAGAGAAACCAAGGAGAAACATAACTAACAAGGAACACTGAATAATTCAAGACATCTTTCATACACCACCACAAGGTTCGCAAAACAGCAAGGGGAATGCCTCAATTACTTACATGCTTTCCCCTTCAGGGAGCAGTGAAAGTTAACTTTCACCATTAGTGCAGGAGAATGTCCCTTTAATAAATTTATTTTAGTAGCACTTAATACAAGTCCTTAGATAGATACATGGATAGAGTAAAAAGGCAAGGTGGGGAAATATCATGGCTCAAAAAGACAAATGCATCAAGGCAGCCCTCAGCCAGAGAGGAGCTTTGTTCACAAGGTTATTAGGAAATTTCATCTCTTCCCAGAGATCTAGAGATGGTAAATACTGTAAAAACTACAGTGTAAATCTCAGGTGATGGTATTTCTCTCTCTGAACCCAGGTTACTTAATGCAAGAGGAACTATGTAAGCCATGAAACATTTCTAAGCATACAGTATTTAGGGTAGTTCAGTAGTGTGGGAGGGAAAAAACCTCAGAATTTTCTGCTCATCCGTCTTCCTCACCTTTCAGCTCTAACACAAACAAACACTAAACCATAACTAAGACACTAAGTCTTCCCCACTCTGAGAAACAAGAGATGAACATGGTCAGAAAAGAAAACTTCAGCACCACAGAAATTTTATGTTGTACCAACTTCAGGATCTCTCCCTGGTTCTGCAGCATGGGCTGGACTCCATGGTAATTATTTCCAATCACAACAGATGTAGCCATGCTCAGAGAATGAAACTAAAGTGATCTGGGGAGTTCTAATGAGCCCAGGCACCAAGAAGAATCAAGGAAAATACACTTAGCAGACACAGAAATTTTACTCATTCAGGTGGTGTACCATCAGAAAGTCATATTCCCTCAAAATTGGTAGTAAATTGTGGGGCGTATTTTTTTTCTGCCTTAATATCTGTTCCAATAGCAAAAACAAAATAAACAATCCATTTAACTACTTCAACAGCAAAAAGCAAAATAAACAATCCACTCAACTACTTCAATAGCAAAAACAGAATAAAAAATCCACTTAAATATTTCCAGTTGGTGCTGCCTAGTTGTAGGAAATTGATTCCATCATTAAATTCTCTCCACCAATTTACCACCTGGAAGCAGGGTCACACTAAAAAGACGTGTTAGAAACCAAGGACTGCACTGACTGATTTTAAACCACACCCTCTCTTCTGAATGAAACTCTGAGAGGAAAGTGAAAATAAGGAAAGGTTAAAATGCAGCCATATTACAATGAAACTTCTCGGGTGATATGAAACTGCAGTGCTCCAAACTCATTTCACGAGGCAGTAGTTGGCAAATGTGGCAGTGGTTTTCCTCTGTGCCAGCCAAGGAGGGGGGCACACAGTCCTGCTTTATGTCATTACAACATGAAATTTCCAGTAATAGCCAAAGTTTCGCTTCAAGCTCCCTGGTTGGAACAAAAATGTCTGGCAACCTGCCAGTAGAGGCTACAGAATATTGCAGTCAACAGTGACATTTCATTACCTGGACAGCTTACTGCGTGTTCATTACCCTGAATATAAGAATAGCCTGGAAAGCACAGGTTGTTGTGAGTGACTCTACTGTGAGCCATGAAAAATTAAGCTGTTAGTCTGGAGGCCATAAAGCAGGTACTTCGTAAAAATGTCCTCAGTGCTTTTTTAGTCTGTTTCCCTCTAACTGTGGGAAGAAAAAGAAGCAAAAAGTGTAAAGTAAAATAATCCATACAGTAACAAATATTCCAGAGTATTTAGTATGCTGGGATTTAAAATGTTTTTTTTTTTCTTTCAGCTTTTATATCTTCCACATAACTATAATATGGAGAGATTTAGAGATATAATTCCATGTGCTAAATCCCCTTATTATAGTCTGAATAATTTAGAATGTTTATACTTTAGGGGGAAAATATAAAAATTATATTTCCTTTTATTCAGCATTCATCCTCCCTTTTCAATTTCCATATTTACTCCATTACCATGCATAAAAACTTTGTTTTAACTATTAAAAAGCCCAGTCTTAAGCTCAAAGTCTAGTTTCCATTCTCTATGCCCACATAATTCTCAGGAAAGCCTTTGTGATCTTAAAGTCCACAATGTGTACTCTCAGCTCTCTTGTCAGCTATTAGCACTATAGAGATCTTGAAATAAGAAACCAGCTTGCAGAGGGACTAATTCACAACTGAAACAGAATTAAGGATTTTGCTTTACAATATATTGTACAGCCCTCTGTACAAGTGAGCATTTAAGAATTCAGGATCCAATATTGACTTAAACTCAGTATGCATTAAAGCATTACTTTCAATAAATGAACCCTGGATATTAAAATATATACATGTTTTAAAATAATTAATTTAAATTTCCATTTGAAGTGCTCAGCATCAGATACCTTATGGAAGTCATCTATATGAAAAGTACTCTGTGACCATGGAACACATACTACTTGACCTTTTTAACAAAGATTAGTGAGAAAAGCAGTATCTGTAGATATATCAGGCAAGTCAGTAATTGCTAAATAAAACCTAAAAAGGAGCAAGTTTCATTCAGCTCACCAAGGAACTTTTGGTAGAATGGTCCATACTGAGGACAAAATTTTTCAATTCAAAAGTCAGAAGTGACTTTATTCACATAAAATAAAGTCAATTCTTTACATGCCTTTTTTTCTTTTCTTTCAAATTATTTGCTGAAAGAAACAGGAGTATAGCTGAAAAATTCTGTTAGCAAAAATCTCCTGGAAAATTACATTTAAATACAGAACCCTAGAATGGGTTGTGCTGAAAATGACTAAAAGATCATCTAATCCAGGCCCCCTGCCATGGGCAGGAACAACTTCCATTAGATCAGGCTGCTCAAAGCCCTTTCCAACCTGGCCTTGAACATTTCCAGGCATGGAGCATCCACCTCTTCAAGAACTACAAAAAAAGCCAAAAGATGAAACACTGTTTCCAGACATGCTAACACAAGCTAAACACAATCAAAAATGGATATAAAACTGGATTAGTAGATATTTTCTTATTTTATAAAAAGCAAATGGAATTCCAAACCACTAAGTTTACTATTAAAAAACCACTAGCTGGTAACAGTCATAAATATTTAGGAAAAGACAGATCCATGATGGACAAAAAATCTAGCATTTCCACTGTTACTTATTCTGACATTTATACTTAGCTGACAAGATAAGACATTGACAAGCTGAAAACTACATATTAGCCTTGTTGAGATTGGAGACCTTAACTTTTATTTCTTTTTAAAAACATAATGGAAATAAATCTTTATTTTGATACTGCATTTGTACTGCTCAGGAAGTCTTCCAGATGGTCATTAAGTATAACCTTACTTCTCGCTGGAATATTTGAAGGTGTTATTTTTAGTAAAGGTCAGCTGCTTTGTTCTAATTAGCTCTTGCAATGCATCTTCAGAACTAAAACCCCTTTATTATCAAGGACCAAGTGTGCATCACATTTTTTCATCTTAGTCACTTGCTAATGACATTTCCAGGTAAGGAAAAAGGAAACAAAATACACAAAAGGAAATGGGGAATGAGAGGGTCTTGAGACATAATTAGTTTTATATAAAATCAAGTTTAAGAACATACTTTTGTTGACTACCTGTATTATATATTGTTTAAAAACTACTATAACAGCTATCACAACTTATCTGTAGTAACTATGTAAAGCCATTTTTCTTTTCTTAAAGAAAAATTGTTAAGTAAAACAACGGGGGAAAAGCCCTGTCAATATACAATTTTTATTATGCAAGTTAAAAACTAGCAACCTCTCGCAAAGGCAAAATTTATAGTCCTATTTTATCTTCTAACAGGACAAAAAAAATTCCAAAAGCTTTGACAGAAGTGGAATATAGGAATTAATATTAATCATTTGTTTTGTTATTTGCAAGCTTGCTGTTAGTGCTGGCTTTTGTGATCTGCATATAATGTCTCCAGGGAACTGCAGTAAATTATCTACACAGGAAATGAGTCTTAAACAGGCATGTGCCTGCCTAGAAATGATTAAGGTATATCACACCTGTGAATGAGCAGCCAAATTCTGACTGATACAATTAAAATCAATAGTTTAGTCATGTAAAACTGTCTAAGATGTGGAATAAATTCTGCATTAGACTCAGATGTCTATCTCACTGCTAATTATTATTCCTATTTCTGAACTGCTGAAGAAGCACTGACAGTCATGGCTGAGGTTTATCACCTTATTCAATCTGAAATACATTATTTGAATTCGTCAGCTCTGGGTACCAGAAGAAATGCAGTGTCATATTCAGGATGTCTATGTACACTTAAGTGTTAACATGTTTTCTAATGGCATTTTTCACTTTCTGCTAACCAATTCCTAGGTTTTCCATCTTCATTTTAGGAAAGGATGGTGAGGCAACTACGGACATAGGTTTGTTCTCCAGGAAATCCAGTTTGCAAGACTATTCCCATTACTCACCACAAGGATCTACTACCACATGCACACTAGGACTAGGCATACGAGTGCTTAGAAGCACCATGTGCTTTTACAGAAGGCTTCAGAAAGGAAACCCTCATGGAAGGTGGAAGTTTGCTCAGCAAGGATTATGCCAAATTCTGCAGAGGAGGAGCAGTGTTCCATACAGCAATCTCATCTTGGTGAGGGAGGAAAAGAAAAGAGGAGAAAGAGGAGTAGATGTGCACATGAGTAGGACCTGGACAGATTTCAGCTCCTTTAATTGCCTATGTTAGGAGCCCTGTCAACTTTGCCTCCCCATATGGCGAATAAAGTTTTCCAGCAATTCCACATATGTAAATGTGAATCACACCTGAGTGTAACATTCTTCACTGACTGGGGCAGTGTGACTGGGCTCCTGCCTTATGCTGCTGTCCACGGCTAAAATTGAAATTATGCAGATCTTACCAAAGCAGTGTGCAGGCAGAGAACAGATTTTTTCCTGTGACCAAATAATTAAATCTAACCAGTTAAATAAACCATGTCTATTCACGACATGAAGGTGTTTTTATGCTAATACACATTCCATCTGTAATCCCTCAGAGCTGCAGGTGCAGAGTCATCCACCAGATCATGAGGACCCACAGTACAAAAGGTTTACACAAAAATACAGCTTCTAGCTGTGAAGAGCTGGCAGCCTAGATGGCATCTCAGGAGTGGAAGAGGAAATGGAAGAGGAGAGCCTGGAGTGGTAGTTGGAAAAATCCAATGATGTCCTCTATCACCAATTGCCTCCCCAGTGCATGTCAAGTTTACAAATACAAATTTTGAGATTTTTGTATTCTGTGCCAAAATCACATGCAGGAAGAATTGGGTATATTGCAAGTTTTTTATTATACATATGATATAGAGATGCCTTATATATACAGTAATTTAGTACACTAATATTGCCAAATATCCTTAGCATCTTTCTCTCAACTGCAAACAACAGGTTAACTCTTTTAGCACATGTATGGATTTGATATTTCACACCTATCAGCACATGTGCATTGCATGCTGACAACAATTTTCTAGATTAAGTTCACTGAAGTCTGTTTGCACAACTCAGTTTTTCTGGGTTTTTTTAAGAGAACTCCACAAGGAAATTGAATTTTTAATAAACTTGAATGAAAAAAACAAACCTGAATGAGATTTACATTTATATATATATATATATAAATATATATATATAAATATATTCTTTTTACATGTGTTTTCTTGTTAGCAATCTGCATTTTAATATTTGTCTATTAAATAGTAATACCCTACCAAACAACTTTAGATTTGGATTTTTAATTAAGATCTGTGCTGAATCCCATTTATTTCAGTTCTTGTTATCTAGGCAATGGGAAAATCCATATTAAAAAATGTCTTAAACCTTTATGCAAAATTTTGATTGTTCAGGACAGAAGCCATCCCGAGTTACTAATTGCCTATTATCTGCTCTGCAGAGAGAAATTTTAAATAGTGACAATGCAAATAAAATGATGAGTGATGAATGATCCATGTCATAGATTTATTTTTATCTCCACACAGTAAAAGATGAAATATATACCTGCACAATAATGTTACCATTCAATGGTAACTATCTTTAACATATTTGAACTATTATACTATCAATTAAACAAACTTATATTTTATAACAATTTAACCATGTAAGACCATTAATCTATAAACTTATTATTTAGTGTTCCTCTTATTAGCAATTACGGAAAACAATTTCATGCCAAGTCTTCCTTATTGAGTCTTCATTAATCACAATTAGACAGCAGTATTCATCTTACCCTGTTTTAGTGTGCTTCAAGACTACATAAAGATCCTTCCATTATCTGCAAACCTCAAACTTCTACTGTTTCTAATATGAATGGTGGTTTTAGGAGCAAACAAAACCAAAAAACAAAGAAATATCTGTCTAGGCACACTGGAAAGACAAAAAACACAGGAAGCTTGGGAAAGCTGAGTAAATCTCTAGTTCAGTGAAAATTTCATTTGCACCATGGTGGAAGACACATGACAACTACAGGAAAGTAAGATGCATAAAGTTTATTAGTTCCCTAAAGTACTACTAGAATAGGATTATTGTTGATTGTCATCATACCAGAACTCAAAAAAAAAAATAAAAAAATAAAAAGAAAGAAAAAAAGTTGCAACCCCTCATTCCATTTTCTATTTTCTTTTCACATCAGAGTACAGCTCCTAAGTCTGACTTAACCTGATGTGCTCCAATAGGGATTAAATCTTTTGGCTTTCATTTTTTGTAATTCAAAGTATCTCAGACATCAAAGGATCTTTCTTTGTGAAAAGTCAATACTTCAGCACTTCAGAATAATACCCTAAAAAGACACTCGAGATACTCAGTTTTGAAAATATCAGCTAAGGTTATTAAAATAATTTTAGAATGTTATCATCCCATTCCCACAAGATTGCAATTGGATGACTGAGTGGGATAATCAAGTTATTATTGCAAATGTCTCCTCCTTGGTATACAGTAACAACATGTGTGGGAATGGTACAAAGCTGCACCAGGAAGGGCCCAGACTGGACATAAGGAAGCATTTCTTCACTGAAATGGCATTTAAACACTGGAACAGGCTTCCTAGAGAGGTGACCCAAACCTGTCAGTGTCTAAGGGGCAACACCCTTAACAACACATTTTAATTTTTGGTCAGCCCTAAGTTTGTCAGGCAGTTGGACTTGATGATCTGTGCAGGTCCCTTCCAACTGAAATAGTCTAGTCTTCTTTTCTTAAATTGTGCTAAATCATTATGTAAGAAAATACCAACAGGCAGCCAACATCCTATATATTCTGGATAGCAATGCAGAAACATGGTTTATCAGTGCTGGAATACAACTAAAAAATTCTGCAGATTTTTCTTTTTAGAATATGGGCTATATGCTGATGTTACCTAGCTGTCAAAAGTTTTCCTTTAGAAATACCTTCTTACTTTTCATGTTGTGCACAGAAGAGGGAGTCTTGTCAGCAGACAGGTAGTGCTGGGGCGTGAGAGGCCCGAGTTAGCAGCACACCAGATTGGGCCCTACTCATTTGTCCTCCCCCACTGACTCCATGTGCACACCTTGTAAGTGTGCACTGCTCATCTACTTACCTGCATGGCATCCTGCTACCCAATACAGCTGGCTTCAGAGTAATCCCATCTGACAAAAGACTTCTTTTTTTTTTTTCAAAAATGTGGTTTTGTTTCGAGCCAAAATGGAACATGAGTTTTCTTAATCACAAGAATTCTTACAGTAACTACAGTGTGATATCCTTGATGATGCTTCCAATGACAGAGCAATAGCCTGACCAAATTACTTGCAAAATATAAGAGAAAAATCAATAAAACATAATCAAAATGGTTACTAGGATATATTTTAATGGAAACATGTTTTGTTGAAAGTACTTGTAGATCAGAGTATGGAATTAGTTGAAACACATGGCAATTTACAATTACTGTAACTTTGCTTATTGAGCACTTCACTAATCTGTTAAATGGTCAAGTCCAAAGCACAGCTGCTCTTTAAAAATCACAATCTCTAGAGACAAATTAGCTGTAAAATAACTGACCAAGAAACATCTTTCCCCAAGCTAAAACCCTCTTGTACCCATGGAAGGATGGAATCTATAGCCAGAAGTAGGCATGAGAATACATTAGCAGTGGTCTTTTTTGTCCTTTAATAGCCCAGCCTAAGTAAAGAGTGACCCATCAGCATTTCGGCAAACTGGGTGCATCTTTTGGCATAGGCTCAGCTCAAGGCTTATATTTTGGATTCCTGACAAGATCACTGAGCCTCTCTAATACATTTGTTCCATTAAATGATAAGCGAAAGTAGTCCAAAGCACTTAAATCTACTCAGAAAATCAATGGGAAAGGGGAACAATCACAAGGTTATGTAACTATTGAAATTGAAAATTATCTTTCACTAACTGGTGTTTCTGATTCTTGTCATATATGATGAAGTACTATTTAATCATGTAATTTTGTTATCCATAACTCATGAAAATTACTTATTATTGCCTATAATTTTACTGTAGTGCATTTTTTCCTTAAGATTGCAAGTTTTGCTTGCAATGTTTTTCTTGTCATATTTTAAATATCTGGGAGAAAAAATAGGAATGACTAATTAAAAAGGTAAAACTGATGTCATAATCTAAAAAACAAGAGGTATAAGATGTCATAACCTAAAAAATAAAATTAAGAAAGCAATTTAAGACAAGAATGGACAGGTAATTTATTTAAAATTGCACATGCCAGCTCCAAAATCCAGCATCCTGCTGTGCATACTCTGCTTCTCACTTTTGTCTCTGACACATCCAACATGGCTCTTCCCATGTTGGGAATTTCAAAACTTCCATTTTGCTGATCCGATTTTGCTAAGGTTACTAATGAGCTCCTACATCATAAATATAAGGCCATTTGCACAGAATCTTTATTCTCAGAAATGTTTTTGTGCATTTCTGTCCTACCTTGCAGATTTCCAGTTTCCCTTAGTGTCTGCCTGTCTTTGTCACGCCTGTAGTTTGTTCATGCTCCAACGTTCTTGCTCTTTCTCTGTCTTTTCTGCATAATCTCCCCTGGTTATATTTTGCCCTTTCCTGTTCTTTGAGCTGACATCTATAGTGAGCTTCTCATTTCTTTTTCTTAGTTCTTAATCTATTTAATTGCATTTAGCTGGCACGACTCCAAAGCTAAACTCAGTTTTGCTGTTCCCAAGTTCTGTCTTTCGCTTTATCCCTTTTAATTCAGCTCTCACAGAAGCCAGAAATGCTATCTGTATACAGAGCACTTTGCCATGCAGCCCACTTTGCTGTGGCTAAAGATGCTTCCAAAACAGGGGAAAGTATCTGGCCAGCTGGCAGCCATACATTATCCCCTGAACATAATGCTTTCTCATACTGAGGAAGGAAAAGGTAAAAAATAAACTTCACATCTAAAGAAGCAATTAATCAAGTGAGTTTGATTCTGCTTTCTCATCTTCCCTGTCTTGTCAGTGTCTCATTCAATTCCAGTTCTTCATCATCTTTGACATGCGAGATTTTTAGAAAAAAAATGTTTTGTCAGTGAATGAATTTTCTCACCCTGACTACTGAAAACATCTTCTTTCATATGCCCAAATTGAACTCCTCAGACCCAGCCTGCTGGAAGCTGTTGCCCTCACTACAAAGCCACAAGCCATCCAATTCAGCCTTTTACATGAAATAATGTCTTCCAGTTGGAGACAACTAAATCAGCAGCAATAAGTGGTCACAAACATTCCTGGTAAAACCATAATCTGACCCCAGAAACTGGGATAATTGGTTGAAAAATATTATAAAATCTTTTGAGGTGTTTTGGGGGATTTTTTGGGGGGATGGTGTTGCTGTGTTTTAATTAGGGCCAATGAACTGTCAGAAGAAAGAGTTTCATTAGCAGGAAAGGAAGAAGGAGGGATGAACTGGGTGAACAATCTTCAGCCAAACATCTCCATGCTCTGTATTCTGAGACAGAATTTCATCAAAAGTTGCTGGGTCTTCAATGTAATGACTAAAAAAGAAAAGATAAATAACCAGGGAACTATTGCCCTCATTAATTCTGTTGCAACCCAGAATCAACAATATATTTTCTTTTTGACAACACTGCATTGTCTTGCTTTTAACCTGCAATAAAAAAAAATAGCTAATTCATTAGTTTTGCCACAATCAAAATAGCATTTTTCGTCCTTAACTCTTCAACAGAGAAAAAAAGCTCCTTCATTCAGTTGTCAATATCAGAATCTGCATTTAAAAAGAAAAATAGGAAACCCTTATCATGTGGTCTTACCAGGCACATTTACATGAGGATAATGAAAGGAAGGAAGGTGTCAGGGGAGCAAAAGAAACTTTTAAAAGATGCATAGGAATGTCACTAGCAAGCACAAGATAATGGACAACTTGCTGAAAGCTGGAATGGAAAATATTAAACATCCCTCCCACTGGGAAAAGGGAAGGGAATATCCTGTTGCCAAATTTTTTCAAATTGCTCTTACGTTATGAATATGAAGGCAAGGCTCTTTGTGAGAGGTCTTGGCAAAGAGACAATCCGGAGAAAAGGCAGATAGGACAGTTAAAACTGAGTTACTGCTAAACCATGGATTCCAGATCTTATATTTCGCTCTTTCTTGATGTCCTATAACTTCTCTTATGGGAACAGAAGTGACTATTGCACAATGACGTAAGGCTTTTTCTTGAATTCTTCGCCTCCTGCTTCCAGAAGATTTTTCCTTGAATGAGCTATAATCATTCTTTACAGTAATGAAAAGAAGAAGAAAAAAAAATCTACATCTAAAAAGACACCAGGTAGAGCTGTGATTAAAGATTGACACTTTTACCTAGTATGCAAGATTAAATTTTCCATTTTTATATATTCCCTCAAGAACAACTTGTTCAGATATAGATGAGCTGGCATCATTATGTCAGTTCTCAGTGTGGCAAAAGATTCTGGAGACTGGACCTGAAAATGAGCACCACACATAAAACACATCTATGACTATTTTTTGTTGTTGTTGAGGTCTGCCTGGAAGAATACCATGGAATAAAACCCTGGATAGAACAAGGGTTCAGGAGAACCCTTTTTGGTCATTTTTCAGAGGCCATGTCTCCCAAGCTCAAGAATGAACTATCCCCAACAAGAGGAGGTTAAGTGAGATAGCAGGGGGCCTGCTTGCATGAAAAAGGAGCTCCCAAAAACACTCAGCTATGAAAAAAAGAAACCTCCAAGAGGTGAAAGCAGGGATAAATGACCTGGGGGGAATATGGAGACACTGAGTATGCCGGGATGTGGTCAGGAAAGCTGAAGTCCATTTGGAGCTTAATCTGACACGGGACATGAAAGGCAATAAGAAAGATTTCTGTGGGCAGTTCAGCAGCAAGAAGGGAAAATGTAAGGCCACTTCTGAATGGGGCAGGAGATCTGATGATAGGGAACATGGAAATGACAGAAGTTGTAGTGCCTTTTTTACCTCACTCTTTACTCTTCTAACTGGCCTTGTCAACTCTCTTTCTGTAAATTAATAGAAACAGCATTTTTATATATGGTCAGGATGATAGAAGAAATTTTAAATCTAAGATTCATACAGTACAGGCAAATCCTATTCCATATATACCCTTCAGATAAAGAAATGTCTTATTGCCCAATGAATAGTATTTGGTAGGCATCACCATAGCAGAACTCCTCAAAGTAACCTGTGAGGTTTTGCAACATTTGTTGAAGACAGTTCCTTTTAGTACAGGCTTTGGTTAACTTTAATTTTAGGCTTTTTCTGAAGATAAATTCTTGGAAATTATAATAAAAAAGTGAAGAACATCCAGAGGGACCACAATATTTTATCCCAGGCACCCACATAGCAGCCACACTTAAAAAAGCTCTAAATGGTATGAAAATACTTGCCACTATTATGGAGATTGTCAAAGATGCATATTTAAGGACAAGGAGGACTCCTTGGAGAATTCTATGTGGCAGCATGCAAAATTTTGGTCATAGTCACCCATCCCATAATTCCTAAAGCATCACATTTCTGTAGTTTCAGCAAGGAAATACCCTTTAAAAAAAAAACCCAACAAACCTAGCTTTGATTTCCAAAATGTAACCATGAAAAACCAATAGACTCATTAAAAGCTTTCATAAAAAGATAAATGTTTAAGCATATTTGACTATGACATTTATTTGATTTGACCTTGGCTAAATTGAAAGCACATAGAAAAAATTAAAGTCAACGCTAGATGTGAGCTATACTAATATCTGGCTAACTGCCTCTGCTGTGAAAGCTCTTTCTATTTCAGTAAAATTTTATGCACAAAAGCATTTTCTAGAAACTGATGTAGTGTGTTCAATACATTTTTAGACCCAAGCTTAATTACAAAAGCTTTTTCATAATAACAAATATTGTCCCAAGCAGAGACTATATTTAATAAATATGCTTATTATTTTCCTTAATGAAAGCAATGTTTAAAATTTGTAGGTAATCCCATTACACTGTACTTCAATTATCCAGCCCAGCTCCCCTACCCTCCTGCTGATAGAAGGCTTCCTCATCTTACTTTCCAATTATATACATTAAGTCCTTCCAAAACAACCTTCATTATTACACACAGCATGTATAGCTCTATCAGAGAAAAAGCTGTAATTGGGAAAGAGCAAAATGCATTTTTGAGCCTAAGACAATCACAAGAAAAGTTAATTATGTCAATTAAAATAATCTTCTCTCCACTCAACAAGTATGACCTGTTTGTACAAAGAAACACAGCAGGACAGGTACTGATCCCTGATAAACCATGGTGTTTCTGCTCAAGTCATTCTAATCATAAAATCTGTTAAAAAAACAAATTTTGACTTTAAATTACTTTATAATAGAAGGAGAGCCAAAAGAGCTATTGGATGAACCCAGGGCAACACTCCAAAACAAAAACCAGAGCATTTTCTATATACATCCAAAATTAAACCTCAATGTTTCTGTTCTTGGACTGAACTTCTACTTTCTAAAAGCAGAAAAGGACTGACACAAGCAGACTACTGACAGAAAAGGTCTTGGAAATATATTAATTAAAAATGTTAGGTACCAGAAGTAAAATCTGTGCCCTTACTGTTAACTGTTCTTGGCAAAGAACTTCATCTCAGCATCAGGTGGCAACCAGTTGAATCTATGAAGGGTTGACTCTAATTACAGGGCTTCAAGTCAGAGCTTTAAGTGTTGAAGATATGGCTGCCTATAGCAAAACCAGAGCTTTTAACCCCAAAGAGCATCAGTGCATGAGGAGCTCCCAGACCCTGTAACTGCCCAAGCCAAACTTTTATTCCCTCAGCTTGTAGAAAGGAAAGCGAGATGTGAGGGGTCTCTCCTGGTTAGCTGCTGCTGCTAGTTAATTTTCCTTGCTCTACCCACCGTACTTTACTTTGACATTACATTTGACCAACCCCAGCCGCTTCAACCACTTATTAGAATGTGCAGTCTTCACCAGCCTGCTCATTACCATATTTTCACATCTAATCACAACCCTAATTTTGCTGTGAAGAATTTTTCCCATCCCACCTCACAGTGCATTACTGGATCATTCAGCTTTTGAAGACTTCCTAACATGTCTATTGGTTGTTGTTCCATGGGCATCAGAAATAGAAGCAATATTCCAGAGAATACTACAATACTTCTGCAATGCCACCATAAGTTTATTTTAATCTGAGTAGTTTAGGTGGTTCTTTGCTTATGCCAAACTCTTATATCTTTACCTTACAAATTCCTGGCAATTTTCTGTAAAGAATTTGTACTGATGATTTGATATGACAAGAGAAGTCAAGTCCAAGTACACTGCAGTTTAGGGAACATTTTCAGATTTCACAATGCTACTTGTTCTGGAAGTTCCAATCTCCTAATTTCTTTTACCTTGATTTGGTTTTTATCACTTGGTGATTTTGTCAGGGAATTGGGATCCCTGCCAAAGATGTTTACCTCAATTTTGTTTCAAGTCCTAAATTAGATCTCTCCTAAATAGTGAATTAGATTATTAATCAGTAAAAATCTAAATCTTCATTATTAATTTACTCAAAACAATACAGCAGCTCGTAAAACATTTATGCAGCAGTAAACGGAGAACTACTTTGCAGAGATCATGACATGCTTAATTTACTACACAACTAAATATTTAATTACAAATGGTAGCAAAGCTGAAGGTGTTCTGCTGAAATTAATCTTTTAAACAGTAATAGTCTTAACTTTATTGTGGGGAGTAATGGTAAAATTTTAGAACAATTGGTGGGAAACTTGCTCCTTTTTATGGGATTTGCTTTAACCAGTTAAATGAAGAAGCATGTATTTGGCTAGCCAGTCTGCTATTTAGTGATAGGTCTGGTCTGGTCCCTCCTGTAGTTTCAACAGAAATATTTTTTAAATGGCATATTAAATTAATTGAAAATGCAATGCACTTTGAGGCACTACATTTGCAATGTAATAGTCTTGCTCCAATGACTTCCTTGCTAACATCTCTAATTAGAGTAATGGCATTTTATCTTCCTTGCAAATATCTTGCAATTCTTTGTTTCATACTCAATTTTCAAAACCTTCCAGGTACAATATTTTAAATTAATTTGCATTTATACATCCAGACTTATATAAAAAACCTCAACAACTTGTTTATATTTCCAGTTCAGGAAATTGTATACACAGCTTTTGCAAAGCCTTCTCAAGATGAATATATCCTTCCCAGTGTTGAACCTGAACAACAAATCGTGATGCACATCAAATCTAATTAAGGTGAGCTTTCAAAACATATATTCAACAAATGCAGATGATTGTTTCAGAATTTGCAAAATGTGTAGCAATATGGAGAATGAGTTCTGGGAGTTAATAGTTTTTAAACTATTCCTTCCTATTATCGCCCTAACTCATATAACTCAGCTTTCAGAATAGGAAGGTTAGGGATGGTTTTTACCCTCCTGTACAGTGATGGATGCAAAGAATAGAGAAACAAAGCAAGATGGGTTGGAGCAAGTTAAGAACAATATCCTTATGTCCCATTTAAGGAGGAAGGTCTATTGAATAGACTGTTACACCAAACAAAGAAATTATCAGGCTATAAGGATAGTCTGGAAAACAAAGGGTAGCAGCAGGATCGCTTTCACCTCATCTTGAACATTTCTGTCAAATTGATATTTCTTAACCATCACGTTGTTTTTATTAACAATACAGAATATCCTGACCTTTTGCTGTCTTCTAAGACTACATGACAGTCTTGTCAAAAATAATTCACCTAAAATCTTAAAAGAAGGTGTTAGCTATGAAGACCACAGCTATGTATACATAATTCATCAGTTAAGAGAAAAAGAATATTATATTTAGAATAGGAGTAAAACACATCTTCTTTCCATCTTCCTTATGTCTCAAGGCTAAAGAATATTTCATAGAATCTCAAAACTGCACGCTATAGCTCTTCAAGCCTCTAAATAGAATAAAGAAGTATACACTTGGTAGCATGCCTCTCATTACGCTGCAGAATCCTAATGATGTGACCTTGCTTCCCAAAGTAAGTTGTAAGGTAAACTTTTTAGAAGATGAGTGATATCACTGTTATTAATCAATCCATGTTCAGTTTAAACATTGCTGTATGAAACATGGAAGCACTTACTGCAAGACAGACTGAAGTAAATTGAAAATACCTAGGATTTAAGGAAAGTTTTCACACAAAGTTTGTTGTTCAAATCCAATTCTAGTTGAACACTGACAAAGTTATTGCAATGTTGATCTTCACAAAAGGCATGTGATAGCCTTGTTGTAGTTAATACAGAACACAGTGAGGCACTCAGCATGGGGCTGGTACCATGTGCACAGAACTAAGGGTGGTGCCAGCCGTGTACCTGCACATAGCTTCTGTGTCTGAACGATGTTATTTCTGAACAGACTGGGGAAGGAGGGAGGATGGATGGTGGGAGTGGTGGAAATGTGAAGAACCTGTTTACCTGTAAGCTGCCATGAAAAAGAGAGCTTCACACTTCAGAAAATGCTGTGAATGCTTCATGTGGTATTGGGGCCTCCTTCCTGGTGACAAAACCTCTCAGACTGCCTGTACTAGCTTGATTCCTTCCAATTCCTCATCTGAAACTGTTAACATATATTAGAGTTATAACTAAGCTTTCCCTGATAAGCACCAACATGTTAAGTAGTGTATGGCAGAAAATTTCTTTTACACTATAAAAAATGTGCCTCATTTGAAATCAACTGTCTTGAGAATCATATGACATGACAATAATTCTAAATTTTACTAAAGCTTTTTACACACACATGACTTTGGCAGGCTGCCTTCCAGTGAGAGCAAGTTACATATGTAGCAGCTCTAATGGCCCATATAAGATATTAAAAACACATAAAGAATAATTTGATCATTTACCTTAGGAACAGTATGAGAATTTTCATCTCAGTTTTCTCCAGAGACTCTAATGCCAAAGGACAGATTGTTTCTTGTCAGTGTTTCAAACTGATCTCTATTTGCAAACACAGCAAGTGATGCCAAATGCAGTTCAGAACGCAAATCAAACAACTATTTGTTATGCACTGTTTTGAATTGCATATGCAGGATAGAGAGGCAAGTAATGACAAAAAAAATAAAGAAAAATCATGCTTGCACATCACACAAGCCATTTCCATAATATACTTGAATACCGTATATAAATGCAAAGAAATAAAACTATTCCAATAAAATAATGAGCGCCTTATGAGTTAAATATATTCAAAATGCTACTCACTGGGATTTAACACAACTTGATATACAATGTAGACCAAAATACAGATGCAGTCGTTATGCAAAGAAAAGAAAAAGAGAGGGAAATGATAAATTATTTATTGAATGAAAGCCAAAAATAGAAAAATGAGAAAAACTTTTCTTTCAAAAAACAGGTTAGCTTGTAACCTATGAAAATAAGCCCACTTATTCATTAGAGGCAGGTCCAATCTGATTCTATCTGAGTCCCAGCTGAGCACTCAGAACAGCAATTAATGCAACCGTCGGTGTGGCTGTCTTTTTCTGAATGTTCCTGTCCATCTCGGTTTTGTATTGAAGCAAACAAGATGAAAAATAACTGGAAAAGTTACTTAACCTGTTTCTAAGATGATCACAACACTGGCTAAAATGGCAAATAGGGAAAAAAGAAACCTGTTTTCAGTGCCATGCTACAGACATCTATGGGTGGTACCTGACAGGCAAATGCACAGAGCAGTGCATTCCAGAATAATGCAAGGGGGAAAGGGAGAGGCATCACCAGTGTATGGCAGCCAGCTAAGGTTAGAGCTCTCAGATCACACTGGAGAGAAGGAGAGAACATATTCTGCTCCTTAGAAAGACCACACCCATAGCTGGTTTACAGGCATTTCTTCAATTAAAAGCAAAACAAATAACAATTAAAAACCACCAACTAATTTAACCAGGACTTCCCTTGCTTCACTAATTGCTACAGATGCTGGGCCCGGGCAGGTGCAAGAATGGAACCCCTCACAGAAGAAAAAAATAAACCATATTTTTTTTAAAAAAGGGACTACTTTGAAATTAAGAATTTCAAGGGATTAACTTCAGGAGTTTACTGTTGATCAGTATCTTATTTTAAAACATCATTCTTGCATTTTTTCAAGGTTAGTTTAATTCATTTATTATCACTACTTTAGTGATTATGAGGTGGCAGTGAATTAAAATAAATCCCTACTTAGTCAGCTTATCCCTCCTGTTATATATTAATCTTAGTGCATATGGGATTATAACAAAATGCAAAGGAAAAAAAGAAAAAATCCAACTTGAGTAGCTATATGTTTCTGGATTAAATCACAATATTGGAAAATGTCTTAGAATTCCAACTGAGCTGTGCTAAAGCAAAAGACAGTGAGCTCTGGATCCAGGAACACTTGCATATTTTTCTTCACACAGTTATGTGTGAAAAGATAAGATTTCTCCATAAAACTGTGAAATAGAGCACTTAGAGAGTCCATTTGAAAAGATTCCTTCGGGGGGCTGAGATAACTCCGGCATCTGTTCGAACAGGTAGTTCTGCAAATAAGTGACACACTTCTGTCATCCCACTGAACCTGGACAACAAGGACCCTTGATTGCCCAAACACAAATAAAACTATCCATTGCTCTTACAGCATGTGGCAGCTGCATGAGATGTCCCTTAGAGATGCAGTCATTTCACCTTTAGCCGAGGCAATAACTAGACCTGCAAGTTTTATCAGTTCATCACAACCCCAGTGGACTGTAAATGATTTGGTAAGCTCTGGTGTGAAAGAGAGGACTCCTTAAGAAATCAAAGGCATGCACTGAAGGAAAGAGATTGTTTCTCCTCTTTGGAATTATATCTACACGTAGGTAAAAATAATGTAAGAAAAAATATGTTTATCTGCTAATATGTTTTATGATTGCTTAATGACAGAATTTCTATTCTATGTTGTGAATAGTTACCATTTCAAGTGAATTTCTTATCTCTTTCAAATTAAATTGCTGGGTAGCTACTTGTAAACAAAGCAAAAACAAAACAAAAATACATATCCTAGAAATGCCCACCCTGCAATTAGCTATGCTAAAATACAGATCAGAGAACAATCTAAATTCAAGTGTCATCTTGATATGAAGACTTGATTGTTTTAACTGCCCAAATACTTTTGAAAAAAATTATATAATATGCCTGTATTTATAGACTTTTGTTGTTGTTGTTACATATCCCAGTTTTAACTTCTTAAAGCATATTTTTTTGGGTCTTTTGCAAATATTTCATTGTAGGCTGACAGTCAAGGATACTTGATTTACACAAAGCAATTCTAAAGCCAGGCACACAGAAAGAAAAACTGTTTGTTGGTCTGTATTCTACTTATCTAGTCTGCACTACAATACTTTGAAAACTACTCATTTAAAATTATACTGCTCAGTTGTGAATGTGACTTTTGGGTCACCTTTAATTTTATTTACAACTGATAGTCCAAAAACTGCATTCTATTTTATCATTACATATACACCTATTTTTTTTAAAGTTTAACTTGACTTTAAAATTAAGTTGCTGCTGTCTTGAATCATTAAACTAATAAATGAGTTAAACTGGAATGATGAACTAAACCCTACGGTGTAAAACTTAAATCTTTTCAAATACAAGACACAGTTCTTAGAACTGATAACACTTTAGGAGTAATTTGATTTCTAAAAACTAGAAAAATAATTCTAACGATGTTCTTCTGTCACAGAATAGTGAAAATCAACTCATTTAAACACTTCACATGGACTCTGTTGTTTTGCCCCATAAAATAATTATCTTGGTTTGTCATTTCAACCCAAGACAATAATCTACAAGGAGAAACTTCATTTTAAATTGACTGTTACCTATCTTTAGTTTTAAAACCTCACCCACATAACTAATTCTGTAGTGTTTACAATTTGGGTCTCGTGGTTGCAATATGTTCCACATGTGAACTAGCATGAAAAGCAGTCCTGAACTTACCCTTTTTAAGTTAAATTTTGTGGTAACTTTGGCGAGCCTTTTCCCACTTCTGGTACTGACCCTTGAATTCTACTGATACAGTGAAGTATTATCAGAAGCTTTTTTCATGCTTTATCTCATTCTCTCAGATCAACATGATTAATTGTTCAGTTACTTTTCTGTACCTTTTCCAACCATTGAGAATACTTATTTCTATAGCATAACCACATGCAGTTAACATCTCTTGATTTCTGCTTGATTGTGGTTTAACAATAAAAATTCAAGACATCAATCTTTGCCTTAAGTTATTTTAGTTCCAAGGTTCAAGTGATCATGTTTACTCTCATAACAATAATTTTTCATGTGACAAACTCAAAGCAGTTTAATAACTAATAAAAAACCTAAGACCAATGATGACTTGAAAGAAGTTCAACTGTTTTCAGGCAATATTAGTGGCAGCATTCCCTGTACACTAAATGTCTCATTACCTGAAGGGAGGAGTAACGCTAGCAATCAAGCCAAGACAACCAGATTGAGGTAGAATTTATAGATAAAAAGTGCAATATATACTGGAAAGAGTCTATGATTTAGTCTAATAAAAACAAATAAAGTAAAGAAACATGCTTATGATTTGGCAAAATGGCAATATGAGAACATTAAGAGCAATTAATAGGCATTATCCCATTTTACTTATAAGAATTTTTAGCCAGGACTGGTTAGAACAAAAAAAAAAAAGCAGCAAACAAAAAACAAACAAAGAAACAAACAAACAAAAAAAGGTAGAAAAAGAGCCCAACTTTCCTCATTTGAAGGTTTTTCAAAATATTTTGGTTCAGTTCTGAATTAAATTAAGATTTTAAAATATATCATAAAAGTATGACTCAAATAGAAATACTGATGCACACCAGTCAGCTTGGAAGAACCATTTAAGACACCTACACTCACTTCTAGAAGATGTCTTCTTCACTCTCCAGATGAAATTTTAACAGTGAGAATTCATGTTTGATTTATAGAAGCCTAATATTTACCAGGAAATCACAGAATTCTAGAGTGGCTTGAGTTGAAAAAGATCTTAAAGGCGATCTCATTCCAACCACCCTGCCATGGGCACGGACACCTTCCACTAGCCCAGGTTGCTCAGTGCCCCATTCAGCCTGGCCTCGAAGAGTGATGCTCTGAAGTTGTGTGTGGGTGTTAATGAGATGGTGCCTTTCCACAGGGTCCCACTCTCTTAAGCACAAACTCCAAGGAAATGCCGGGCTGGAGGGGAAGCAAGAGCTGACAGGGCAGGAGCAGTAGTGCTGCACTCAACAGCCAGGACTGGTAAGGGAGATGAGAAAGCAAACCCAGGAACTACCACAGAGTTCTCTCTCTCTCTCGGGAAGAATAAACCCACCTCTTTCCTTGCTCTCCCAACTCTGCTGCTTGCTGATACCCTTTCTCCAAGGCTCAAGATCAGCTCCCCAGCTCCTGTGAGCCCCCAGCCCTTGGCTGCAATGCTGCAAGTCACAAAGTACCAACATGCAGGTCCCACTCATTTAGAGGCAATTTGCGCACCAGCTCCCCTGGAGCAGGGATTGCCACATTCAGGTATGGGGAGATGAGCAGGAAGGTACTGTGAGATGGGAGGGATGGGGCAGAGCTCCAGCTTTGGACAAGATGGAGATCTCAAGCCACTGTGGGCCAAGCTCACCCGCATGGCCACAACCAGACACCCTCGCGCAAGTGCAGAGCACACACACAGATACACCAAGCTGTCACATCAATGCCACTGTACCCCTCCCCACCAAGGACTGCCCTAGTCACCACAGAACCATGGAATGGTTTGGGTTTTAAGGGACCTTAAAGACCACCTAGTTCCAACCTCCCTGACCTGGGCATGGACCCCTCCCTTCCCCTTGCCTTTGTGTGCACTGCCCAGCCCAGCACACTTCACACCTTGGAAACTGCTCCCCTGAACAGACACTTGGGAAGAGATCCTGGTGGGATCCAAGGGAGATCAAAGTTCATGTCCTCTCTCTGCACAATTCAGAACCAAAGTTTTGACATTTTAAGGAGCTACACTGGCAGGTTGTGCATATGTGTGCATACCCAGCAACCCGTGTTGTAATCATCCCCCATTTTCTTCCTCATCCTGCAAAAACAAATAGGCTCATACAAAATTTCTGTTTCTTAGAAATAGCCCTTAAAAAATTCTTGGCTTGCACTCATCCAAAGAAAAGCATAATAAAAAAATCTGTTATGGAGCCCCAGTCTTCTGATTCCTAGTATCCAGATCTTTACTGCAAGTAAATCTTTTTGCACACATATGGTATTAGAAAATACTGCTGCATGTTACTTCCTCCAAAAGCTCATTAAGAAAACAATGTACCATTCAAATCATGCACATGGAGAAAAACAGCTAATTATTCTTCTATGGGGGGGAAAAAAAGGTGAAACTGATAATAATTTGATTATCCAACCATTATAAAAAAAAAGGTCAAAAACCAAAACAAGGCATGCAGTTAAATGTTATTTTGAATTTACTTCCTGATAGATCTGTGTTCTGTCTGTGTTCTCCTGGTACCGAGGTATTGCACTGAAGATGTCAGTGTTGATCGGCTTCCAATCATTAATGGCACTTATTGAAATAACATCCTGCTAGGAATGGGATTTTTCTGCATTTGCTAGGGCTTGATTTGCAGGGGAAAAAAATAAAAATTATAAATGAGCCCTGACTGTGGAATAAGCATCCAAGAAAAAAAATTTTATTTTTTGTGTAAGGCCATAAGTAAACATTTTACAAGGTGTTTATTGCATATTTACTGTCTTCTGACAAAATTAAAATTCCCATGTAAATATGCTAATAGCATGCTCAAGTAATATCAAAAAAGATTTTCCCTAAAAACTGTTAGGCATAGCTTGAAATCTTAAATAGCATGGACCTAGGTTGTTGGTTATTTTGAAAATCCTATAAGGATGAACAAGTAGCAATATAATAAATCTATACAGAAATATTTAAAGTACTTAAAATGAAGAGAAAAAGACGAATTTGTTGAAGCATTCTTTTAGCTGGTGTTACAAGACTCTACAGAGAAGAAAATATTTTCTCAGTGAATAATCTGGCACTGATTGATGAAATTTTTCAAGGTTATTGAAATAATCTATGGCCATATATGCTTTAAGCAATGCACACCAAATCTGTTTTTAAAGCTGCTGAGTGAGCCCCACTGTGTCAGGAGGGGAATGTGTCCACTCATCCTGCCTCTGTCATCTTGGAGGAAGCCTGAGAGCAAATATTCCTCTGGAGGGAGCCCCTCAGGACTAAGAAAGATCCAGGCTGCAACTTTTTTTTCCTCCCATTGCAATATGCAAACTGAAGGAGAGTTTACATGATGCTCTCTTTATGGAAATGTGACTGATGACAGAGAAAGTTTGACAGTCCCATGTATAGCTCTCTGCATTTCTATTTCCCCCTTATGTATATGATGTGAAATATATAAATCACTACTATTTAAGTAACTTCCCAATGACTTGCATATTTAAATTTCAAAATTTCCACACAGCACCTTTTTAAGCATTTGGAATATTTTGCAGAAAAAGCAAACATCTCCCCATCCTCCCTTCAACCACAAATATATTATATTTTTGCTAATAATTTTCTCAAGGTGAAGGGCTTTTTCCAGTTACAATGGAATTCAGGCAATGATTGTTGCTTAGTGGATTGGTGGCTGTGTTACATAGCATAAGATCTATTAAAGACATAATAAAGCAGCCCATTTAGAAAGTCTTTGACTACATCAAAGACAACAAGGAAAAGAGGAAGCCATCATTATCAAACTAATGAGGTAACTTTATAGCATTATCCTGAAGTTCTTTCCCCCCAGTCTAAATCTGAGTTTATGAAAGAGGAATTGGTCCCATTTTGAAAACATTTTGTCTGGTAATGTAGACAAAATTAGATTGCAGGTCCACTAACAAAATGTTTTCTATGCTTAAAATAAAAGACAATTGCCTTGAAATTCCCTAATTATCATTACTGTAAATTCTAAAGCTATTTAAGTTTTGCTCAGAGAAAAAGAGGGCAGAAGACTCTTACCTACAAGGGCTTCCAGAAAACAGCCAGTTAAATTCAGTTCAATTTTATGAGAGAAAAATACTGAAAGATAGTACTGACCATTTTTACATACCTATATCATTTTTAAATAAAAGGGATCCACGCTGCAGCACAGTTTCAACAAGTACCATGAAACAAAATTCCCAAACATTATAAATGCTTAACATGTTATTCCATCCTCATTAGTACCACACTAGGAAAAAAAAATATACAAGAAGCAAACAATCAGCCGTTGTTTAAGAGCCTAATACGGTACAAGGAAAAAATAATGCAGCACAGCAACAAGTTCACTGGAGTGCTCCCTTAACACAGACATACCAGATGTACAGCTGTTTATCTTGTGAAGAAAAACAATCAAAAGAGGACATAAAGACTTTTGAAAGGATCTTCTCCCCGGTATTTAATCATATGCAAAATATTGAAGGATTCTCGCATGAAGTCAGGAATAGCAATAGGTCGTTTTTTCATGGTATTTTAAAAAGCTAAGTAGACACACAACAGGATGCCAGCAGGCAGCTTGCATGAGACATAAGGCTTTATATTCCCACTAGGAACGTACCTTCTCTGCTTTTGCTTTCCTGGCGTTATGCACAAACCTGCGTCCCAGCTTCTTGGCATACCAGATAGAGGCAAACATTGTAGTGATGAAGATTTCAGTCTGAATATGCAGCACACACACACCAAAAAAAAAAAACAAAACAACTTCCCCCACAAGTGAGATACAGATCTAATGCTGGTTATGGTCTTAACTATGCTGTTGCTTTGTCAAGTCCTCTCATGCTGCCTTCTGAAAAAAAACAAACCACCCAGTGTGGCCAGTCTGCAGGTGTATTTACATACTGCCAGCAGGAAGTCCAGGGTGAGGCATCTTTGTATCCAGCTCACATCCAGTCTGCTAAGTGCCTGTCTGCAGTTCTTTAGCACTGTCACCACAAACTACATATGTGTCAGTATGAAAGGAAGCTGCAGTAAACTACTGTAGCAGACAGCTCACCTCCTCTTCTCCTGTTCTGAAATTTAACTCCTTGGTTCTCTTCGATTTGCCAGCATGCAACAGAAGCAGCAGCAGTTCAAAAATGAGATACACAGCACTGCAGGGAAGCAAAGGGGTACAAAAGTGCCAAAAATAGAAATATGTATTAACTGTTAAGGTGAAAGAACAGGTGTTTCGTGTCTTTCAGGGCAATTACGATATGAAAGGAAAATTGATTTTACTTTGTTCTTGCGGTCTGGGGTCTATTCGGAGATATTTTTCCTACCTAGTTTCAGTTCACAGCAGACAGGCATCAGAGCTGCTCAGTTCACTTGCTGATGTCACACATGCTCTGCCGAAGGATTTAAGACTCACTCAAGGGCTTCTGTTTTTCTTTGATAATGCCTTCACGAAACAGAAACCTGATAGATTTTTTTCCAAATTCCAAACTTCTGCCCTGCCTAAGCATGTTCTTTCCTCTTCCTTTAATTCCAAGCTATTCTGCATGATGAGTTGGGAAGTGCCTGTGAACACCTATTTTTGCAGTGAAACAGCAATGCACTATTTTTCTTTTGTCACACACTTCAGCTTTAACCCCTGCACCTCTCTTCAGTTATAATGGCTAAACAATAAGCAGAAACACACTCTTCTGGCTCCAGACATATGACAAAACAGATGTTCCTCCCAGTCAGATGCAGTATCAAGGCTGTAAATTACAGGCTTTATTATGTGTTGTGTTTGATAGCACTTATAAGGCAAGTCCTGCACAATGCCCTCCCACCTATGAGTGTGGAGATACCAACATGCAGGAGAACCACTGCTGTCCTGTGTGCAGCACTGGATTTGGAATTGCCACATGGAGGAATAGTTTCTACTCTGCTATTCCATGGAAAAGAGCAACCCAAAATTAATTGATGCATGACAAAGGAAATACAGGCAGAGCAATTTAGTATAGGGCTCTTGGGCCAAGGAGACACCTTTTCTGCTCCAGGATTTTCAGAGAATGGCAGAAACTATTTTTTCCAGAGTACATGAAATCAAAAGGGAAAATAGTCCACTCCCACTTATAACTTAGAACATTCAAGTTACTGTACCTGGATGGCATTGCTCAAGCTTTGAGCCTGAAGGCACATACTGCTCAATTCTGTTAAGATTATAGGGAGTTCAAAGAATTCTTCATCACATTTTAAAATTGTAAGTTGGTTAGCTAAATTGAAATTCTTAGACAGTGAGGGCTTTTTTCAAGGTACCTCCAAGGTGTATGATTGATTTTTGCTTGACATCTAAAACCGTCTGACAAAATATTTGGTAACTGGTGGTATTTCTGGGAAGAGAATAGTTACTAACTCCAGTTCAACTGTTTAATTAATATTGGCAGCCAGAAAGTTTTAAGACCACAAGATACAGTAAATTCATATCTCATCTAGAATATTATTGCTATAGAAGAGCTGTCTTTCCATAACATCACTTTAGCTCTCTGAAAGATAGACTCTTCAAGCTGAGGAAACCTTTATTAAGCCGTGTATCAGCCTCTCACCATTCTCCCTATTTGTGGGATGATGTTGTCCTAAAACAGAGGGAAGGGTAGACCAGAGAAGGAAGAAAGATGGCCCGAAAATTTTAGGAAGAAATCAGAGACCTTGTCTTCAGCTGTGATACCATTGTAAGGAAACATGGATAGAAAGAAAAAATGCAGAAAAGGAGAAGCAACATCATTACACAGCTTAACCAACACTATAAATGTTAAAGGAACAGGAAAAAAAATCTTACATAGTATATGCATAAACAGTAGAAGACTTCTCCCACTCTGCTCCCATGCTTTTATGAAGAGAATAAGCATAATTTGAAATCATTGCACTACAACCAAAAAAGGGTACATTCTCCCAAACAACTATTTATATAGTCTTATGTATATTCAGAAGCTGAGAAAATCGAAGAAAATACTCATTAAACAATAAAACTTCCTTTTTATGACTTTTATCATCAACATTAGCAGCTTTACTGAACTACTTATTCAGGAAAAATAGGGAGTAATAAAAAGCCACAATTCATCCCACTTAAAGGAAAAAAAAATAGAATACATTGTTCATTTAAGAAATAATGACAAAGCAATAGGGAGGTAATTTTCTCCACCCACTAAAAATTTTAGATTAGGAAGAATAAGTCTTGCCAAATACCTAAACCTGATTCTAATCAGAAATAGGGTTTAACTGTTTGCATGCATTTGCAGATCTATCCAAACCCTCAAGTACAGCAATGGCCAGACTGCAAGCCATTTCCTCACGGCTCCATCAGGCAGCAGTCTGCCATACGTTGCCAATAGCAGGTTTATTAGGGCTGTACTGGTACTGAGGGAGTTTATGATTATGAATATTTTACTGTAACCATAACTAAGGCTGCATTTTACAGAAGTGCTACAAGCTGAGCTGCTTTATAAGAATTGGAACTCCCAGCTGCTGTCTCCTCACTGGAGTAATACGCACTTTAGCTTGCTCACTGAAGTGCTACATTACAAGGACAGAGAGATGCATGCCATTGAGCAGCAATATCATCACAGACAGGAGATAATCAGTTAAGAGCAGATTTTACAAAGAGCTTCTTGTTGCAAATGAGTGGGTGGTCTTGGTAAACCAACACACATCCAAACCACACACGAAATGTCATTCTTCTGCCTCTATGAGAAGAATTGATCTTACCACAAGTGGGCACCTGGGTATAAGCACAGAGCAGTTACGCTGTTAAATCGTATTATTTTTATGACATGGCTCCCCAACATGGCAAGCAACGGCAATTGATGCGGTACCAAAACAGATGGTTGTTTCAAACACCTCGCCAACTGTTTGTATGCACTGAGTATCACCAGTACTTCTGACAGTTTGCCTCCTTTTTCAATTTTAACAGTGCTGCTTTACTTAAGCAACACTCGGGAAGAAGCCTGGCTTTGCTTTAGACAGAGCATTAATTTTCCCTTGTTAAGGGATAACTTCTCACAGCACACACGTGGGGTGTCAACCTCCCCCTCACACACCTGTGGTGAAGATAGATGTTAGCTGTGGATTCTGGTTCTCTCCAACCTCTATCTGAGTATATACACACAGTAGTCATAAAATGTGATGACAGGGCCATTTAAAATACAAATACAGTTCAGACATAAATAATGCCTTCCTTGTAAGAAGGGGAAGACGGACTGAAAGATTAGTATTCAGGGTTTGCAGAACTGTTTCCAGTGAAATGGGCAGGAGATGGAACAAGTTAAAAATGAAATACTCAAGATATAAAACAATCACTTTACTTCAAGGTTTATTTGTTAACATTCCACAGCTGTGGCTACAGGAACAGAGCTGTGGCTGAGAATCTAAGGTAGCTAGCTTTGTTTTTATTAGCACAAGGCAACAACAGATATTGATTTGGCTGACTGTACAAGCAACCATTTCCCATCCCCAGCACAACTAATTATCTTACACAGCTACATGACGCCAAGACATGCTCTTTAATGACCAGAATACCAAGAAAGACAGGAATCTAAGTGTCTGCTCTTCAATCCAGAAGATATAAATTGTAGGCACTCAGAACTCACTATTCTTTAAGTAGATGGAAGACCCAAGGTTTCCTAAGGACCTGATTTTTCATTCTTCCCTCTAAACAATGCCAAATGGACTAATGTTCTTCCTCCTAATGCAACAAAGAATATTTTTATAAGAAACCCATGGGCGCTCTTACAAAAGTAAGAGTCAGCACACCCAAACACATTCAGACTTCTCTTTTGGCCAGGGCAGAACACAGTCTGTAACAGACATAATACAGGTGAAGGATTATCATAGAATAGAATCATGGAATCACTGAGCTTATCAAGTCCAACCATGTCCATAAGCACCACATGTACAGGTGTAAATGCCTCAGGAATGGTGACTCAACCACTTCCCTGGACAGCCTGTTCTGATGCTTGAAAAGGCTTTCCATGAGGATTTTTTTCCTAGAATTCAACTAAATATCTCCTGATGAAACTTGAGGCCATTTTCTCTTCTCCTATCGCTTGTTACCTGGGAGAAGAGACCAACCTCCACCTCACTGCAGCCTCCTTTCAGGTATTTATAGAGAGTAACAAGGTTCCCCCAAGCTTCCTTTTCTCCAGGCTAAACACCCCCAGCTTTCTCAGCCACTCCTCATCAGACTTGTGCTCCAGACCCTTCCCCAGCTCTGTTGCCCTTCTCTGGACACGCTCCAGCCCCTCAATGTCTTTCTTGCAGTGAGGGACACAGAACTGAGCACAGCATTTGAGGTGCAGTCCTACCACTGCAGAGTATGTAAATTTCTAGGTATGGTATTTTCTACCAGTTATGATGTTTCATAACATTTTTAATGATTTTTTTTTCCTTTCTACAATAAAATTTTTAAAATTCTACCTCTTGGTCCTCAGTTTTAAAGATGAAATCTGAGTTGCTTAAAGGCTAAATGCTTCCTTGGAACATTGAAGTCAATGGCAAGAATATAGCGCAATGATTGTGAGAACAGTCACTTATCCTGACAAAGGAATGTTGCACAGAAGGCAACAGGGGAAAAAAGAGAAAAAGCAGAAGATGAGGGAAGAGGGGATAAAAATGGAAAAAAAAAAAAAAAAAAAGTGAAAATGAAGCACTGCATATTAAGGATGACAGAGGTTCATACTAAAAAAATAAAAGAAGAAACAAAGGCTAAATGCTTCCTTGGAACATTGAAGTCAATGGCAAGAATATAGCGCAATGATTGTGAGAACAGTCACTTATCCTGACAAAGGAATGTTGNAAGTGAAAATGAAGCACTGCATATTAAGGATGACAGAGGTTCATACTCTTCTCTTCCAATTTAAATTTTTCTACTCCCTTAATATTTCTTGTGCCAAATCACTCCTCTTTAGAAATTATGCTTTCAGAAACTCAGATGTGACATTACAAGTTTGCCTCCGGTCTAATTTTCGCTTAAAACAGAAGATAGTGCATGCAGACATCTCCTCTGTCACCTTTCCTGATGCATAGCAGAGCTGTCTTCTAGCAGAGGGCATGAAGAATTTCATACACAATGTCACAAAACTTCAGAGCAGTAAAAAAGTAAAATGCAAGCATTTTTTTTTTCCCCTCTGGACCTCCTTGAAGTGCCAGGCCTAAAATATTTTGTGCCTGCACTCTGCCATGCAATTATCACTATTATTCTGCTCATCTATTATTTGATGGGGTAGATGACACTCAACCTGCTACCTCTGGTGCAACAGGTCAAGAAAAGAGAGGATGAGGAGGTGTGCTACAAAATTGCCTGGAATAGACCTTTAACTGTGGAAGGATGGGAAATGGAAATAAAATAAGTGCTATGCTAGACACTGAAACTCAGTACATTCCTGTACATAGGAATGTATTCTAGCACTTTACAGCATAATGGCATAAAGAGACTATGTTTTAAATCCAGGCAGTTATTTTTCCTCTTTTATTTGTTAAGTCTTGTAATGAAGAAAAACCCAATTACAACACTTCATTTTGATTTAAAAAATTTATTTTCAGCTCTAGTTTCTGCTGGTGCATAGGAAATTCCAGTGAGTCACAGAAGTAATACAACAACCATTAGCAGCCTTAAAAAAATAAAAATTTGAACAATGCTAGTTTATTCCCCATTTGTCCCTGGTTCAGCACAAACTGCTTTCTGCCTCACCTTTCTAATAGAAATTTTTAAATTTCTTCCTGCTGTGTTAAGAAATCACAATCAAAATGGTGTATAAAATCCTCTGATGTGCCATTACGCTGCTCAGACTTGTACCAAATCAAAGCACTGTGTATGTAGCACAGTTATACATTTGCATGGCAAGTACTCCCACGGGAAATAATATAAACTACAAAATTTATCCTTGGGGAGAGAAAAAAAGGAGGAACCACAGACTGCGAGCAGTGCTTATGTGTGTCACCAGTGCATCTTGCAAGGCACTTGCCAAATATAATCCTGAGCAAAACTGAATTCAGTGTGGAAACACTTATATTACAGCTCGGTGCGTGCCTCCCATCCTGCAGCATTTAAATACATTTGTTTTCTCGTTACTTATACATAACCCTGTGTGGTGCTGGACTCATCTCTGTGTTGGCTGGGGATGAATAAAGGCACAAAGTGACTCGGTAACCGGCATACAGGAAATTGGAGGATCTGCACACTGACTGGAGCCCAACATCTCTGACCCAGGGCGTGGCCACATGGCTTGCCATGATCAAAGCCAGGCAGATGTGGCTCACACTCTCACTCAGTTCTATGCTAGTCTCAGCTCTCCTGTCCACATCCAGTGAGAAGCAGGGGGGCTGCAAATGTCCATATATCCACCCACAAGGGGCACTGACATATGTAATTTCACATGATCTCTTTATTAGGAACAACAAACCAGGCAGCCTATAAAGAGTTGTTCATCTCGCTGCTAGTCACCAAAGAACCCCAAAAAACAGTTGCAGGAACAAGCATGGGAATATATTATCCCATCTTAAACATTATTTTATTCCTGGCTGATGACAAGCTGTCTTTTCTTTCAAAGGCACCCTTAAATCTCACTTTCGTTTTATCAGCCCCAAGAGCAAAATTAAAAAGTCAGTTTAAGCAGGAACACAGAAAGTTATAGGCACTGAACCAGCCAGTCACACTGACTGCTTTGACCCAGCATTATTTAAAGGTTCAAGGTGAATGTACCTAGCCCTTGCCATTGTCCAAGCTCTCCAGAAAATCCTCATGCACAAGAAGCCGGGTTGCGCTGAATTATGGAGCATTAAGGATTCACAAGTGATGAGATCTGACAGGATAGCTATCATCTCATGCCAACATCTCCCTGCAGGCAGACACACGTGTACCTGTGTGGGTTGAGCCCACTCAGCAGCACATTCCTGAGCAGCAGCAGAGTCCATGCAGCCCATGCACACCATTCTCTGTCATCTCGCAGGCTGGGCTGCCTTCAGTCCCTCTGCCAAAGCAGCAGCTCCCCACTCCCAGCTGGGACCGTCTCCAGCCATATTCTGCTGTTGACTGGCTCACTCCAGCTGAGCAGCCCCTCCCCTCCAGGGCCTCCTGACTGGCTTTTTAATGCTTCTTAGAGAAGAACCCACATGTGGAAGACAAATGCAACAGATAGTGGCTTCTGCCAGTTTTCATTTCATTTCTTGCTCTTTATCCCTGTCCTCAGCCTTTCTACGCTGTGATCCTCAGAGCTCCTGGGAAAAGGTCTTACAGTTCAACAGTTCAGTATCACTTGGAAAGTTGAATCACTTCAGAGGCAAGTTTTTAAGAACAATGCTGAACACTTTAGATGCTGGACACAGGTTTAACAAAACAATGTTTTCCTGATAAAATGCAAAAGAGAAGAAATATGAAGGAAAAGGATGTAGTTAATTCCTACAAATATAAAATATTCTACTACTAATTATGAGGGACAGATAACCAGTCTTTATCCAGGCTGCCTGCAATTCTTGTTTCCTAGAGTCAGAGACAAGGAAGAGATCTTGCTTTTGGAACTGACTCACCACATTTCTGTTGCCAAAGCAAAGCAAAGAGAGGAGAGTCCAAACCACGGCAGACCAAGAACCAGGTTTTCTCCCTTAGTTCTGCTAAAATTCTTCTGCATGAGATTATCTTCTCTTTGCAAGCCAGCTGCTCACTCTTACAATGAAAAGAGTAATGCTCTACCACACTGGGAGAGTCTAAAGATAGAAATATTATAAAATGTGAATTATTGTGAGAGAAGACATTGTAGACAGAAGAACATCTACCCCCTCACTGGTTGATAGAGAACCATACAGAATTCTGCTGAAAGGTCTGTGAGAGCCCACAGCAAACCTGATTACACAAATGCTTCATTGCAGTGTAACACATGAAAATTTCCATTTCAACAGTGTCATAAAGGATGGTGTTATATCCATTTTAATCAAAAGACAAAGGAACTATAAGGAAATATGAAGTTAAGGACAAGGAGTTATTGTTCTTAAACCTACAAGATCTTCAAAAGAAGAAAAAAAAATAGAGTAAACACTAAAATCTAAAATAAAGAATTACCAGTCTAGCTAATTTCAGTTAATTAATTAATTCTATGTGAAAAAAAAATTATAAGAGAAAATTAGGCATATGAGATTTTCTTAATCAATTCCATTTGAGTGCCAAGCCTAGTTGATAGGACAAGGATCGTGATGGAGGGAAATTTTTCATTGCAGAGGATTTTTGCACTTGAAAAACCAGGGGAAAAATTGAGGCTGCATACAGCTAGTGAAATATACTTCGACAAGAGACAGACTAAAGCTGATTGAAAAAAAAAAAAACCCAACAAAATAATGGTGATAGGTTTTTTAGGACAAGAATAAATATTAGCATCTTCCCAAACACTTTGAAGTCTTTAAATTTAATCTGAGTGTTTCAAGAAAACAGAAACTTTTTGAGATCTCTAACCAGTAGAAATTTGAGAAAGTGTTCCTTGAAATTGTCAAAATATTTATCTTTCATTTTCATCAAAAAATCAGAACATTTCAGCCTTCTCCAGGGCTGTCAATACTGCTGTCTAAATTACATTTACATTTAACTTTCCTTTGGGATCCCAGTCAACAGATATTTTTAAAATTTCTGTTCTGCACAACCCACTGAAAATACATTTATTTGATTCATACATCTAGCAGCCTCGAAGATCTGACAAATCAAAGATCAAAGATTCTTTCACACCTTTCTGCAAATTGAATTTTTCCAAGCCAGGTACATTGGTTGTCTTCTCACTTGTCAGAAGACACTGTGAAGATGCTAGAATGAACTCATGTGAACTTAGAGAAAAGATCATACGCAGACAAAGTACCACAAAAGCAAGGAAGTCCCTGCTTCTCACTGTCCAAGCATGCTGGAAATCACCATATTTCATGCTTAGACCCCCCAGAAGTAAAACCAAAGCTGAATGAAGGTCTGTTTCTCCACCACTGCCCACAGCAAGATGCAGAGAAGATTTAATATACAAAGACTTGCACAGCACATCTCTGCCCTGCACACAGTGGTGCACCAGAAGTATCTCCAAGGATTCCAGTTATTTTTCTGTGGCTCTAGGGGAACCAGCACTACACTGAACTGAACCAGAAGCTCTAAAACACTTTCTGCTTCCAGAGAAGAGAATGAAATGTGCCAAAATCCCATTCCCAGTGTTGGAGAGGAGCTCTCATCTTAAGAGAAACAATCTGTTCTCTCCACTTTCTTCCTCTTTTCTGTTCAAAGTCTTGAAAGGTTCAGTGAAGGTAAAAGTCATAAAAGGGCACAGACTTCTGAGCAGTGCCGTATCCAAGCGGGCTCAGGCTCCCAGATAATGCTGATAGTCCCAACCTACCAGTCTTGTCCTTAGAGACAACCATCAGTCTGTGTGATTGTGAGCACCAGCTCTGATCCAGAGCACATCCTTATCACACCAGACCCCCATGTGCAATTCATGATGAGGAGAGTGCTCCCAGTTGCCTGCCTGCCTGGCACTAACCTGCCTAACCCTCCCACCCTCATTTTGCTCAGTTAAGCACATAAAACTGCCAAAGCTACTATTTTGTTAAAATAACCTCTGACATGTCTACTTCTTACTTTCAAGCCTACCCTTTCAAGTACAAAATAGGCATTTATGCTTCTGTAGTTCCTTAAGCACTTACTGAGAAGGTTCTCTGCCCACAGTAATGCTGTAGGAAGACAACAAAAAGATGGTAGATTGCAAATGCATTACACAAATGTCTGGGCAATTTGATGTGATTTAAAGATGAGATAAGCAGGCAGCACAATCTTTCAGTCTCAGATGGTCTCAGTCTGAAGAGGACTAAAGGAATACACCTTTTGATTATCTCATCTATTACGAACAGTAAATCCCCATTAAAGCTCAGGACAGCGCACGACAGCACAAATGTGCTACATGAATGCATTACCTGAGTGAATTCAGGACACCATCTCCACAGCAATACTCGGCTATTCCTGCCTGTGGGATTTGCATCAGGCCACTTGTGTGGCAGAGCATGCTCATCCTCTGATTGCATGCTCAATGCACATCCCAAGCAGTATGTCATGGATAAATGTTAATGGATATATAACATGTTAAATCTCACACTTCTTTGCCCAAGCAAGGAGATACAGAGTACCAGACAGTCCTTTAGAAGTCACCATTTCAGCTGTTTCTAGGACAGGGCACACAGCCTAGGATTCAGCCTCCGCAGCTGTACATTTAGGAATGAACAATGTGCTTTGCTGAGAGAGATCTGCATTTTTAGTTACAAAAGCCCTGAACATGGCACAGTGGCAAGGCAAGCTACATTACAAATGCAAATTCAGAGACTGGAAAAGAAATCAATTTCAAGCAATGCTTGAAATATATGTAAACAAAGTTACTTAAGTGAAACTGGCCCAAAATTACAAGAAGGTATTTACCTTTTGGAAGCTCAAGGTAGAAATACTGTTTACAAACTACTTACAGAGTTCTGGCAAGGTAATTTCCCCCAGTGATTTTCTATGCATAGTGTGAGGGAGGCAGTTAAAGCTGATATAATATAATCTGAGCTACATTTAAACATCTGGTCCATCTGCTTTATATGCATTGATAGGCTCTAGTCTAGAGCAATCGATAGAGTGTTAAAATGTTATTGAATATAATTTTTAATAGCTGTTTTACTTATGTGTCCTTCTTGGCAGGCTTCAAAATCAGGATTGTAAGTAAATATGACTCTAAAACACTGTCGTATTATATAACATTATTTTAAATTAAGTATATTCCTAATGTAGATTTAGCTTCTGTAAAATTTGTAGTTGATTGATACTATTATGTCCCATAATTTTCCGAGTAATAATTTAGAGAAATAGACCAATATGTACATAGGATAGATAAATTTATACTTAGCATAGTCTGAAGGATGTTTCACTTCAAACACACCAACACCCATAACTCCTGAGTTAAATTCTCTTCTCCCACTGATTTACATGGGAGTTTTGCTAAATGAACAACACTTTTAATTTGGCTATGGTAGTTCTTCTGCTTAAGAATATTTCAGTTTTTGAAACTATACAGAAATTAAAAAAATATTAAATATTTACTTCAGATAGGGGGCCTGACTGGGTTTCCATGCTCCAGATAGAACTGAATACAAAACCTAAAGGTTTAGCCATTTAAAACATATCTAGCTATTGTCATCATCAACAAACAACCTACAAATAATTCCACAGATGGAAGGAAAGGTCAAACTAAAGACTGCAAAAGCTGTGCACATTTGATTGTTCCAACCTCCTTACTTTGAAAAGCATGAAGATTAAGATATTTCAGAAAACTACAAAAGGTAATATATTTCAGCTAGTTAGGCTTCTTAATACACGTGAAAGTGCTTTATAAGCGTGCCACAGGTCAGTGGAAGTAAATATCAACAACCATAAAAGCTCCAAATTAATTTATGAATAAATACTGATTCTGGAACTTAACTCTGATGTCATTTATCCTACACATGGAGGAGAAGCTATGGAAGAGCCAGCAATTTGTCCTTTGATGAGCCATAGGCATAGACTATGGTATTAAATAGTCTTTTCTTGTGGTCATTTTTCTTATGACCACTCACATGTTTTTTATGAACAAATAATTTTCCACTACTGTGCTGAGATATACACTAGTATTTATTTTAACATCCGAATTTTAATCCTGACATGTGGCAGAACACCTCTGGAGAGACAATAGAGATTCTAGATCACATTTTTAATGTGAACTGGAGCATTATACCTACAAGATTTAAGAAGCAAAACCACAGTTTTATGCACAACTCTAATTAGATTGGAACTGAGCAGAGCTGCTCAGCTGGGTTACCCAACAGCTGGTCCAAATCTCTCAGGGAGGAGCATATTTTTACAAAACATTTTATGAGGCCAGACACAGAGCTGTAGGAGTTTATAACTGAGGCAGAGAGGTAGATTAATAAATATCAATTTTGCTTTGGGAATCAGAAACGTAAGTGGTTTGCCCACCAAAGAAGTCTAGGCAATTTTTGGATTTATGATTATTTAAGCGTGTTATTTAGTGAATAAAATTTTGTAGTCTCATGTATATCTAGGCCAGCACTTCTGTCAACTACTCAAATGCTTGTATTTGGCAACAATCAGAAGTGAATATACCCATCCTCAGACAAAAAGATTTGAAGAAAATGAGGGTAAAACAGCTAGGCCAACAAGTAACAGCAATCTGTCTCCAAGACACATTTACAGACAGTCTGGCAAGATAACTAGGGCAACAGGAGTGGAAAGAGAGAGGCCAAAGCCTGGGGTGTGTCAGATGTGCAGTTGTGAGTCACTTTATTTTCTAAGTTACTGCACAAGATGGATGTCATGACCTCTCACACAGCATTGCTGAATAAAGAGTTAGCAGAACAAGGTGTCAGTCTGGAGAATAACTTGAATCATTTTAGCTCAAAAATATTAGAGTTTTCCAAGAGGCACACCTTTCTGTATTCTAGACACAAGAGTAATGCTTTGTAGTCTTTGAGAATATGCATAAACTGGGTTTTCCAATTTTAATATATTTTTAAAGAAAATCTATATCTGGCATTCAGCCAAAAAAGGCTTAATGCTGGAAACCAAAGCATTTTCTTTGTACCCTCAATGAGAAAAAAAAAATTGGAATCACAGAATGGCTTGGTTTGGAAAGGACCTTAAAGATCATTCATTCCAATCCTCTACAATGGGCAGGGACACCTTCCACTAGACCAGTGGTCCTTGTCCAGTCTGGCCTTGAGCAGAGTTTCAAGCTACAGTGACTTTGTTTTCTTCTCCATCTCTCCAACTAATATTATAGATTGGTAGTATTTTCTGTCCTGATGAGACACTTGTGGTTGGGTTATTTTTCCCTCTTGGACTGAGATTGATGAGAGAGAGGCAGTTTTCTCTTGTCCAGACTTGGTTGTTTATTCTTCTCTTACCTATATTACATATATACAAAGTACAAGGAGCTATATACACTAAGATAGAAAAGTGCAAAATGACTAACAAAGAACTTCTTCAAGTTCTTTTATATGTCCATTTACCCAATTAACAAATGCCAAGTAAATTATTTTTCTTAGTGACCCAATGACCCAACACCTGTGTGCTACACTGCAGCATCTTCTATCCAATCACTTCTTATTACCCAAAAATCCCTAGAAGAAGAAGATGAAGGAAGAAGTAGGAAGAAGAGACAACACCCTAAATCTTCTATCTTGTCTTTTGTTTTCTAAACTAGCTTAAACCTTAAACTCTAACTTTCTCATCTAGTGACTTAAGAAAACTCTGTAACTTACACACTCACACTCCCAGTTCTTCTATTTAACTTTAACTGTTGTCTCCATGGTGTTATATGAAATTCAGTGCTTTTTTGGATATCAGAGCCAGGTATGAGAGATAAGGGCACACACTCTGTGCCTTTGACTCCAATTTCCTACTATTTTTAATGCCCAACATTAAACTGCTGATCAGCCTGAGCTGACAGCTCCTGGCTATAATAGTGACAACTGTCCACAGTCATCCACCTTCAATTGCTGTCTTTTTCCTCTTCCTTAGTTTTTTGTCATTAGAGTCATGGGGAGCATACAATATGGAGCTTTCTACACAGATAGGCTGAGGTGTATTAAGTCTCTGTCAAATTCCATATCCAAAAAAAACTTACTATAGATGTACAGTGACCAGGCTCTCTTGTCTTTGATTACCGATCTAAATTTGTCAGTGTCCCTCTTTACTTTCTCTTCATATGTATTTGTTCATTTTTCATTTATAATGTCTTTCTGCTTGATAAAAACTGGACACAGTGTCATTCCTTTCAAACTACTCCCATAAATCACAGAAGCACAGGATGGCTGAGCTTGGAAAGGACTTCTAGTTCCAAAGCACCTATTAAACAGGCTTGCCTAGAGCAGGCAAAACAGGATCATGTCCAGGACAATTTTGAGTATCTCCAGGGAAGGAAACTCCACATATTTTCTGTGCAGGCTCTTCCAGTGCTTTGTCACCATCAAAGTAAAAAAAGTGTTTGTTTGCTTGTATTCAGGTAGAACTTCCTGCATTTCAGTTTGTGTCTGTTGCTGGACACCACTGAAAATAGCCTGACACCTCTTGACACCTGCCCTTGAGATATTTACGTGCATTGATGAGCTCAGTTCTTAATCATCTCTTCTCCAGGCTAAACAAGCCAAACTCCCTCAGCTTTTCCTAACAGGAGAGATACTGCAGTCCCCTCATCATCTCCATACCCCACTGCTGCATGCTGTCCAGCAGTTCCTTGTCTTATCCTGAGGAGCCCAGAACTGGACACAGCACTCCTTTGTGGCCCTACCAGGGCTGAGCAGAGAGGCAGGATCACCTCGTGTGACCTGCTGGCACTGCTCTTCCCAAGGCAGCCCAGGACACCACTGTCCTTCCTGACCCCTAGGGCACACTGCTGGGTCTGGGACAGATTGTTGGCCCCCAGGTCCTTCTCTGCAGAGTGGCATTCCACTAACTAACCTATACTGATGTTATTCCTCCCCAAGAGCAGCTCTGCACTTGCCTTTGTTCAACTTAATTAGATTCATCTCCTCCCAACACCTCATTACCTTTATTCTTTGACTCACTCAAGCAAAGACCCCTTATAAGAGCTGAAGAAGGTTATCTGGCTTTTTTTTTTTTCTAAATTCTTTTGCCTGTACTTCTACCCTGTAAGAATTAAGCAATAATATTTTGCGAAGTAAAAATTAGGCAACTTTTTGAAGTGCAACAAAACATCTAGCAACTAAGTTGTTAAAGAAAAAAAAGGTCAATACCATATTCATAATTCATTAAAGATCTGTCACTCTTCAAGCACTTTTTAAGTATCTCATTCTACCTCAGAGGTTTTCAGTTCATGGGAGAATGTTTTATGTCTATGACGCAGGAATCACAGAGAGTTTATCTTCAAAATTGCTTCACCATGACACAAAGAATTAATCCAAAAAGAATAGATGAGGGGACATTCCTTTGCTTTGATAGTACATTTTATTTATTGACTGCACAGAGTGTTTTCCTTCTCTCCCCTCAAAAAGAAATGCTAGGAAAATAGCAGAAGATGTAGGAAGAAACCCTAAACTGGCCAGAAATAAATTGAAAATTTAAATAAATTGACACATTTGCTAAAGAAATATTAATTTTTTAAAATTTTCTTATTATAGAATTTCTTCCAGGAATATGCCTGGTCAGCTACTGAATGCCACAGACACAGAGAGACAGATCCAGCACAGTGGAGGAAAAGAAACTAGCTTTACCAGCAGTTTGGCACCACTTCCAAACTAAGCAATGCCAGTTTAGCATGTTAGAAATGCTGCAGGCTTTGACACAGGAACAATTCTGGATCACTCCCTTCTGTAAAAAATCATAATTATTTGGGAAGGTCAGTACCTCCCACAGTGCTGTTCAAGCACAATGGCTGAGCTTACACTCATGGATGGTACTGGGAAAACTGCCATGATGAAAGAGCTGCTACATGTTTTCTGTTGCATGTTTTGTTTTTGAAAGGAGAAGCCAGAGTAGTTCCTATTTGGCTCAAATTAGTCTGTGCCTGGGTGTCTTTACATCTATTCAAAACATCTCAGCCTTACATAGTACAGATGGAGATCTTGAGCTATAGCTGCAAAATAATTTTCAGAAATGTTTGCAATGCCATTAGCTGTGATAAATGGCACAATTTACTCCTAGACAAGATTCTGTCAGGTGCTGTTTCTCCCTGGATAATCAGATCATGTTTTGCTTCAAAGCAGTTCAACTCCTTCCAGATGCTGCACCCCGCAGAATGTTCTTCCTAACTGCCAGACTGGGACCTGATGTGGACTGCACTGTCCCTAAAAATCCATCAGCACCTACAAGCTTCACTTCAAGCCCTGTCTCCTGCCACTGCAGAGTTCACGGGATATATGAAGTGTTTTGTCACATGATCATGGACTAACCACCACAATAACAGTAGAAAAAAGTAAGCATGGTGTGTTGCTATCATTGGACCAGTGATATCAAACTTGGACTGAGATATCTCACATTTAGTCCAAAATCAAATATATCACACCTTGAAATAGCGTTTGTAAGCATTCTACACTTCTGAGTAGAAAATGCTCTCTTGTGTTTTTTTCATGAGTTGACAGTCAGGAATATGTAATTATATCCCTTCTGTACAATTAATGATGACAGTTAAAAGCAACACTCAGAACGTTTGATTCAATATCACTGACATTTAAAGACATCTTAGTGTATTTTGCTTGGCTCTTGCTTCCAAAAGTTCTTTTTTCTAAAAGAATGGGTTGAAAACATCTGGGTCTATGTTCCACAGACACAGATGATCCATCTGTTGACTTAAGAGAGGCATAAGATCACCCCAGTGTAGTTTAAATATATGAAAATATGTTTTTTAAAAATCAAAATATACATTCATGCTCTGTGGCCTTGAACTCTTTGGAATTCTTCTGGACTTTTCAGTAACTATTGAAGAAAAAATCCTTTTCTTACACAGGACCATCAGCATAAACCTCCCTTAATGCTAAAGTCTTGCCCCCACTTGTTTTTCAGACAGTATATTTGATTTCTTCACCAGAATCTGTGGCTGTACGTAATCACATATTTGAAGATGATAATTGACCATACCCCAGGTAGCCTCATTTAAACTTTGTCCTTTGTCACAATATTTAGGAATTGAAGTTGTTCAAAAACCTGGTGGTTTACACATTCACCATCCTTCCTGTCCATACAGCTTGAGGAGATTTAAAAGAAGGGCACCTTATTACGTGTTTTCCACCAGGGAGAGATAACCCTTGTAAAGAGTAATGTGCTGCCAGACTACTCTACCATCACCAAATGTATCACTTGAAAATTTCGTAAGACTATCTGTTTTTTTTCCTGCTAAGCTGAATAATGCCCACAGAGCTCTCTCTTGCAAGCTGCAAGAAAGGCATTGTAAAACATGCCAATACCAAACATATTTCCTATGTTAGCATTCATTTCACACATGCACTATGAATAAGTACAGTTAGTGCAGAATCAAGACTTCAGACTAAATTTTTCTGCTATGTTAAGACTTCATGGTGTTATATATTACCTCAAAGGATATATTCAGGATATCTTAGTGAAGGCTATTAGCATTGATTTATGTTATTTTAATGGCTTACATTTTTCAGTAACAGTACCTAAAAAAGGCAATTGAATACTTAGGTTGGATGCCACTGTGTTTTATTAACTCACACCCTGATCCTAGTACGTAGATGAAAACTTGGTCTGAAATATGCAAAAGACAGGAATTTATTATGCATTAGTGCATAATAAAAATTATATATTAATTGCAGAAATCAGAGAGAAATTTGACAGGAAAAAAATGTGTCAATCTGATCCCCGTTCTGTGATGGGAACTGAAAGCAAGCCACCAAATCCAAACATTTTTCTCTGATATAGCAATCTCAATGACAGAGTTTCTGAGTCTTTAATTTATATCTAAAAAACCTGTAGCTACACAGGATATATAAAATGGATAAAATTTACTGAACTAATCTTTAAGGTCAGCCTAGATGAAAACCAAAATTATTTCCTCATTTACCTCCCAGCTTTAGAGATCAAAATCAAGCTTCTGGCTTGCTGATACAATTATTTGCTTGTCTGCCTGCCAGGCAGTGTGGTACATATCCATCTTCAGTACATGCTACATGCCAGCAAGTGCTCTGCTTGGGGTAGGCAGTTGGAAAGCAATCTGTTAAAGTCCACAGCATGACTCAAACTCATTCTCCTCTCCTCCTAACACTTTCTCATTGAGAGCTGTCTTAAAGAGCAATCTCTCTCCATCAGCACATCTCTTACTAGAGCCTGGCCAATGGATCGTACGGTGCAAGTTTTAAAATTATCGTTTCTTGGCTTACAGGGTTTTTTATGAGTACACAAAATAGCACACAAATGAAAAACTACTTAGTTCTCCCTCAGATAACTTGGTATTTTGTTATAATTTGGATGACCATCACCCAGCTACTTCTCTAGGGAAGCTGTAGAGCTGGGTATTTCATTAATCTGCTAAGATAACCCTCATTTAAATCCTCATGCACAGCAGAAAATATTAAATATTGCACTGCATCACATGCTTGCTGGTGTCAGTACACAAGGAATCTCTTGATATTTTTTTTCTTTTTGAGCTCTACATTTATTGTCCAGAGAAGATTCAGATACCCCATCCCTGGAAGGTCAAGGCCAGCTTGGATGAGGCTATGACAAGAATGTCCCTGCCTATGACAGGGGCTTGGAACTAAATGATACTTAAGGTCCCTTTCCTTTGTAGATGTGTTTCAAAAATATCTGCCTTGAAAGCTACCCAAAGTTGTGAACCAGGCTCTCTGACAATATGTGATCCCTATTGCTAGGACAGATGAGCTCCCACCAACACCTGGTAACACAACTCCTTCAGGACTCATCCATCATGTCTGAAATCCTGCTGTCCTACCAAAGCATTTCTGATGCGTTGCAAACAGATTAGTTTGGAACAAAAAAGGTCCATTATGCACAATACTGATTATTAGTGATGGGACAGAATTGCTAAGGCAAGAAAGGGACTTAGGAAACGGAGTTGTTGTGCTGGCTCAGCCATGAAATTGTGCAACTTTGAGTTGCTCCCTTCCCCGCTGCCTTTGTTTCATCAAATCAGAAGACAATGCTAATGCTGATCCCTACTGAGCCTTTGAAAGTGTGCAGATCAAAAAGCTTTATGGGTCAACAGAATTAAAGAAAGGTAAGACTTTATAGCATTCATTACATCTAAAAGACAGAATGCATCGACACATAGTGATTTGTTTAAATTTCCAAGAATATATACAAAATTATTTGTAAACCTCCTCCAACTTTTCCCTTTATCCTTTCTTCTTTTAGGATAAATAAATCAAGAGATACCCATTCACTTATCACAGAAGTGTTCCTCTGGACTACTCCCAGTTGATTAATTTTAAATTACTAATTGAAATTAAGAAATGTAGAGCGTAGATGAAGCTAGAGTTTTACACTTGTGATTCCAGAATGAAGAATTTAAAACAAAAGAATGGCATTTCAGAATGGTACAGATCTGCAGAACAGCTCTGTAAATAACACAGCAACAGAACAGATTTCTCACCAACACCAGCAGAAAAGCTTAGCAAAGCCAGGTTTCATTGCAGCTAATGGGGACACTTCTGCACAAGATTCCTGTTCTGGGATTGCAAAACCCATCAACATTAAATAACATAAAAATAATGAGTTTCTTAAATTGCAAGGACATGTTGATTATAAAATTGACACTGAAAAGCCAGGAAGTACTTTCCAGAGAAAGGGGCACCAGAACTTTTATTTTTACTGAACCTCATTAACTAGCTTTTAATGATCAAAAAGTTCCTCTCATGCAGCCAAAACATATAAAAAGGTTTTAGCATGAAAAAAAAATAATTAAGGGAATTACTTAGCACATGTGAAAGAACTATCTTCTAGTCATGAGCTTTTTATCTTACTATGCTTTAATTCCTGTACTTTATCCTATATTTTTTTTTTCTCCCAGAGCTACACTTTTATGTCCTAAACTAGATTCAGAATTTGGAGGCTTCTAGGATCATGCTTTAGGCCTACTCTGTAATTTAACAAAATTTGTTATAACTTCTGGAATTATTAAAAAGGTTTCAAGGGATAATTTTGTAGAATAAAATATAACTGCAGAGATTTCTTGCTGATGGAGGGCCTAAAGGATTTCAGATTTGTCTTTATATTCAGCTGTCAAGTGTTGGTCGCTTATCTATACAATATATTAAATTTTATATCAACTTTTCTTTCTCTGATTACTATCATTTTTATCTATTAAATCCACCAGTATTCAGCACAACTGAGCTATAACTGCAGAACAGCTGCCGAGTATTTTTTCTGTGGGTTTGCTAACGTGGGGTATGCACCAAAACCCAGAATGTAACAGAGGAACTTAAAAAGAGAATCAAAGGGTTGGCTTCTTCTGTTACCACACGGAATGGTCAACACTGGTTTTTGCTCTGTGTCTGGAACACTGCAGGAATATTTATGTTTCTCTTATGCTACATATTTCTGTTTATTTATGTTCATTAATTAGTTATTTCAAAAGAAGCTTCTTCTTTCCTGTCATCTTCATCATTTCTTCTTTGTCCACAAAGAATATCAGCTCTATAGGCTGAGAAAAAGAGGTGCCAATTCTTTAAGGAAGGTGAAAATAAGAAAATACAAAACATTGCCTAACGTTGCAAAACATTGCAAAATGTTGCCTTGGATGTGGTGGAATATATTTAGTGGCTGAACAGAGTCTGCCCTTGATGAGACTCGGAACAAAGCAAAGGAATATAAGTAGAGAAGAAAACTTTTCATTAGGACAAGTAGAAAGCATTAATGTATTAATTTCTAGCTCCTTTTGTTCAAAGAGGAGGACAAAAGTCAAGAGCTGTGCAAGGAGTTAGCATCCACATGGTGGATAATGGTTTGGTGTTGATGGTTTTTGGCACCATGTCAGAATACCTGGAGGACAAAGACTTTTCTGAGAAAGGCTGATGGACAATAAATCATAGAACCCTAGAATGATTTAAGCTGGAAGGACCTTAAAGATCATCTGGTTGCAATCCTGCTGCCTGGGCAGGGACACCTTCCACTAGACCAGGTTGCTCAGAGGCTGATCCAGGCCAGCCTTGAACACTTCTAGGAATGGGACATCCACAACTTCTCTGGGAAGCCTGTGCCAGGGCCTCACCACCCTCAGAGTAAAAAAAATTTTGTTTTATAACTAATCTAAACCTACTTTCTTTCAGTTTAAAGTCACAGGACTGTCCTATCACTCCATGCCTGTGTAAAAGATTGTTCTCTAGCTTTTTTGTAGGCTCCCTTCAGGTACTGAAAGGCCCCAGTAAGGTCACCCTGGAGACTTTTATTCTCCAGGATGAAAAACTCCAATTTTCCCATCCTTTCAAAATGAGATTTCCCTCAAAAGCATTGTGGGAAAAGTACATCTACTCAAATAAATGGACACCAGGGTGGTAGAAAAACAGCTATAAGAGGCAAAAGATAGCACAGTTATAAGAAATTAGTAGCAGAAAGATCAGTGTGGTCAAAAGAGGTTGGATAGGCCCTGTTTACCCAAGGAATACAGAGAGCATCCAAACTGGAGCAGGAAGAACAGAGCACAGAACCCTGGCCCTACTCTGCAGCCACAAGCTGGACATTGGGTAGTTTCAGCATTCAAAAAAACAAAGTCATTTAGGAGCACATTGCAGAATTAAATTCCTTCCTTCCCTGCTTCTTAAATTATATGTAGGACCAATGCTAGCATAAATTCTGCACACTATCAAGTACAAGAAAAATAGCCTAGAGAATATGATACATCAGATTATTCTTTGAGTAACTTAAAGTTTAGCCTGTGCTTTGCTATATAACAAAACCCCAAAACTTCATTACTCCTAGTTCACCAGCACCAATAACAAATAGGAATAGGTAATTTTTTCCCAAATAATATATTAGACTTATATTTAACTTCTAATAAATTACACCGAAGAGAAAGGAGAGAACCCTGAGAATTCTCAAGTGCACACTGAATCACTGGTCATTTCACCCTCAAAAGAATTTGAATTTCAACAAGAATTTTTAATTGAACCCCCTGGATTTTAGCTTATGATTTAATCTATCAAGTTGCTAAGGCAACCAATGATTATAGCTGCTGGGCAAGATTCACAGAATTGTTAATCAATCTTAATCTGGATATGCTGCATCAGTAGTTCTTTCACAGGGGAAACAGACAAGGCTAAGAAAAAAAATTGGGTTTAATACTTAATTTACAACATACAATGACACTAGAGTTGTGAATATGCTTTTCATAATAAACATCCCTATTAGAAAGACCATCTTTTAAACCCAACTGTTCCAATAGAGAGAAATCTTTCGCTGAGGTTTGTATATCACCCAGCAGTGCGTGTCTCAGAGACATCTAATCAATAAGCTTTTTAATGTGCTCAACTCTCCCTCTGCTCTCAAAGGGGGAGAATGGATTTACCCAAATCGAAAGGTACAGTCATTATTCTAAGATGATTGTGTTGGAGGATAACTTTTGTATGGTGCTACTTTCAAATCTGTGCTTTATTTATCTGGCCCCCTGTATAAAGTGCAACGGCCTGCCAGGGCACAACTGAGAACTTTTGCAGGCCTGTTCTTTATCCTGATTTCATCATGAGCATTAACCAATAGCTTAAGACCTCTATGTTTGTTCCAGGCTCTTATTTCCTATTTTCCTATCCTCCAGTAGAATGATGCAATTAGACTTAGCTACTACAGAAGAATGTTGTGAGATCAACTAACTTTGAAATTTATTTCTAAAATATTTTTAATATCAAGTGTTGTGCTTAGCTAATATATAGCATATTAATTTTAATCACCAACAGTAGTTAGCCAGGAAATTTAAATTCTGTTTTATGGTCCCATTAAGTGTCCATAAATTTATGCATCCAGATATAGCTAACAGCATTTAAGAGAGTGCTTTCATTCTGGTTTCATCTAATTCACTTCTACAGTGAGCAATGAAACTCTTCTGAACATACTGTGTTAGAGTGTTATTCCTGGTGAATTTCTTGGAAAAGCTGTAGTTATCACTACATTAAGGCATGCAAAACTAATCAATTTAGTTATTCACTATATTTATTATTACTTGAACTGATACCTCTAATGTGGTGACTTTTCTTCACACTGTTTTCCTCATGTAATCTAGTGCATCTCTTGTTCACTTTGATTTCCTCAATAAATTTAACTTAGAATACTAAATCTGCAAAACTAAAACAGGGATTAGCACCTATGAAAAAGTTACCACAAAAAACATGACAGACAAAGGGGTCCAAGGACCAGTGTAAGTTTCAAATAAATGCTTGTGCAAGACCTTAGGGACTCTGTTGGTTGAATAAGAAGGTTGCAGGTATGCAATTAAAGAAGGGTATTCTTTGAAAGCTTATACAGAGAGCAAACCATACAGTCTTTCACCACATCCTGAATTTATGTCGTTCCTTGATGGCAAAGAAACCTATCACAGCATTCAGAGATATGATAGGTCCTTAACCTTCCTGATATTTAATAATCAATTAATATTGTTTGTGGAAATAAGGGTATGATCCTCCCTTGTACCACCTGAAACCGGAAGCTCTAATTCTAGAATGGCACACTCACATGTAACTCCCTGATGAGCCATGACCTCATGGTTCTACTGCATGAAATACCACTTAGGATCACATCCCAAAAGAAAGGAAAACTGTTAAGCTGTGTTTCAGCTGGAAGTTTGCACCTAACTTCCTTTTTGCATCGTATTATTTAAGATGTTTATTCAAAAGTTATGCTTTTTCCAATTTTGGTCTTGAAATCAAAACTGTATCAGATCATAGAATCATGGAATAAGATTAAAAAAGACTTCTAAATTCAGGGAGTTCAACTCTTGAGATAAAGCATTATGATGGAAAGGGAAAAGAAGGGCAGAACTAAAACCAGTAGCATGAAATTGTTACGACAAAACTTTTTTTATTCCTTCTGGTTTTCTCATTTGTTTGTCTCATCTCTTCTTCCATTTTCACAACAATTTATTCATCCTCTCCCCAGTGTTTGCTATAAATTCCTCATTTGTTCCAGGCTCTTTTCACTTTATCTACTGTGAATTTATATTTTTAGTTGATTTCTCCCCACTCTGCATCTTGTGTTACCCATTGCCTTCCTTTCTACCTTGCAGTAGTTACTTGTGTTAAAGTATGGTTTTTAAACATCTCTCTGAAGAAACTTGCCTGTTTTAGCTCAAAGAAGCAAATAGTGCCTTGTGATGAGGAGAAAAACTTATTATTTTAAAAGGCTTCAGCTAAGAAACATTGTTAGTGTTAGGTATATGGTTGGACCTGATGATCTTAAAAGTCTCATCCAAGCCAAATGATTCTATGACTTCAGGATTTTTTTTAAAATAAGATTTTTAAACTTTGCAAATATATTATGTAATGCATATACACATAGATTCACACATATATAAATACAACTGTCAGCTGGTTTTCAGCCTTCCTAAGGAAGTTAGAAAAGATAGAAAGCTTTGAACAAATGATGAGATTTCTGTCTGAAAGATGGAAATCAAATTGCACACTCATCTGAAGATTAGGAAACATTAGAAGGTATATGCAATGTCATGTACATTACACTTGAGAAAAATGCTTAAAAAGTCACAGCTGAAACATTTTTAAGTGCTTCATTCTTTCTCCAAATCATTCATACAATAAATCTTAGAAAAGACCCTGAAGTGTAATCCTCCACAGCTTTTCCATCAGGACAACCCAGTTTTAAACCTTTTTTGCCTCCTATCTATACAAAATAAAAGGCAGGTGAAGAAAACGTACTACTGTGCAATAAATGCTTTTTCATCTAAAACACATCAGTACAATTCCCTTTGAAACTCTATTTTATACCAGATGCCTAATTAAAAAGAAACACTGTTTATGCAATTTTGACAATATTCCAAGTAATGAACAATAACATGGCTTTTAGGCTGAAATCCCCATTGACTTAATCAGGACTTCTGCCAAAATATAGATATGCCCCATGACAGCCATGGATGCACACAGTTACAACAGAGTATAATATTAAATGATTTGGGGTTTGCTGCTTTCATCACTTGTTATTTAACCTTTTTTTTTTTTCCATTTTTAAAATGACTTGCTTACACTTGACAAGAGTTATATTTTTTGCCTGTCTGATTCGCGATTATTCCCTTACTGCCATTAATTCAAAAAGTCATGAAGATCAGGAATGGAAAACTATTATCATATAGATGGGATTAAAAAAAAAAAAAACACAAACAAAAAACCAAACCAAATCCAACAAACAAGCTATTTAGAAAGGTTAAGTCTATAAAAGATTACTCAGGCAAATAGTATATGAATGTCATTTTATAAGGTACTCATCAGACAATCATCTCTGCATCCTCTCTAATTAACTACACAGTATGTTATAATTGTAAAAATAAAAGTTTTGTCGTTTCCTTTGACTCTAAATCTAGGAAGCCTTAATATCTACTGTACTGTACTGTAGGTAGAACCATTCACAGATGACAGGAGCTGAGAAAGCCTTTCAGAGCTGATTAAACCTTGGGTTTTTTCATTTGCTGAGGGGTGAGTGGGGGTAGCAAGGGACAGACTGCAAGCACAGAGACTGCAGCACAGCAGAGGTACACAGAACTATGATTTGGTAATTCCAGGACTTGGATTCCAGCTAGAGTGGAGTACACCATATGTGATATCCATTAGGGATTTTTACAGAGCTTCCCCACTGCCTGGATGCACATCACCCTGACCTCAGAGATGGCTGGCAGCACACCAGACACCTCAGCTGCACAACTTAAAGACTGAAAATTTGAGATGCAAAAATTTAAAATTATATATATATATTCAACTGCATTCCAGAAATAAGCAGTTAATTATATTGCCCTGTTATTTATGTGGATATTGGAGCCAGAAGACTTGTTCCACTCTCCTTGGACTTGCAGAAAGACAGAAATGGCACTTCTCTCCCCGTTCCAAGCCATATTATCTTCAGCCCTTGGACTATGGTCCTGGAAGGACACATGCTGACTTATCCCTAAAAATCCTCATAGATGGGGAACGCAAAGCATTTCCAAAACCAAGTTTAAACATGGTGACAAGAAAAGTGAGTCTCTTGTTTTTCTTGCAGGGTGTCTCTCCTGAACATTTATCATATAACCCAACATATCCTGCCAAGAGCAGAATGGGAATGCAGTGGTGGTAAAACTTCATATTTTGCCAAAGTCAGACATAGATGATTCATTGCATACCCTGAATGAATTTCCTGTTCCAGAATTTGCAGCCCTCATGCAGAAATTGTCTGTCGTTAAGGTGTGAAGGTAACTTTTATTCTTTATCTTCATAAATCAAAAGAAAGATTCAAAACTAAAAGGACTGCAGCATATGCTCTGAGAAAGTCTGAGCATATTTTGTCTCATATTCCCCATAAACTGTGCAAATAACGGATAATTCACTCAATAACAGAACAATGACAGAAATCAGGTCAGCTAGACCTGAAATATTTCATTCAATCTGATACAAAAGTTTTTGTCTGGAAGAGGGAACATTACTTCTTTTGCTACATCTGCTTTTGGATATTTTGTTCCATTTTGGAATGCCAGTTTAAAACGATGAATCCAAAATTATTTTGCAGCTTTTGAATAAAATGTATTAAAATTTTTGAAACAAACTTTACATTAAAAATGTCAATACAAAAACCCTGCAATTTCTGATCTTTTTTCTTCTTCAGTCAGGTGAAATTATTTGACTTTCATTTGAAAGTTTTAAGGTAAGACTGAAATAGCTTTTTGTGGCAATTCTGCTATTAAAACCATCACCATCTGTACTCATGCTAAACACCCCACCTTTAGATTCTTAGTTTTAGCTACCGTTTCTGACAATAAATATGCACCTCTAATTTTATATTTTTTACACTGAAAAGTATAGTTTTGTATCGCTTAAAACTGAGAAAAAAAAAATCAGTTTTTCCCCATATTTAAATATGGTACAATTCCTTAAACATTTCATAAAGATCATAAAATGTTTACTAATTTCATCAGTATGCTTCTAGAACAGGCATCAAACTTTGCAGCAAAAGCCACAAAAAGATACCATCATCTTGTAGGATCGGCTTTTTTGTTTGATTGCCTTTCTTAAGACTAAACCAATAGGAAAAAACTCACTGTTTCATTTTGTCTACAGCAGTAAGTCAAGAGCAAGTGAAGTTGTGCATTAATTTGTGCAGTCCCTAAGGTGACACCCAAAAATTTGTCTGTCATTTATTTGGGGTTTTGAAATTTGGACTGAACGCGAAAAAGAAATTATCAGCTTTGGTAAATGAAATTAGTAGAATACCAGACTGATTTCACTAAAATATGTTTTTTTTCTCTCAATACCGGATCTCATCAGTCAATGATGCAGAAAGGTTAAAGACATGTTCCAAATGTAATTATTTCTCCAAATGCAATGATCTATCTGTTAGAAAAGTGTTAAAGTTAAGAGTGTGATAAAAATAGAGCATGATAAAAATACATCATAAAGTTCACAAGTGAAATTTCAAGTGATACACACCATATCACTTTATTTTGATTATGTGTCCAATGAGCATGTATCTCTGGTATAAAAACATACCATAAAATAGCAGTGGAATCTTTTTACAGTGTAACTTATTCTCATAGTTTCAGTTGCCATAAGATCTTTAAGTCCAGGAATGAAAAATAAAACAAATAAAAGGAAGTCTTTATTATTTTGTAATAACTCACAGAGTGTTAGTTCACCTCTCAGGAAGGAATTTCAAACATTGCAGCTGGGGTTTTTTTCTCTTTTGGAGGTTCCAGAAATTAGCCTTGAGCTAGCAGATTTCTGGAGCATCCAATCTGTTCAGCCTTGAAAAGGTTACGTATGACAGGTTATTATGTTCTACTAAACACAGACCCGTTTTATCAGGGTGAGATCTATGGGACAGCAACAAGAATTGTGCTCCACAGCTCAGCTGAGAACCTGAGTAGTTTATAATTTCCTATCCATCTGCACAGTGCCATATGGTCCATATGTTCTGGCTTTTTAATCTACAAGGTCCTGATTTTTTATGTTTGCTCATGAGTATTTCCAGATTCTAAAGAAACAGCCCCATGAGCAGCAGAATAAACAAGACCTCCCTTCCTATGGCTCTGAGCTGTGGTGTTAAATTCTGAAGGCCAATAAGGTGTTGCTTCCAACAGAAGTTTCCGCTTCAGCAAAACTTCACATTTGCTCTTTCTTACTCCCCCACCTCTTAATTGTAATACTTAACCTTTATTAATTTATTGGTATATATATTAGATGAGTTAATTCTGTATCTTTCCTCTATTTGGTTACCTCATTTTATGGAAGTCATAGGTCTTTCTCTTCAGCTACCAACCCCTTTCAGATTTGATTGAAAATGACAAAAAGGGGAAGAAAATCAAAGGGGGCAAAAATTATTATCATCATCATGGACCAACACTGTATTTTGTTTATGAAACATTTTTCTTACCCCATTGCAATCAGTGTTCCTTTTTCTTCTTTATTAATTTCTAAAAGCTTTATGCATAGAGCTTCTTTTTGGCATGAAACTGCTTTCAATATTTCAGCTCTTGAATTTTGCCATTCATTCGTAAAAATCCTGCTTAGTGAATTCAGTCACTTAAAGATTTGGCTACAGACCTGTAAGCCATTCTTAAAACATCAGATCAGTTAAGTATTTATGAGTAATTCATATCTCCCTCTCCACTGTAGATAGGTATATTTTTCAAAATTGCATTTTATCAGTCTTCTGGTTCTGTTTAATCCATCTGAAATATCTTTCAGCTTTCTCTTCTTTCCACTGCCCAAAATAATGGTATTCTGCAAAGTGCCCCGTGTCTGTGTAGCTAATAATCACATTTATACTCTTACAGCACTGTCTAGGGAAGATTTCAAAATGTGCATAAACTTTCCCTGGTCCAGGCTATCTTGGGATAACCTTAGCCATAAGACTTCTGCCATAACTGCAGGTGATCCATTCATTTCTCTCAGCTGTTGTGATCACTGGCACTCTAACCTACCCTGGTATTTTATTTTCAGAGGTGTTTTCATTCCTTAGCATGTTAGGACAGGACTTTGTGAAAGCTTAATTTGGACTTTAGTAAGTAAAAATAAATTACTTGAGCCTCTTTTCCACTTTCTACTAATTTACTGATAGTATCAGGGATTCCATTAAGCTAAAAGAATTCCATTTTTCCTTTAGAGAAACTATTCCTGTTTGCTACAATCCCATTATGTTTATCTCATTAAAAGTACCTGGCACAGATTTTCTGAAGTGTAATTCCCAAGATCATCCCTAGAGTTTCTGAAAAGATAGATAAATATTTCCTGCCATCCAGTTCTCTAAGTGGAACAGCTGTGACACTACACATTTTTATTAACTACCCATCAGCCATCTAATTCTACTTAATTAATATTATTTGTAAGAGAGGAACATTTTTGAGGAACATTTTTGACTACTTTATTTATTTATTTATTTATTTATTTTTACCCAAATGTCTGCACAACAAACTGTATCAAGCAGATACAGTTCTTTGCTCCTAGGATCAGGTTTTGTCCCAGAAGCATATATACACTTCTGGGAGCTCTGAGGGAAGTGATTAGAACTGCTCCTGCAACCATCCCAAATCTGCAATAGCGTGATGGGCACGGATGTAACAAAAACAGTGAGGACAAGTGGATGGTAGATTCCTACTCTGTGGCCTTGACACTTCAGGAAAATAAATGTCACTGGAGTAGGAACACCCAGGTTCTACACGGTCTGGCACTGCACCTACAGTAATTGGTCTTCGGGCAATGTTAGCAATGCAAAACACCCTTGTCCAGTGAATGCCCTGACCACTTTCTCTGTCTTTGTTTGCAAAAGGAGTGTGGAGTGGGAGCTGGAGGATAGATGCAGCAAATAGAAAGGTTAAGTTTGGGGTGGGACTAAAAGCATGAAAGCCATTATTTCCTGTCTTCTCCATCTTTTTAAATTTTCCTCAGGTGATCATTCTTGCCCCAGACTGCTGGAGATGCAGCTGCCTTGGGTAGCCACTGTGCCCCTCAGCAAATGAATCTCCTTCCCCACAGTCACAGAGACATCAAAGCAGTCATCCAAACCAGATGTCTTAGAGAGAAAGGGGGGCTTGGAAAGACACTGCCAGCTCAAGGAAACAGGCAGTTCTGGGAGAAGATAAAGCATTTCCAGAGTACAAGGACATTTTGAAAATCAGCTTCTTGACATTCCGTAAAGTGTTGCCCTAATGGTTCTTGCGTTTGCATATCAAATTATCAACTTATTTCTTCTTGATAAGATCTTATCACAGGTTAAAATGCCACTACAGCCCCCAAGACTTTGCTAAAGAACAGAATTATAGTACACCATGATGCCCTCCACCAGTATTTTCGGAAGGCATAGAGCATCAGAATGCTAAACTCATTACCAAATAATATTACAATACTCAAATAAAATTATGGAGAACTTGGATTTCACAGTCTACCTATCACAAGGTACCAATATCACACCCAGCCGGCCACCAGAAAGAGTTTGTGAGAAGAGAGGTGGAGATGGGTATCCCTAAAAACAAAGCATCCTCACGAGGATGTGCCAAAACTTGTTATATTACAACTCAAGCCTCTTAATAAAGCATTCAGCCCACCACAATTAAGAAAACTCATTTACACTAACCATTATGATGAAAATTATGTTGAAAAACCCATCTAATTGAAAGTATAGTAACGCTCATCAACTCAGTTAAAAACATGTGTAGAAATAAATCAAGCACATTAATTGATTAACACAGTAAGCAAATGGTGGTACACTGGCTGGGGGTGGGGGTGGTGTTTAATTTCTACATTGTGCAATCATGGCAGATTCTTACTGACTATTCTCAGAGCCATTTTTCTTTAACACCAAGGCTGTTTGTTTTCATCCCCAAAATGTGTACACTTGTCCATGTGTTTCTCACTCAGTGAGGTGCAGAGCATTCCTACAGTACAGGAATTGGGAAAAAAAATTGGGAAAAAGAAAATAAATTTAACAAGATAGCACTGGTCTATAATTCAGCCTTGAAATATGAACATCCCATGGTAAAGAAATTACAGAGGAATTATACAGGAGTTTAAAAGTAGATATAATTTGTTGTAATAGACAAATTATTAGATAAGATTTGAAAATACTCAGGAATTCCTATTAATTTGTGCTCATTTTCATTGGTTTTAGACTGGGAAGCTCTGTGGTATCGCAACATTAAAGCTTTTCCTTGTCTATATGGTGCTTAGGACAATAGGGCCCTGCACTGCTATAATAGCCCCTAGGTAATACTATAACCTAAATTATCATCATCATCATTCAGATTGAATTAAGAGGCTTGGAAAGAATATGCATCTAGGGAGGAATCTCTAGACCAGTCTAGCTTAGATCATTACTGAGAGCTATAATGAGAAGGGCAGTGGCACATCTGCTTTGATGTATTCAGGGGCTGGAAGGGCTGCAATAACCTGGTCAAAAACCTTGATATAGCAAAGATAAGACAATCTGAGATATGCTACAGCATGATGCTACAGACTGGATAGATTTCATCCTCTCCCACACCTCTCATTTTATTAGCAGATGAGATTCTCAAAAAGAATTTAAAAGAGTTTGTGACTTACAGTTCTTTGAAAATCAAAGGAAGATGTATTCCTGCCTAAATTAGGCTGAAACCTACTTTTCCCAAAAGCCTGAATATAAAAGAATCCAGCTTTTCAAGATTATATATAAACACCACTGTCACCCCTGGGTTTAACAGTGTTTGGGAAAATTTTGTACTTATCCACCCACACATGATCTAACCGAAGTCTGCAGAGCATTCACCCACAGACGGATATGACCCACTGTGTTTGTATCCAGGACGGTGGAGCAATACTAACAAACCCAAAATTTCAGAGTCGTCCAGCAAAAATAATTCGGGGCTGCTATTTTTGTTCAGGTTTCTCCCCCTGTAATCCCCAGAGGCAATGCAATGAGCAGCTCCTTTGAATATTAAATTATTGAAGTTCAGAAGAATTTAATTAGCATCTCACCTACTTACCATCTTGCAACGATGCCTCTCCTACAATTATGCTACTACATTACAAGCAATTTCAGCTTAATTGAATAACTGGAATAAAACCTGGGCTCCAATTGCCAGAATTACCTGTGTTAAGATAGCTATAACTGACTTAAAAAACAGAAAATGTGAGATGATCTCTATGCATGCAGACTTACAGCAGATTCTCTAGTATTCAGCCTTAATATTCACCCTTAATATTACCATATTCACCCTCGTATTACCATACTGTCAAAAGAAATATGTTTAAACAACATTGCAGACACGTCAGTTTTATGGGTATGAGCAGCTGAATAATCACAAAGTCAAATCAGGCTGCAAGGTAGCAAAATGTAGGCTCTAAAATATTTTCAAATATTTTAACAGTTTGTGCCTCTTTCTCCCCAGCTGCACATGCCTATGTGTACTTCAGCCATTGACTGACAGACTCCTTTTCACAGTTCCTCACATTCAAATTATTTGGAAAATACATTTTCTCACAAAACCTTGTATTAGAAGCAAGCATGAAAAAAAAAATAAAAATGCAGAGACAGTGAGAGAGAAAAAAGAGCAATGGGACAAAACCCAAATTGTATTTTCCTCAGCCTGTTTCTCTACCCTGCTGCATTTCATGTGGCTCCAAGCTGGCTCAGATCCCCTTTGGTTTGAGATAATGACCTGGCATAGAAGTCAGCTGCTGAGTCATCCTGCTTCAGCAAGAAAGTATGAGAAAAAAAGGTTGGTGATGAAATCAGTATATGAAAAGTGGAAAGCCACAGATGTGTGTTTCCAATGGCTCTATCATCCAGTTGAACATAGAGTTTCTAAGTCATTCTGCTCAGAAAGATAAAACTGTTCACAGAAACACAGAGCCATTAAGGTTGGAAAAGACCTCTAAGATCAAGTCTAACCATTAACCTAACACCACCAGGTCCACCATTGACCGTGTTCCTTTGTACCACAGCTACATGTTTTTTTGAACACTTCTAAGGATGGCGATTCCAACACTTCCTTGGGCAGCCTGTTCCAACCCTTGACCACCCTTTCAGTAGCAAAGTTTTTCTAATATCCAGGCATTAGGAAATACCTATCCAGCTTTTCTGCAAGCTGCATTGTAAGAAGAGTTTGATTCTGGAGTCTTCAAATGAGGAAGGTACAGCCCCTAAACAAAGGCACACACTCTGAAGGCATAAGTATGGAAATTCCCAGTAGACAAAGTGAAGAAGGAGGATAGGAGAAGTAAACTATGTTTTTCAAAGTAATTCAAACACTCCACCTTTCTAGTAGCTACAACAGACTGACATATTGGTGCTCTATGACTTTGCTCAAGACTGCTTTTCTTCTGTTTAGGAACATCACTGGAACAGGCTACACAAGGAAGTGGTCACTGCACCAAGTGTTGTGGAGTTCAAGATGTGCTTGGACAATGCTCTCAGGCACATGGTGTGATTCAAGGGGTTGTCCTGTGCAAGGCCAGAAGCTGAACTTGGTGATCCTTGCGGGTTCTTCCCAACACAGGATAGTCTATGATTCTGTGATAAATACTGATGTGATGCTCTGCCTGGTTGATTGTTGCCCTTTTTGATAGATTCATCTTTATTTTTTTTTATTAGTCTTTGAGGTAAAATTGTTTAGTAGTCCTTGTGGCCTACTTTGTACTCCAAAATAGAGACGGGATTTAAATTCCCTAACCCCAGTATCTTTAGGAGAGTAGGTAAATAGCATGTTCAGAAATGGAAACCTGTCTTAGGTATTTTAACCTGAGCTTGCTTGAGCCAGATTTCAGACATTCCCTGACGTTACAAGCATTAGTAAAGTACGAGTAGTACCCAAACACCCTTGGATTCACTTTTTCTGTTCCCATTCACATTTGCCTTAAGTAGGTATCAACATCTTCAGAATACTGAAAAAAAGTAATACCTTTTCTAAACCAAAGTAAAATTATGAAGATAGCAGTTAGGAAAATAGCCCAGTTTCAGCTGAAATCTCTAATTCAGTTCAGATCTACTCAGTCTGCAGATTTATTGCAACAGTGAAAGAAATTAACTGCCCAACAACTCCTAAAGAGGAAACAGCAGCATTTTTATGTGAAACCAACTGCAGGTATGGTCTTTCTAAGCTCAATGATGACTTTAACACTCTCAGAGTGAAAAGTTGTTAACTTTGTGCTATTTTGGATAATTCCCAGTAATTAATACAACTCTTTATACTCTCATCACTGAAATTCTACTTCCCTGCTTGGCATTTGTTCATCCACTTGATCAAAGGCACAATTTGTGACACTGACTTCAAAGTAAAAATGTGTTTATTTGCTGTAAAAACACCATTACTCTTTTTAGCCTTTCCAATGTCATGTAATCAATTATAATAATTTTATTAGCTCGATTATCAGGTTTAATGATTTGTTTGTTTGTTTGCAAGCAAAAACTTCAACCACGATGGGGTGATTAAATCCAATGCAGCAATTCAGGCAGATGCTTATTAAAACTGTAGTGGGAGGAAGGCTTTGAAAAAATCAGCTAGGTACACTTTCTTTGAGAATATGGTCATTTTCTGCAGAAAACATTTTAATCTAAAAAGCTGACTTCTAGCTCTTATCTATATAAAACATCTCACTGTGTCCATATTTTTTAGATAGATGCAATTTGGTGTTCGTAAGTTTGTTGATTGAAAAAATTGATTGCAGCTTCTTTGGCTCATGGTTTTTGTAAGTATTAGTAGAATAAAAGCTGCCCAGAGTGCTGCCATTTCAGTGGGCAACTGAGATCCACTAGACTTGATAATATTCAACTGTATTTCACATTACTTTTGTTCAGGGGGAAGAGAACCCACCTTTAAGGAGCAAGAAAAATAAGAAAAGCTGTTCTTAAAGTCAATGTAAAACAAAGAGGAGACAGGCAGTGTTGTGTCTCCTGCTCCCTAAAGCAGCCAAGAAGCAAAATGATCAATGAGAGTGCTGTTGTCTTGTACAGGAGGGCATCAATCGTTACACGTTCACAGCTCCCTGGTACAAATTTCTACTTCATGGGTGGCTTGAAGGATTAATAAGACCCTTGTGTATGTGTAGGAATGGAAATAAGAGAAATGTAAGAGGAGGAGAAATACAGGAATGGATCCTGAAGGTAAGTCAGAAAAAGGAACAGGGAAAAGGAATACTGATTAACTATGGAAAAAAGAAACAATAGCACGGGAAAGAAAAGACAACACAGTGAAAAATCTAGTTAGTAAACAATGCAGATCTTAAAAAAGCCACCTGAGTCATCAGGACTGGTGACTAATTTTTTGACATTATTCCCAATTGCATCAGCTTCAGTAGCAATTTTTAAAGATTATTAAAAAGTAATATGATCTTTTGAAATAGATTGAAAGGAACCAAATGGCAAAAGGCATTTCCCATTTAAAAATATTTTTGAGAGGGACCTTCTTTTTTGAGAAGTCTCAATTAGCCATACCAAGATACCAAGATCACAGAACCACAGAATGGTTTGGGTTGTAATGGACATTAAAGATCATTTAGTTCCAAGTCCCCTGCCTCAGTGGGGGGAGACGATGTCACACAATAACAAGGTTGTGAAGATGTCATGCAATAATAATCTCAGAAACTGTTACTTAGACTAGATTCTTGAAAAGAGTTGGAAAGTAACAGCCAGTTCAGAAAGATCTGTTTTTCTTTTAAACATGAAAATTCTGTTTTTTTTCACAGCTCCATAGTCCACAAAACTACATTACAGCAAGATGAAATAAGAGCTATGAGAAATAGGAATTTAAAAAATTTGGAAATAGCTAAAGCACTTCTTAGGCTCCAAGATACTCTTTATAAGGTCTGACTAAAGAGATTCTGTTCTCTTCATCCTGGAGGCTGCATCCATCCAGAGGTCTTAGAACTGCAAACTTCTTTCTTTTATGCCTGGTACTGACAAAAGCCAGAACATTTCTGATGTGTCACATCATCAGAGGTATAAACACATGTATCTTCTACTGAGTGAGTGAATTATCAGTATATTCCTCAGTGAAAAGGTATTAGGGCACTTCAGTGCTTCATTTAAATTGTAGAATAGATTCCCAAGTGCCAGCAGTAGCCGCAGTCTGACAGAAGGGCATTTCAGCTACTGTGCTTAGGGAAACAACTGCTGTTAAACCTGTCTGACATATCTGAGAAAAATCCCTCCTGCTACAGTCTGACTAATAACATCAAGATGCTTTATTGCACTTTTCAGCAGTAGGCCACAAAACATTTTGGAAAGGTGGCAAACATCATTACAGATACTTTACAAATACTCTGGTACTTCTAGACTCAGAGAACTGGCAGAACATACTTATCCTATGTTCATAGCATCTAGTAGTTATTCCATGGATTTATTGCATGTATTTCATGTATTTCACATGGGGAAAAAAACCCTCTTTATAACAGTACATCTCTGAGGTTGTTTTTAATATTCTATGAGTATTTCACATGGCCAACAAATCAAGGGAAAAACAATGCAGGAAAATTACAGGAAAGCAAGGAATAACTAGTACTATGCAAAGAATTAGAGAAAGACAATGAGAGAAAAGGATTCTTGGAATTTCTTATTTACTTGGCTATATCTGGGAGACATGGTCAGGAATATCTGAAATATCTCAGGCTTTCTTTCCCCCCCCCCCCCCCCACCCCCCAAAAAAAGGCTCAGAAACAAGACAGTAAGACTATTGTTAAAAAGAAACCTGCTATTCAAAGATAATAAAAGATAAACTAGTTATTAATACTAATGGATAAAGCATCCAGTAGGCCAAGAACACAGAAAATCTCCTGAAACAGCAATTCAGATTAACATTTGAAAAGATTTCCAATACCTAGGAGGCCCATATAAAGTAAACAGGGTCCATAGCCTGAAAATATTTTCAAATTCCTTTGAAAATTCCTGGTTTCATTCTTCAGGCAAGACTAACAACATATAGTGCACTAGTAGGTACTGTCAGAACTTGCTCTGCTTGTGCCCATCAGAGGACAACATTTATTTTGCCAAAAAATAAAGGATTGCAATGCCTGAGGTTTACTTTAAGTTGTTGAGATTTCTCCAATTAAATCACCCACTGACAGATGCAATTTTGTGTGGTTTCTTTTTTATTCTGTCAGAAGCTAGAAAGATAACAAGATACTGTCTGCAACTACATAAATCACGTGGAAAGCCATCAATCAGAAAGCCAAGGCAAAACATCAAGCGCACAAGACAATAGATTTAGGTGTGATGACAAAACTAAAAAAAGTATTCTTCACTAATAACTGTTCTTCACTGTAACATTCAATTTTTGCACCATTTTACAAATTTCTTTAGAGTAAGACAAGGGCTCAGAAATGAAAGACATTCCTGCCCACATGAAAATGAGACACAAAATATTACTCAAAATGCTAATCTATAAGCTGCTTATTTTCCCTTGAAATATGAAAAATATTAAAAATGAAATAAAATCAAAATTCAGAGCTACTTCTGCTACTTCCTTAAGAGCAGGAACAGGCACAGTCACATTTGCGAGCTTCCTTTGTCTCTTTCTAATCCGATTGAATTTTTATACTAAAAGACATAGATTACAGATACAGATGCATGATATATGCTTATCTGTTGTTACAGTAGGAGATAAGAGAAAAGCAGTACATGATTAAACACATAACAAGTCTTGTATCTTAATGAAGCAACCTACTGAATATTCAGTGGAATCCACTGACGGACTGACTGCAGCATGGGGCTTCGCCAGTGACTGCATACTGAAAGGGAGAGAAGGGGAAGAAAGGACAAAACAAAACCAACTCTGAAACACAAAAGCTAGGAAGCTACCAGGGCAGTGATCAAAGTATTCTTATAAGATCATTGCTACTGGGCTGAGCCACCCTGGGGATAAAAAATGCTTCATGCAGATCAGCTATACTTATGAAATGCAGTCAGTGTAAGCAAAGAAAAGGATGCAAGATTAAATTTTAGATGGCTTGCTAATATATCCATGCATACATTAATATGTCCTCTATATAACCCCAATTAATTTTGTAACTGCAAGAGAAAACTTCAGACTGCTGCTCCTGACATGTAACAAAGCCTCAGCCTCTCTCAGTCTGCCATGGCTTTTAAAGAGCTTCTGAAATGCAGCATCTTTGCTTGGGAAGAACAGCCTGTGCTGTGGCACTGCCTCAACTCTTTGTCACACCTCAATGGCTGAAATTAAAGCAAATTCAACTTCTTTTTTTCCTTCCCTATTTGAACCTCATCTCTATCATAGTGTTCTTCCCCAGTAACAGGAATTAAGGATTCTCAGCAGCTCTGGGAAAATAAATGTGGTTTCTTTCCACAGCCAGATTACCCGCCAAAACCACCAGGAACTGCATTTACACAGGACTATGAGGCATGGTAATACTGAAAGCTGTAGCAACCAGCTTTCCCTGTGTAAACCTGGTTCCATGGAAGCTAGCCCATTACCTGGGCAGAGGACTTCCCTGCAATTCCTCAAACCTGGTCTAGTGGAAGGTGTCCCTCCCCAAGGCAGAGGGTTGGAACTAGATCACTTGTAAGGTCCCTTTCAACCCAAACCATTCTGTGATTCCATGTTTCAAAACAGCTACATGGCTCAGTGTACTTCCTTACACTGTTTTCCAGCTCTGAGCAGCAACATCTCAAGTTTATTTACAGGTCACATAATCCACTGCAACATCAGGAGAGCCTTGGACTTTGTCAGAGTACCTGTGACCAGCTCATGACTTTGGTCTTTATATAGAGTTCAGTACCAAAAAAATAGACCCAAAGTTTGTTGAATTGAAAAATGAGACTGTTGCATCTGAAATTAAAAAAAAAAAAAAAAAAAAAATTGCTACATAATATTTTGACCTTATTTATCCAAATTGTCTTCAGAACTCAATTTTTATTGAAGTCAATGTTAATTCATGAAATAAATAGCTCTTGCCTAATCTACATTTTTAGACACAAAAAATTACTCTTTATGACAGTTTCCAGGAAGCTCAGGCTAATACATTTTTCACAGAATCATTAATCATCCAGGCTCATCCTCAGAGCCTCTTTCCCCATCTTTGTTAATTTGTCAGACAAGCACAGCAACCAGTGTAGTGAGGTCTGACTCACACCTGGACAGGGAAAGCTTCAGAGGTGGGGAAAAAGCTGTTTCATTACAGACAGAAAAGGGCGAGTGACAGATTCCAGGAGCCTTCACAGGAATGACCTTCCTGCACTCAGGAGGATAAAAAGAAGAATGATGGACATTCAAGGGATACTACACACTCACTAGGAGATAGGAAATGGAAAGAGAGACACCTGTCTTGGAGCAGAAACAAAACATCTTTCCCACACTAGATACAGAGTCCCAAAGAATCTTCTGGTCACTTGTAGTGTGAAGGGCTCTATATCGGGTCCAGTCCTGTTTAGTACCTTTACTGATGATCTGGATGAGGGGATCAAGTGTAAATTTACAGATGATGCCAAGTTGGGTGAGAGTGTTGGTTTGCTGGAGGGTAGGAAGGCTCCAAAGGGGAAACTGGTCAGGCTGGATTGATGGGCTGAAATCAACAGCGTGAAGTTTTGTAAGGTCTTGACCTTGGGTCACAACAACCCCAGGCAGTGCTACCGGCTGGGGGAAGAATGGCTGGAAAGCTGCCCGGGGTAAAAGGATCTGGGTGTGCTGGTCAACAGTGGCTGAACATGAGCCTGCCTGTACCCAGGTGGCCAAGAGGGCCAGTGGCACCCTGGCCTGGATCAGCAGTGGTGTGGCCAGCAGGAGCAGGGCAGGGATTGTCCCCTGTACTGGGCACTGCTGAGGCCTCACCTCAAATCCTGTGTTCAGTTCTGAGCCCCTCACTGCAACAAAGACATTGAGGGGCTGGAGCGTGTCCAGAGAAGGGCAACGGAGCTGGGGAAGGGTCTGGAGCACAAGTCTGATGAGGAGTGGCTGAGGAAGGTGGGGGTGTTCAGCCTGGAGAAAAGGAGGCTCAGGGAGCGCCTTATCACTCTCTACACAACACCTGGAAGAAAGTCAGAATCAAGTGCGAGTTGGCCACTTCTCCCAGGGAACTGAACTTCTGCCTGGGGAGATTCAGGTTGGGTATCAGGATGAATTTCTTCATGAAAGTGTTGTTAAATTGGAATGAACTTCCCAGGGAAGTGGTGGAGTCACCATCCCTGGAGGTGGTCAAGAAATGGCTGGACGTGACACTTAGTGCCTTGGTCTAGTTGATCTGTCAGAGACCGGACTTGATGATCTCAGAGGTCTTTTCCAGCCCAAATTATTCTGTGCTTCTATGACTCAAGTAATGGGTAAGACAGGGCTTCCTGCCAAAAAAATTAATTAATTAATTAATTATTTTTTTGAAAAAAAAAAAAATAAAAGAAAAAAGTATCAATGTGCTCTGGCATTGGGAGACACAGCCCTCCTTTTTCTGAAAAGCAATTTGTACAAATGCCAATTAGTGGATAACCTTAACTCTGTAGACTGCTGAGCCCATTTGTTCCATGTGGAGATGGTTTTTCTTCTGTCTCCACTGGAAAGTCATTCCATCATTCCTGACTTTCTGCAAGCTCTCAGCATCCCAGACAATATCTTGGGACAGAAAGAAAAGGAGTAATAGCCAGTGTGGCTCCTTCCCATCCAGAAAGTGAGGCTATCAAAGATGAGGCAACTGAAGAGCTCATTACTGATCATTCTTAAGTCTAAGTAACTTAGCTTAGGATACTAACAGTTATTTACCTGGTTACTTGCTTTTGCTCAATTTCCACTGATGCTTACAGCTGAATCTGGCATTAAATTAGGAAATGGAGATGGCTGGAATAGCCTGACATTTAAAATGTTCAGACAATCAAGGAAATTTAAGATCCTTACAAGGAATTTTATGTTTCAGCTTATCTTAAAAAAGTGGAGTATACTGAAAAACAAAAATAAATCTAACATCACAATAAGACTAGCAAGGTTCATTTAGGAGTTATCATTCATTTAAGAACACTGATTAGCTCTATTCCTGGGAGGAAGGGGAAGAGGCATGTATTTAATTTAGAGACAGAACTTGTACCTCTGATTTTCAGGTACAGTTGTGTTGAATTCAGATTTCCCAAAACACCATGGATTCACGAGGCTCCTTTTACTGAATTAGTACTTTCTAAGGCGTCTAAGAAAACTCTCAATAGTAGATAACGAAGATTTACAGATGCAGACCAAAGAATTCTGAGCTTACTACACCATCTCGTGTCAAAGAAGGGGTAGTGCAAGAAAATTATTTTAAATTCCCTTTTCATTACACTGCAGACATTTTTCCTTTAAGAGATTATTAGAACACAATTCCATCATCTCCGTAAGTTGAAAAGAACATTTATTATCTCAACACAGCAACTTTAAGAAAACTTCTCCAATGCTAGTATTTTCCCAAATGTTAATACATCCACATAACTAAAAACTTCCTTTACAACTTCAATGTTTGACATTCAAAGTTGCTTAAGCTGTTAAAATTTTATCTTCTGCACACTAATAAGCAGATCAACCTTTAAAATGAGTTTGAAGCTTTCTAAAATTAAGCATTTTCCAGAACTAAGTTGACTTCACATGAAATGCTACAGGAGAGTAGAAAAGCCATGTTAATGCAAAATATAACAAGGTGAAGAAATTAAAAAGTCAGGGAAAAGAAAAGAAGGTCTGGTTGGCAGAAAAACTGCTCTTGCTCATTATTATCTTCTCAAAGGGAGTAATCTGCCTAATGCATACTAGATTTTAGGTTCTTGGAAGATAAGGAAAACATGCCTATCTTTAATTTCAGAAAATCTATTTACATTTCTAAACAGTATTTATCATAATCAGTATCTGTGTGTCTCAAAAAGATTTTCAGAATGTATGAGGACCACATTTCTCATTATTCAGCACATAAAACAAATGCAAGGGCATTGAACAAAATTAGTTTCATGTTTTGGTTTCCAAAACAACCTCCTGAGGTAATCAATAATCATAGAAACATGGAATCACGGAATCACAGAATGGTTGGATTGGAAGGGATCATCTAGTTCCAACACCCTGCCATGGGCAGAGACACCTTCCATCAGACCAGGTTGCTCAGAGCCCCTTCCAGCCTGGCCTTGAACACTTCCAGGGTTGGGGAATCCACAGCTTCTCCGGGAAACCTGTGCCAGTGCTTCACCAACCTCACAGTAAAAAATTTCTTCCTAATATCCTATCTAATAACCTAATAACAATGAGATCCACTAGGCTGTTTCTGGATTACGTCAAACCACACAATCTAAAATATGAAATTACACCCCAATTCTTTAGGAATTTTTATACTTCAAAATTTAAGATGCATGTGTTTTGTGCAAACATGGGCCATATCAGGCATTTTGAATCATGGGTGTTAATAAAAAGATGGTCTGAATATTTCCACTCCTGAGTGTCAGAAAATGTTTCAAGAATCCCTGGAATGTTTTAGCTGGAGATTTACACAGGGGAATAGACAGGCCCACGGTTTCTCTGCCTGAACTTCCACCATCCACTTTCCTCTGTAATGAAGCAAGCCTGTCCTCAAGCTGACAAGCTGGATTATGGATGCAAACTGAGATGTTCCCTGAGAACTGGGGAGCATAATAAACCGGTGATGGTAGCAAGCAGTCTACATGCACAGACAAGGTGTAACACCTATAGCTTCCACAGATGGCTGTGAGCACTGGTCAGTTGTGAGGGCTGGAATCAGCCAGCCCAAAGAGAAGTTTTATAACTGTACGATCTTCACAGATCTCTTTTCAAATGAACAAATATATATGGAAACAAGCAACTCTTTTACTCTGACAAGGTCAAGTCACTTAGGAAAAATGATGTGATTAGGATGGACATGTGTCTTGGTCATGGGACAGCATTTTGGTTCCAAAGCATATTAACTAGATTGTTTTTTATGCTCAAACATTTTCCTTTTATGATATTATTTCAAAACAAATATTGGGTAATCATCCTGTCATCAGGACATTGTGCAGCCACTAAACACAAAAGACTGCTTCAAAACTTGCTGCCGGTGCAACCTGGTGCTACAGTCCCTACAGAGAAGTTCAGGCAGTGAAACAGTGAAATGCAGCCAGGCAGTGACTTAACCCCACGCAGCCAGGCAGCCAGCGTGCCTGCTGGCCTGGGTGAGTGGTCAGGTGCACAGTCCTAATGGCACACAGGATGTGATGTGATCCCAGGCTTGGGGGTAAGGAAACTTCCCAGTCTGACCATTCACAGACTCTATCACTCTCCCAGCACCCGAAACTGCCCCAAATGCATCCCTCAGCACTTGGTACAAGCAGACTCATGACCTTCATGTATGCACATTTTCCCTTTGCACCAAATGCTCTGACCTGCAACCAGGGAAGTGAAGCAGAACAGCTCTTGGTGGAGTTTCCTGACAGTGTTATACTGCTGCAACTGCCAGTGCCTTCTCACTCCTAAGAAATTACCTGACAACATTTGGACCACAGCACTTGTTATTTCTCCTCAGAGCAGGATTGCAGCAGTTCCATGTTTCATGGGAGTCAATTAAATATTTAAACTGCAGGCATTATTTTAAAATTATTTTCCAACTTTTTATTTTTATTTTTTAATATTTTCTTAATCTTTAACAATCCAGTATTTTACATTTCCCTAGGAAGGCATGCTATGGGTTGAGAGGCAGTTTTTGCCATTATTCAGTGCAACCATGTTCACACAATAGTGCTGAGAAGATGGCAAAATACTTAATGATATTGAGATATAGATTGGAAAGTCTGCAATTCAAGACAATAATCCATTCTGATTTGATTTTGGACTATTCAGAATGCTGTTTCTCAACTATGTCTAAATTACTGTGACCAAAATCTTCTGAACAGGGATTTCAGTCAACTGTCAACAATAAAAGTGAATCCAAACCAGGTGTTTTGGATAGGAAGGGCAACACAATGCCACGAGCTCTAGCAGAAGAATTCCTCCAGCCTCCTGAGCTAATTCTCTACTGAAGGTTAAAAGATGTGACACAGACAGCAGGGGAAACAGGAACTTCAAAGCCACTTGAAGAGACAAACAGCTAAATTTAGATTAAATGGCAGGCATAAGACTATTAAGTAGCAGATATTAGACACTCTGAATCTGAAGGAAAGAAGGGAAAGGGACAGAGTCAAATCCAGAAATCCTCATACTGAAGGAAGAACTCGCAGGAAACACTGATTTCCAAGAGGAAATACTATACAGCTCCTGTCCTACCATCACTTCAGGAAATAGGAGCAAACAACTTTGTCCTGTTGCAAGAGCAAATAAAACTGGGAGCTGTTTCAAGACAACTGTGCATGTCTGAAAATCACTTCATGCTTTTTGACATCATTGCTACATCCTCAGCTTGGATTATGTAGCTTTGCTTGAAAGTCTCCAGATGTAAAGAATGATCTCTGGTTTTGACCTTCATGAACAAGTAACACCACTGTAATCACAATACTCAAGGAGTCCTAAAGGAACAGGGATGTTTCCTTTCCAGGACAGAAATTGCTTGTTTGTGATTGTCCCCTGATGCTACACAGAGGCCTTATGGAGATAATCCTTTCCAAAAAACCAAAGTGATAACCTCAGCACAAGATGATCTATCACTGCTTGGTACTGATGGCTTCTGCAGTAAAAATTAGGGAAGTAACCCAGAAAACTGCTAAAACCTGAAGAGACAAACATCATACAAACTAAACACAGGACCAACAAGGGCAGAGGAAAAAGATTCATTTGCATGGCTATTCCATGAAGGCTCAATGAACACCAGCTGTATTCACATCAATCTTTAATAATAAACACTTCTTTTCACTTGTAACGACACTGTAAGCACTGTGCTAGGCAAGCAGTGCTCATTTCACAGGTTTTGAGCACCAGAAGGAGCAAAGTCCATCTGCCTTGTTTGCTGCTTAGATAATTGCTGGAATAAAACTATCACCCAGAACATCACTGCCTCTAGTAAAGAATATTATTCTTTTTTCCCTCCCTTCCCAGGCCTAGTAGAAACTAAAATAGAAAACCCATCATGCTAATCACTGCATCTATACTCCTTCCGCAAGAGAAGCTCTAGGAATACTTTCAAACCACTGCATTCTTATTAAAGGAAAAATGTAAATTTTTGGGAATGGATTCCTTTTTGGTTATGGAGGTTCAACAGGAAGAGAAACATTTTTGCCCAGCAAGATATATCAGAGGACACCAGACCCACATACAGCTAAAGCTTCTGTATTTTATACAGAAGTTATAGCCTTAGTTAACAGAAAGATTTCTCTACACCACTCTGAATTGCATCAAAATCCACAGAAAACTGCAAGTGCTTGAGCAGCAAGGATATGAATAGAGGCAAATGAGCTCCCTTTTCAGACATAACTTGTGACTTTAATATAGCTTTCTGAGAGATGAAAAAACTAGGATTCCATCAGACGGTTGCATTTACAGTATTTTCTTTTTCGATTCCTGAACAAGGATAATCAGGAAGGGAAGTCTGCCATTTCAAAATCACTGTGATATTGAGGCTGAGAACCTGCATCATTCCTTTCACAGAAAACCAGGCTCATTTGCCAGGAATTATTTTTATTCAAACAAAAGCCTCACTCAAAGCAGAAAGCTCACATCTCTACATAAAGCTCTGTCAACTAAACTATCACCTGTTCCACTACAGTGAGCCTTAAAATTGTCCATCAAAGGACAATCAATCTGCAGTGATAGATTTCAGAAAGAAACTTGTCTGTTTATACAACAAAATAAGTTCCCCAGGAATTTCATGCTACGTGTTTTCTTGTATTTGAGGACTAAAGCCATGAGCCTCATGGATCCTACCTTCAGAGGAGAAATGTGCGACTGTAAGACGTATCCATGGACATTCTCTATTTGAGACAAGTTCTTCTCTGACACATGAACAAGCTCTGGGCCTCTCACTTCGTGGGTTAAACGAGGCAAAGTATGGTCATGTGGAGCATCCTCATCTTGATAACGATATTTCTAGAGGAAGAAAACATCAAGAAAGAACAAATTAGATTTTAGAAGGTAATTCCTATATTTTAATATAATTATGGAATGACAAATGAAATATGATACAGTAGACAATAATCATTGGGTTTCCTAGTGTGTTCTGGAGAGAATGAATCATTCTTTTTTACTATTGTATCGAAGAGAGAAATGAGGTATATGTCACCAATACACAAAATTTTCACCATCAAATAGACATTTGAGATGACACACTGATATTGAAGAAGAGACGTTGATAAGCCAAGCTGTAGTGTCAGATCACATCTTGCATCCCTGTGTTAATAATTAGAGTTTTATAGCCCTTCTCTGCAAATTACTTGGGTTTTTTTCCACTTAGCACTGTGTACTCTGATGCTGGAGAACACACATGCACTTCTACAGAGCCACAGTCCCACAGAAGATTCCCCTGCAGTAAAGTTCTAACCTTATACCCTTCTTCTCCATGGAGAGGCAACATGAGAGGCTTGTCCAAGATCCCAAATGAAGCTTGTAACAACAAGGAATATAGCCCTAAAAATTAAATTAAATTACCTGATCTGTTCTCCAGGAAGAATGCTTTGTAAAAAGGTGCCATCCCCTAAGCTGTGCCCTGAGGAGGGAGCTGCTGGATAAAAGCCTAAGACTTATCTGTATGGCCATATAAGAAAAATAAGTCAGAAGTCCAGGCAGAATCACAAGAACATGCCAAAGCAGACCTCTCCATGCAGCAGACCTCTCTGCTGCTCATCCACTTCACTTTGACCACTCAGCTGTGGAGTGTTATTTCATTTACTCATCCCTCCTAAGGAAACCACCCCAGTGCATTCCTGCCTTCAATCTTAAGTATGGAAATGTTTCAGCAGTTGCCAATTATTTTCAGAATACACATGTGACATGATTTATTCTCTTCTTTTTTTCTGGGATATGCCTGCGGCCCTTCACATATTCACTTTCCAGATAACATAATTAATGAATATATGAAATGACTGGCACCAGCCAAATATTATTTGGGCAAGAAGCCATCAGCCTAATAAATAATACTCCAGCCAATGTCACATTTAAGGCTTGGCACACAGATCATTTAAGCCACAAGCAATCAATTATTTTTTTAATCGAGTGAGTACTTTCTTAAAAGACGACTACTCTGAGACATCCTCTTTAAAGTGAGTCATTTGCTAAAACATAATTAGGAGAAATAAGAGCAGAATACCAGTCATTTCATTAACTCAGGAATGGGGAAAATGGAAATGTCCAGTGGCTACTTCTTAAGGAGAAAAGACAGCAATGACAGAAGCCATAAGAAACTCTATCATAGAACCATTCAGGTTGGAAAGGATCTTTAAGATCATTGAGTCCAACCCAGCACTGTTATTTCCACCACCAAACTATGTCCCCAGGTGCCACATATACATGACTTTGAAATACCTCCAGGGATGGTGAGTCAACCACTTCCCAAGCAGACTGTTCCAATGCTTGACAGCCCTTTCAGAGATGAAATTTTTTCCTAATGTCTAATATAAATCTCTCTTGGCACAATCTGAGGGTGTTTCCTCTCATCCTATCAACTGTTACTTGGTAGAAGAGACCATCTCCCACCTTACCACAGCCGCCTTTCAGGCAGTTGTGAGAGCAATAAGGTCCCCCTGAGCCTCCTTTTCTCCAGGCTAAACACACACAACTCCCTCAGCCACCCTTCATCAGACTTGTGCTCCAGACCCTTCCCCAGCTCCGTTGCCCTTCTCTGGACACGCTCCAGCCCCTCAATGTCTTTGTTGCAGTGAGGGGCCCAGAACTGAACACAGGATTTGAGGTGAGGCCTCAGCAGTGCCCAGTACAGGGGACAGTCACTGCCCTGCTCCTGCTGGCCTCATCATTGCTGATACAAAAATTTACACATAAGTATATACAGGCTTCCCACTTCTTGCAAGTTCCTCATCTTCTGGGTGGATGTGGGAGGAGTGGAGTCTCTCCCACTATAAAGATTAAGAGCTGCACTGCAAAATAGGACTTGGAGGTTCTTGTGGGTGATGAGGTGGACATAAGCCAACAGAGAATGTACAGCCCAGAAAGCCAGCCTCATCCTGGGCTGCATCAAAAGAGGAGTAGCCAGCAGGTCAAGGGAAATGATTCTCACCCTGCACTCTGATCTTGCAGCACCCCACCTGGAGCACTGCATCCAGCTCTGGGATCCCCAGCACCAGAAAGACATTCTCTCCTCTGTACCTGTTGGAGCAGGGCCAGAAGAGGGTTACAAATAGGATCAGAGGGATGGAGCACCTCTCCTATGAAGATAGTCTGAAAGAGCCTGGGTGTTCAGCCTGGAGAAGAGAAGGTGTCAGGGTGAGACCTTCCACTACTTTAAGGACACTTATATAATGGAGGGAGAGGGATTTTTATACAGGCATGTAGTGACAGGATAAGGAGGAATGGTTTTAACCTGGAAGAAGTTTAGATTGCATATTAGGAAGAAAATCTTTCCTCAGTTCCAATGAAGCATTGGAACAAGATGAAACTCCACAGGGATGTTGCAGATGCCCCATCCTTGGAAATGTTTGAGCCCAGGTTGGATTCTATGATTCATTATATGATTATGTACATACATACATACATCTATATATAAAACACATATGCTATTCTTTCCAGATAATTTTTTCAGTTTTACACTGCCAGAAGCAGTGTGATGCGGCCTTAAAGAGAGAACATTTCTCTGACCATCAGTAAGTGCTTTCCCCATCACTGCACTGCAGTGGAGTAGTTGCATAAACAAGAGCCACAGCTGAGAGGAAATTGTTTCACCCTGAGCCCCATGCTCCCAAAGAGCAGAACACTTGTGTGGATCTCCACTGATAGACTTGTTTTATAATTTGAATTAATTTTTTTATCCAATAACTGCAAATTCCCATGACAACTTCAGTAATATCCATGTTCATGTGCCATCAGCTGAAAAAGTTTACAGAACAGATTTCCACTCTTCTATTTGTCTTTGTCTCACTCACATCCCAAGGCCAGCCAATACTTCATCACAAAGTATGAGCCTAGAGCATTTCTGGGTCAATCCTGCTATGGGTTTGCCTCATGTTCTTAGCACCAAACTCATTGATTTTCATACATCTTTCCTCCCACAGCATCTCTTCATTGAAATGCTTTCAGCTGTGAACCAAAACAGCTTGACACAGCAAAAAGCCAGTGGTAATGCTGAAAATACCAAACCAGAACTAAGACACTCCTGCAGAAATTCCTCATTCATCTCCATCACCCTGCTCTGATGGGGTCCTGCAAATGTCCTTGAAAAAATCCCATTCCTTAGAAACCTTTCTCTAAGGATTAATTCAAATTTCTGGAGGGAAAAGCATGATTGCACGGAAATGCTACTCTTCATTTGACAAAAGAACAGGTGGATGTCTTATGATAATTAAATTACAAATCAGTGCCTGCTGCTGACAGGGTATTGTACGCTGCCAACTAGCATCAGATATTTAAAATCCTCTGTAATTACCTATAATGGGGGTGTGGAGTGCACTACTGTGAATTTTTAATATGAACGTGCCTTTTTATAAGAGATCATTCTCTCTACAGTATGAGGTTTTACAGCATCACTGCTCCTCACATCATACTGTCTAAAGGAGCATTTCTAAGGCAGTGATTGCCAAAGAGATGTCAGCTAGACAGAACTGAAGACAGGAATCCAACAGGAGGTAATGATCAAAAACATTAAATTTCAGCAAAGACAGTTCTCAAGTTACAATAGCCAGAGTACTGCATTGGCATGAAAATACAGATGTTCTTATGACCTGCCTTTGACAATGGATCAAGATAGCTGAGAATTTTTTATTCAATTTTGGGCCAAAGGGAGCTGGTATTTTTACAAAAGTTTGTTGTTTATTTTTACTTTTTGTCATTGCCATCAGTTTGCAGAAAATGCAAATAGAACATTTCATTTTATATCAGATCAAAATGACCTAAACTGCTGAACGTGGCCCAGCTGGAATTGCCATTCAAAAGCAGATGTCCCTGGTTCTCTACACAGCTCTTTGGCTGGACCACACTTCAATACATCATCACACACTCGTGCTGCTTGCAATAGGAAGGCTGCAATAGGAGGGAGCTAAATGTGTCAGAGGAGTCACAGGCTCTACAAAAAACCTGTGAAATGAGCAGCCAGTGAATCCTCATCTACAGAGAATCCTGAGCTACTAGAAAACACCCTGAAATGTCAAGAGACCCGTAAGCAAAAACGTGACATTGCTTTTCACTCAGCCAAAACTTTGTAGTAGATACAGTGTATAGTTATTAATAATGGAAAAAAAAGTACCACCACATCCTATGAGATAATAACCCATTCATGAGTGAATTCCACGCCCAATCACTCTTCAAAGCCAGTGTGCTACCCAGTGGCCAGGATGTTATGTTTCATCTTGGGAAACAATAGCAATACTACCAGTTTTAGCTCTTAAACATCAGCATATAGAGTCTCAAATACAATTTTGGTTCTACAGTCCTCCTAAGGAGGGGCCAGACTTCTGCTCCTTACAAGCTGTGAGTCTTCATATAACCCATTTAACATTGAGACCACAGGGAAAGGAATTTTGCAGAAAATTTCTCACATGAGACAATGGCCTCTTACAGATCCAGTTGTCCCACTGCAATCTGGAAATAGGCAAAGTATGAAACTTGGTCCCAATATTACCTTCTTAATTCTCACTCACTTGCTGTTCCTCTCAAACCAGCATTTGAGCTGCTTTGCAGCTCCCAGGTAGGTTAGCCCCATTGCTGTTCATCTGCTGGAACCTGGACATGGGAGCTACCTTTCAACAGGGCAAGCACCACCCACCTTCTGCATGAGATTGGGTCCAGCATTCAACACACTGGGTTTTCTGAGAGAGGTTTTGGATGCCCCAACCCTAGAAGTGTTCACAGCCAGGTTGGATGGAGCTCTGAGCAATCTGTTCTAGTGGAAAATATCCCTGCCCATAACAGGGGAGTTGGGAGTAGATGACCTGTAAGGTCTCTTCCAACTCAAACCATTCTAGGATTCTGTGATTTTTTTTTTCTCAGTATTAGCAGCCAACAAAAAAATAAAACCGTAATGGACTTGGTCCATTTAGACAAATGAGCAATCTCCAAAGTCTGTTAATGTCACCTTGTCCTGCTTTGGTGCTCAGTATTTTCTTTGGTCTTCAATGTGTTGAATTTTACTGTCACTGCTCTCCAAAGGCAGCAAATTTCAATGTCATACCAATGAGCATCTTCAGAAAACAAACTTTACAATTTGCACACACAAATCATTGGGCATTCATCCAATCATGAGCAGAAATAATATTACTCATCCAACTGATTGCAAATGAGCAACACAGCTTGAATTCTGAATATTTGCAATCAATCTATAGAGTATAGAGAGAAAAAAATACTCTTCTCATTATATAAAATGGAAGAAATCACAATCTGCTTGCCAAGACTGTGGAAGTAGATTAGGAAGCTTAAATCATTGAATAATTATACTTATTGTGAATGACTTGCTCTTTTGCTTATCAAGTAGATTTCCAACAAGCTTGTCACTATATTACAGCAGTACCTTCCATCCAAGAAGCCCAAAGAGCTTTACAAGTGGCAGTCAAGACTGATAACATCCTGTTGATGTGCATCATCTAAAGGTGGGTAAAATTAGGCACAGAAATGCAGCAACTTGTTCAAGGTCACAGAGAGACCCAGTTCATTAAGCAGTAGTAGAACTTAGGGGATTTTTCCAGTCTGCTCTTTAAAGTCTAAGATCTAATGCACCTACAATGCCTTTAATAGAAATGCTAATTATTATTATTTAAACAAGGTTGTAGGTTTGCTGGTGCCATTGTAATTTCTTTTCAAATTTTTGGTCTGTTTTTTTTTTTCCTCACAAATGTTCCAGGGTAAAGCAGTCTTTCTAAAGTCAGGACTTAGGTTTTTCTCTGACTCAGTGTAATAGCCAGCAGTACTTTGGGTGATTTACAGTGTGCTATCTCTGAGAAACACATAGTGAATTTTAGAAGACAAGAGGTTTCCTCTAAGAGCCAAATTAGTTCACAGAAGGAACATTATCAGTGCTGAATACTGAGAATTTGCATATAATTTCCATTTAGTATAACAAAAATTTTTTTTTTTTTTTAGGAAGGAGAAAAAGAAGTGTCATTTATTATCTCAGTTTACTGAAAGCACTAGGTTTTTGCCGTAACAGCGAATAGATGCTCAGTTAAAAATAAAAAAAATAAAAATAAAAAAAACAAAAGGAAATTATAATGTGGTGGAAAATATATGTTTTACAGTATTCTCATCATATTTTTTTTGAAACCCCAAATGATTTTATTTTTCATGATGGAAAAGAAGAAGTGAGATGGGCATTAGCCAAAGTACCTCTTCATTTTATCTGCTGGAAGTAGTTGCACCTTTTACTCACAAGATGGCACAGTAACCATCGAGTTAAAGCATAATCTCACTTTGAACTATGATGCGTTGCAGGAAAAAAATAAGTATTTATGCAATGTCATAAAACTTCAAACGATTCTTATTTTGAACTGACCTGATATAAAATTATAAAAAAAATAAAGCGGCAACCTTTTATAGTAAGTATACATAAAGAAGCAGCGATCATACATAAAGCTGGCAGATGGAAAAAAAGTTTTAACAGTTCATAAAAGTATCAAAAAATTACAAGCAAGTAAGAATCTATCAGTTTTTGTGAGCTTCAGAATGAACAAAACCACTATGTATTGACAAGATTGAGACTAGCCCAGAATGCTGCATTCCTCCAGGAATTCTAAATCCTAATTAAAACCGCCTGCATGCAAATCTGTACCATGAGGTATTCAGCTCCATATGCTGCATCACATTTTGGACCTGTTAACAGCATCAGTTTAGCCCTCTGGAGGCTGCAACTTGCTATCCAATAATTTAAAATAGATTTTTAACTTGAAGTGCCAATATACAACAAGACATTCTAAGAGAGTGGCTTTGCTTGGATTAAATGGTGAATGTGGCTGCAGACTACAAAAATCAGTATGAAGAAAAAAAGAAAATCCAGCTAATACTAATTGTTTATCTAAGGGGAGCAAAGGAAACACATGGATGAAACTGTACCATTTATCAGCATCAGGCAGTAGCCACTTCTCTGTCCCTCTGTTCTGCAATAACATCACTTGCTTACTCCTTTTTATTGTCTTCAAATATTCCACTCAAAGCAATTTTTTTTTTCCTGGTATGTCCATGTTCTCCCAATTGCTGTAGCAGCCTTCATGCCTCTGCAGCTCATTTGTTTTCCCCTACAGCTTCCTGTGCAGCCCTAGATGCACATCCCCATTGATCCCTCTAATTCTGCTGCTGCAGTTCCCCAGCACAGAGGCACCAAGCCTCACAAATTCTCCTTTTCCACCCCTGCCTGCCCTAAGGAGCAGCTTCTGGCATGGGCTGAGGGGGGACTATGCTGAGGTTACAACTGAGAATTTGGAGAGGCAGAGCTGGGAAATGCTGTCAGTTGTCATGTCTCAGTTTCCCTGCCAATAAGCCTGCGGCGGGAATGCAGCCTGGCAAAATCAACACCCTAGGTTTACATCAGAAGAGTACAAAGTAATCATGGACTGTAATAAATACATTTATTTATTAGCATTATTAGCATGTATTAGCATTGCCTTAAACAAAGGATAAAAGAGAAACAATCATAAAAAAAACCAACCCCACAGTACTAATGGATTGCCCCTCTTGTGTCTTCTGTACCAAAAATATGTATTTTAATTTAGTCCAGCAGCACGTGACAGAGCAGGCCATTTGTGTGTTGCAGCTGAAACCCTCTCCCCTGTCTTCACTCAGGAATTATGTGTCTGTGGGATTCCAGCACCATTTTTCACAGAAATAGGGTGATTCTGCTGAAAGGCTCTGAGGCAAAAGGATGCTCTCAGTCTAAGACAGGTGAATGCTATTGCAGATAACTGCTTCTATTCTTGTTTTTACCACAGAAGTCTCATGCAATGCTAGGCTTTTCACAAAACATAGCTGTGCACAGCTGTAGAGCTGAGATACTGCTCACTTTAAAATGTCTTGCAAGCCACAGATGGCCAGTTTTTACAGAAGTGCTGAGCATCAGCAGCTTCATCTTAAATCAGTGGGAGCTGGGCTTTGTACAGGACAAATCCCATGGAACCCTGTGCCCTCGGTCACCTGCATACTAAAGATGCTCTTCCTCATTTCTGCCTGTTGCCTCTTGTCTCACTGCTTGGCACTATAGTGAACAGAGCCTGGCTCCCTCCTCTCGACACCCTCCCTTCAGGTACTTCCATACTTTGATAAGGTCCCCTCAGTATAACAGGAAAACCAATGAAAAAATTAATAATGGAGCAGTTGGATCTGCTTGCATTAAATAATGCATGAAGACATATGTTGAATGTAAAATGCCATATGAAGTACCACTCCATGTACTGAAAGAAGCAGAAAGCCCGTGAAAACAAAAGTAACTGTGTAATTAAAAATGTACTAGAGTTGATGCATATCATAATACTACATTACAATATATGGCCACAGAGGACTTGCAATAAAATTGCTTAGGCCATCTCAATTCTTGCATTTCCTAAATCTGAGTGGTTAACTTTACCACCCTGCCATCCTTTAACAGTTCTTTGAACACAAAGTATATACACAAAAAAATACCTCATAAATTTTAATAGCATTCCTGCTTCTTCTAGTGTGAAGGAGGTATAGAGATAAGTATTTTTCAGTATTTCTGGAAAACCAACTCTTCTTAAATAAAAATAAAAATGCTTTGTGTACATAAACTTGACAATCTCACTGTTGTCACCCGTATGAACCTAGAGTGTTAGCTCTGCAGATAAAATTATTTTTCTACAAAGTAATTTACATTGGAGCTGAACAAGTTATTACAAGACTCGAATATTCTTCTTATCAGTTCCCTCTTTGAAAATCTATGAATTTTTACCAAGAGAAAGATGGATTTTATCCATTTTAACTAGAAGTTCAATAGCCCAGCAAAAAAGCATTTGTCAGGTGCATTTGAATGTGTTTGACACTCATAAGGGTTGAGTTAAACATTTCAATAGCAGGGCACTTACTGAAAAAACAGCTTTGGGCCTTTGCATCTTAATCCTTCCACAGCTTTTCAATGCAGCATAATTGTGGTAAAATAATCTACATTTTCAGATACTTTAATAAGACCCAGTTAGTGCACAAGCAGCCAAAATAGCTGTCATTGTAAATAGAACACAGAGAAACATCAAGGTATTGCATTAACAAGAGAATATTTGCTTTACTGAGGCTATTGCAAAAACCTGTATTTGCACATTTCATCTCTCCTCAGCAACCTAGTTCCTGATCTAGGGAGTTTATGGTTCCAGGGGAAGCTCCTTCAGCTCAGTGATCTGATGGTGACCCCACAGGATAAAATTCCACCAGGTCAGGGGCTGGGCAGGAAGAGAGAACCCCATTAAACCACACAACCTGCAGGTACACTGAGCTCAACACAATGGGAAAATTCCTTGGGTTTACATCCTCTGATGAATTTACCACTCCTTGGGCCAAACTTCACCTGAAATTAAGAGGGAACATCCTATCATCACCTTTATTTGTTCTATTTAAAAATAAACTAACAGAGATATTACACCTGCATTTTCTGAAGTGCAAAGCAAGCCTCCCAGCACAGCCTTCCTTAGTTTTTCAAGTCCCATAGGACTTAGCCTGAGCCAAGGCAGTGAGCTGGTCATGGAGAACAGAACTCCAGGAAGCAAAGCCAAATTGCAGGAAAGCAAGGGATACGTGCACAGATTTCTCCTATCTGTACAACTGCTTTTAGACCTAGGCATGTACAATTCACTTTGTCTTACTTGGATATGGAAGCACTTTTCACATTTGAGCTTAAGTGTGGGAATCAACCATCACTTTCCTTGATGGATGAAGACAATGATTCTCTGTTGGGGCTATTGTTATTTAGGGATATCCTTCCATAGCCATGTTGGAAGAATAGGCATATTTTTTTGGCTTTAAATGATTTGAGCACTCATATTTTAAAGAAGGCAGCTGGGCTCTTAGTGTCTGCAAACACAGACTAGAGCACATGCCTCAGTTATAGAATCATTAAGACTGTGAAAGACCTCCTTGTTCATGAAACCCAGCCACTAACCCAAATCATATCCCCAGCTGTCACATTCACATGCCTTTGGACACTCCCAGGGATAGCCATTCCACCATTTCACTTGGTAGCCTTTTCCAATGCCTGATCACCCTTTCAGTGAACAATTTTTTCCCTAATATCTGATCTAAGCCTCTCCTGGAGCAACTTGAGGCTATTTCCTCTAGTCTTGTCATTTGCTCCTGGAGCGAAGAGCCTGACCCACACCTGGCTGCAGCCTCCTTTATGGTAGTTGCAGAAAGTGATCAGACACTTGTTTTGTATCGTGTTGTGGTGTAGATTTGGCAGAGTTAGTAATGTCTAAAAAGTTCTTTAGAGCAGAAAAATGCCATAAAAGTACAAATTTATAATATGTGGCATAGAAGACTCTCTAGGAATCAGACAATGATTTAGATGGAAATGTACTACCAGACCATGAAAATCAAAACTCTATATGTCTTAACCTGGAGAACCTCAAACTACATTGCTTTTGAAAGTTACCAACTGACTTTTCCATTGTATACAACTATTGTGTGTCAACACTGTGTCTGCCTACCTTTGTGCTGAATTCTACACTATTTTGCACCTTTCTTGATTGTTTTTGGTGGGTTTGCAGTTGCAAAGAGCAGTGGAAGGCAAAGGAGAAGGCTGAACACTTTAGAAATTAGTAATGTTATCTCTCAGGAAATAAAAAATTTCTTTCTGGCAGACTGACCTTATCAATGTTCAAAGTCATCCCTCTTTCTGATAACACTAGCTTAATTAAAAGGTTAAGTCCCTCCTGTGCTGAATAAAATTTCCTATTTGAAATAGTCTAGATAATGTAGCAACTTTCTTTTTAATTTTTGTTGTGTTTTCAGCTGAAAAAAAATAAATTTATTATATAAAACAACATGAAGAAAATAAAACCTAAATTTCTTTGGTCCTAACAACTAGCTTTCAGAAAGGCTGGATAAATAATGTCAGCTGAATAACAATGTCATGGTACCTTTTCTGTGTTCTTAATTATTAGAAAATCAGGACAAAGCAAAACCCAACCAGGTTAAAATTAGATTCAGCCCAGATCATAAGGCAATCATGAGGCACTCTTAACTTTGAAATGAAAGACATTATCTTAAAATGATACCCAAAACAAAACTCAGACAATCCCAAGCAAATAGCTTGGTCTAGACACAGCAGTTTTATTATTAGGCAGAGAGGGCTTTTTATGTCCTGATCCAACAAATGGATTGATTGATTGTATAAATAAATATTTTCCAGAACTTTATATGTGCAGTGGGCCAAATCTGAAACATCCATCTGGAAATATAGCCTATTTAAAGATATTATTCATTTTCCATCTTTTTTAGTGCTTGGCTAAGCTCTAAATGGATCACCAAAGACCGATATCTCTGTCTGTTTTCTGATGAAGTAACAATCTAAACTCCCCAAAACAGAAGCTTTCTTGTAAAAATTACATCATTTTCTCTACATAAACCACCTCTATGAGAAAAGATGAGTTACTCTGCATTTTCTGTCAATCCTCTGCCACTCAGCTGATAATACCAACAAGGAAAAGGATTTGTTGAGTCTGAAGCTGTGATTTTCTGCTGAGGAAGAGAAACGCTTCCTGGGAACCAAACTGAGAGCTAGAGCTCATTTTTGTCTTGACAATGAGAAAGCAAGCATGACTTTCACTTGTTGTTGACCTTTGTTGCAGTTGGATCACAGATCTAAAAGTCAGCGCTATATATATAAAACATTATTCACATAAACTATCATGTATAGAGTGGGAAAAACACATTTTACTATTTATAAAACATCTCTGCATGAGCAAAGTTCTGGCAACATTAATCACAATTGTGTGAATGCCTATCCACAGCAAGGAAAATGTACCATTTTGAGTGATTCATCTCATCTCTGCTGCTCCGGAAGGGGTGGGCTACCCTTGAACAGAGCCTGAAGCTAACTACACAAAAGCTGAGATACTGGTACTAGTGAACCTCACTCAAAAGCTCCTGTGGCCCTCAGACTTTGGGCTCAGCAGTGGATGTGTGCTGTTCCTTGGGAGGTGTGGTGATTTTGTCCTAAACACTACCGAAGTGAAAAGTGCCTGTGTGGGAATTGCCACTACTTGTGTACATATAACTAGATTTGATGTTTAGATTGCACATTTAGATACAGCTGTGAAGGTTGACAGACCCTGGGCAACACAAGTTTCCCAGAGAAGCTGTGGATGCCCCGTCTTTGGAAGTGCTCAAGGCCAGAATGCATGGGGCTCTGAGCACCCTGGTCTGGTGCAAGATCTCTCTGCTCATGGCAGGGGAGATGGAACAAGATGATTCTCCCCTCCAACCCAGCCCTGGCACTCATTTCACGTGCTGAATAATCATGATGTTCCCTTTCAATACAAACCATCCTATGACTCTGTATGTAGTTTTGAAAGCTGAACATAGCACTAAGCAAATCCTAATTACCAGTAATATTTTGGCCCCATGGATCCGTGTTCTTATAGATACTTTTCAGCTTTATTAGCTTATTACATTATGTCCCAATTAGCTTTTCTAATTACCAAATGCTTACATGTTTCAGCAGAAAATGTTTTGAAGATTTTATTTTACAAGTGATTAACTAAAATTATAAGATGCACATTAGTTGTCTGCGCAAATGTAGGATGATTTCCCACCTTTGAACTGACTGTCCTCATTTTTTAAAAAATACTACTAGGATAATGAAATATCTGAGAGTACAGGATCTTAACACTTTGTCTTCTTGAACTTTCCAACTAATAAGTGTCATGGAATCACAGTGAAGATGTTTCCTTTGTTTCTTATTATACTGTATTTACAAAGCAATTCAGTAAAAATTTGTCTTAAACTTGACAAATAAGACTCTGTGAAATACACTACTTTAACAGAACAAAGTCTATTCTCAACACTTCTGAAGTACTCTGTTGGAGCCAATGTTTTCCAAGTGAAGCTTATTCTATCATTGTACCAAAATTTCAAAGTGTTTCAGTTACTATGCTAATCACATGAAAATTAGCAGTTCTCGAGTCCCTCCCACCTCACTAATTTCCTCACATCAGTGCAGTTCATTTGCAAGTGTTTGGCTCTCACCTGGAAATAGGTCAGATGTCTGCATTTCCCAACACCTTTGCATCCCTCCTGACAACTCCTGCATGCTCTCAGAGCTGACCTGCCTGTGAAATAATCTGAACACCTGTACTTCACTATACATTGCCAAGCTATACTAGCTGGCCTCATATGCATAAGTGGCTACTCAGGTATTCTGGACCCATTCTGTTCCTTGTTCCAGCTTCAGAATGCTTCAGATTTTCAGTAGTACTTTTATATAAAAAGCACTGACTTGGAACAGACTATAAATGGCACATATTTGCAGTTCTACACAAAAAAAAAACTGGAGCCTCTTTTCTGTATCCTATAAATCAGAAATTGCAAAAGGTGTCATTGCCATATTTCTTCTTTGAATTTATTCTAAAATATACCAACGAAAAAAAAGTAATTTCCTTCAAAACATGAATCCCTAAAGTGATTCTATATCTCACATTTCTGTCCTGTCATATACTTGTTTTTTATCCTTTTTCCTAGGATATATCAGAAATCAGTATTTGGTCCTCATTAGTAGGATGTGGAATATATATATAGCTTCTTGTCAGGAAGAAAGTGTATGCAGTAAAGTCCCAAAAGAGCATGAAAAGGATAAAAAACAAAAGATATCCCAAGTGGAATTAATGCTAATATCTGTATTTATTTATACCACTACCCACAGGGGCTCCACATTAAATAGTGCTATTGCAAAAACTGATTAAGCTGATTTCAAAATGAGTTAAATAAAGAATTTCCTTGAAAAAACAAACTAAGGGAATTCAACATCTCATTCAGTTGCTTTAACTGGAGTGCCAGGTTTTAAAATATTAAGATAGACATAATTCAAAACAAAATTCAAAGGAAGATTTGAAATACATTAATTTGCTTGCAAGTGTGATTTTAAATATTTTGAAGACAGTTAATGAAGATAGATACATTCCTATGAAACATTTCCAAAAAGAAAAAGACTTTATCTGGTAGTTTTAACTACTTTAGAGTTGCATAAAATCACAAAAGCAGACAACATATATATATATATATATATGTGTGTGTGTGTGTGTGTGTGTGTGTGTGTGTATGTATGTATATATATATTTATATACAAATTTCATTTTCTGTTTACTTCCTGTCCTCATAAATGAGCTTGCTTTATAAATATTTTCACCTAAAATCCCTTTAAAGTACTTATTTTAGATTTCTGCATATTAAAATGAAAGAAAAAGAAGGCTTAGAAAAGAGACGAATACTATTCATTAGACCTGAAGTTCAAGAAGGGATAACAGTGTAATTTATTAGATCTTTAGTATAGCTGAAAAAAAGCAGGAGAATATTTAGGCATACAGTCTAGGAAATTAATTTTTTTTCTATCTTTAGGCATTCCTAATCTGTAATTTAAGTCTCAAAGAGAAAATTATAACTAAAGCAAAACAAAATAAAAACAAGGAGTTCAGAGATGATGTTAAAACTCACATTTCCATTGGGGGTGAGGGAATAATTCATAGATATCCTAAAAGTGCAATTGCTTACTGCAGAGTTTCTTGAACCTCTCTGATATCTTATGCAATCCCTTATACTTCCAGGTTTCAAAATAACTTTGAAGAGGGGCTAAATTATTTCTAAGTTAGCTTGAATTTAGCAGTTAATGAATTGCCACCTGCAATTCATTAATTGGAGAAATTCAGCACACACATAAAATCTTAAGAATCACTTTCTCTTTTGCCTTAACACTTCCAGTGAAATGTGCTTCACAAAATTTGACAAGTCTAAGGTGAGATGCACAGATTTAATGAACAAAGGTTTGCATTCACTCCTTTGTGCGGGATGCTTTGCAAAGCCATCCTAGTGACCATTAATTTCAGTAGCATAAAATAGGCAGTGAATCCCATTCCCTCTTCCTTATAAGTGGCTGTTTTAGCTGAGACATAATAACAGAAGTGGCAAGCTGAATAGTGATGGCAGATCCTTTCCTCTGGATATGCAGAAACCACTGAATGCTGAGTTTTTTGCTCCTGTGGAAATTATGTTGTTAATTTCCTGAGATTTGTTAGAAAATCCCCAGACAGGGCTCTGTCCAGCCAGTATTTCCCCTTGCCATCAGCATTGTTTGAATGACTGATCACTGCTAACAGAGGGAGGTTTCCTCTGCTCTCAGCCCTCTTAACAACCCTCACAGATGAGTTATGCTGCTTTCAGCCCTGCAGCAACACCTGAGATGTCTCTGAGAGATGCAAGGATCACCAGGGAGAAGCAGACATAGGGAGTGGGGATGGGAGACTCCTCTCCCCTAAAGAAGGTAAGAAAGAAGGTAAGAAAGAAGGTAAAAGAGGGGGTGAGGTTTGAACGTCTTTGAGCTCTGTGTCAGCAGTACAGACTACCTGACAAGTTGTGGTCGAAGATTGTCAGACAGCAAAACAATCCACAAAGTTCACAAACACGTGGATGGCCAAAATGAGTTCACAAATTTTTTTTAAAAAAATCATATTCAATCACAATTCAATTTTTCTTCTATATGATCTTTCATAAACAACACATGATTTGGTGAGTAGATGGAGGAATTTGCAGCTCTTGGGAATACCAACATATATAATAGCAGAGCAAGAGGAAGCCAGGGCTTGTAGGATTGATATATGACATCAGTCTATGTTGACACAGGAACAAAAGGAAATTAAAGTAGCAATACTCAACGTGATTTTGCCAACAGTTTGAGGTGGGGAGATAATATAAAAAAATACCATTGATGGAAACAGACATAGTCAGAGAGCTCCATCATCAGTGTGCATAGTGCTGCCAAACCCAGAGGAGTGGGAGTCTCTTTAAAGAAATGCTGAGGTTCTGACATACAGAAAAGGTTTACAACAGAACACTTGTTAGGGTGTACATGCACACATATGTATCTGAAAAATATTTTAAAATTTTAATAACATTGTCATCAGTCTCAGCTTGCACTGAGACTGATATCTGTATGGACATCAGTATTAACCAGCATAAAAAAGGCTTTAAAGAGGTATTAGTATATTTATCTCAGTGAAAATGAAATGAAAACTCATTGAGAATGTCAGATGTAATATTTCTGTCTTTCTTGATACTTCAGAATTTCTTAGGCAGAGGGAAGACTACATTGTCATAGCAAAAACGGTTTCAAGAAGACATTAGAAGTGTGCTCTATAATGAAGAAAAATGCTGTTATTGCAGAACTTAAAGCACAGAACATCTGGTTTTTCAAAAGATTCCCGTTAGTTGAGTGGGATCATAATGACCAAATGCACTAACTTGATTCATACAGAAAAATATTTCACTTTGCAGTGACAAGTTCTCTTATCAGTTTGGTAATGATGTTGAGAATTAACAACAGCATAAAGTGATGATTTTGTAACCAAATTTCTTCCAATAAGATACCGTAGACAGGATCTACTTCTTTTTTACTTTATATCTGTGACAGGTTTAAATCCACACCTGCAATCACAGTGCACATTCTGTTGCAGGGGTATTTATTCAATACACAGATATACAAATGGGTTTCACAGATTTGTATGTACCAAGAGCAGCAACAGGATAAGCATCCTGCTTATGGGAACTAAATTGTTTGGCAGGAAAACCAGCCTCGCCAAATCAAATGCTTTTTTCATGAGAAATTATTTTTACAAATGTGCAATAATTGTGGATCCTCTGTTTATGCTTTCTTTATGGGAGAAACTGCTATTATTTAGGGGTCAGTCTGGATTAATCAACAGTATCTACCCACTTTCCACCTCACATTCTCATACTGATGAGACCAATGGTTTTTGCAAACCTGGGAACATGCATGGAGCAGTTGTTTTCCATAACTTAATTTTATTTTCTAAATTTTAACTTTATTTATCCCTTATCCGAAAAAAATTCCAAAATATGAAACAGAAACTGAACCCTTCCATCTAAAACTAAAGCTTTTGGTTGAAACAAAATAAGAGACTATCAGACCCCATTGTTCTCTAACATCCTTCAGTTCTCCTCATTATCTTTGGATAACAAGCTATTTTCCAGTAACTCCTGTAGGCTGAAAAATCTTGCTAATGCTCAGCAAATTAAAAATCTAAAGCTGCAGCCCCTGGAAAGTACCATTAAGTGCCTACAGCCATATCCCTGGCACTATTAGGTTAGCTTTATATTTCAAGTTACTGCAATTGTTATTATCAAAAAAATCCATAGCAATGCAAGGATTTGAAACTAAGTCTCCAAATCATACATTAAAGATTATTCACAGAAAATTCTCCACTCAAGCTTATGGGATGAGAGAAGTAAGGTCTCTTGCAGTCAAAACCCTAATGCCATGCACAGGATCCAGAACCAAGTGGTTAAAAAGCCAAATGTAGTCAGACTAAGGAGTAAAACAAAGCAATAAAACAAAAAGAAGCTACCACATTGAAAAGTTATTGAAATTTTAAGCATGTCTGCACCAGTAAATACAGCAGAAGAGCATCTTTGCCTGCAAACCTACGTCCACCCCCTACATAACTTTGTGGTTTATCCAACAGGGGACTGGAAAGGGGATATTAAAAAGAAAACTCCATCACCATCTGCACACAAAGTGAAGCTGGTGTTTTAAGTTCCAATCAATACATTTCCCTTTCTTCAAGTTCTATTTACACTTGCATTTGACAGGAGTCTTCCTGGGGATATAATCACGGGCACTACACTTTCATTTGGAATGAGAACAAGAACATTACAAGTAAATGTAACATGGGTGGGTTGCAGTTTACTTAAAATAAAATTGTAGAAAAAGGTCTCTAAGAAACTGTATTTAAAGCCAAAAGAAATAAATCAAGTTCACAATGACATATTTTTCATGGTAATACCTAATATTTTGCTATGGGCAACAGAAACCATAGCTTCATTATTAAAAAATCACCAGGTGGAAAAAAAATAAAAAGAGAAATAAGCAGCACATCTTTTTCTACATAATTTTCTTAATTTTAAAGGAATTGTGTGTGCAGAGTGGTGGCCCCGAAAAATTGACTTATATTTCATGGGGTGCAACATTTTAGAACCACAAGATCCTAAAAATGAAAAAAAGCAAGAAATGGGGAGAGTTAAGATGCATTTTTCACAGTCAGATGGGATTGCTAAGACATGCTGAGTATGAGGAAAAGGAGGTGGTGCATGCAGGAAGGCATCTCCCTGAGCGTTTCGAGCAGCTACTTTTGTCCTTGGTGTGATGTTCTTGCACCTGCAGGCCACAGGTTTTGCCACTCCCCTGTAAGCACAAAGTGAGCAGAAAACATGGACCAGCTGTTCCAAGATCTGAGAACCTCACACTATGAATCTGACACTTAAGCATACCACTGGGATGTTAGCAGAAATTTTTGATGTGTATAAGTGGGAAGCAGAGGTTTTCCACTAGGCAACAATGGGGCTTCAGAAGAAAAATTGTGTTGCTCAACATTCAAAAGATTTCCCTTTAAAAACAGTATGAAAACAACTGTGAAGAAAAAAAAAAAAAAGAAAAAAAAAGATATTTTGACTGTATATAAATGCGAAGGAAGGATTGTTTGAATAATCAGTTTTCAAAAAATTAATTTATTCTCTGGACGTTATTTGTCTGAAGTCGGGTGAAATCTATTGGTCTTAACTTCTTAAAAACATATGGAAAGAGAGGAAGGGAGGGAGGGAGGGAGGGAGGGAGGAAGGAAGGAAGGAAGGAAGGAAGGAAGGAAGGAAGGAAGGAACGAACGAACGAACGAACGAACTTGCATTAACTTTAGCCTGATCCACATTTACACACAGGCAATCATATGCCATTTGTTCCTAGCTGTACAAGGAGTTTTTAACTAGGGGCAAATGTGTAGTTTTCACCCAATTTAGCAACCCTTTATGGTGACAAAGGTGGGTTTAACAGTGCAAATAGGAATGAAGTCAAGTATTAAACAAATAAAACGGAAGCTTTGTCTGTGGAAGTTTTCTAACACATTTCCTGCAGCGAAAATAACACAATCATTTTCTTTTTATTCTTTGTTTCTCTCAGACAATTCAGCAAGGTACAAGAAGAATTACACTGCTAGCAAGCCTTCTTATATTTTACTGGCTGTAAAAGCCATGTCTGGAAATAATTTTATGATCCTGTTCTCAAGGCTGCTTGAAGAACCGCAACAAGACCTGGTATTTTCTTTCCCAAATTGTCAGTAACAATATGGGTTTTGAATCACTGTAAAACCAGTTCAGAAAAGCAGTTGTGAGACAATAGTAGATGACAGCCTTTGTTTGTGATTTTGATGAAATTCCTATGAACTATTGTAGCTCCAATCACTGAGCATCAGACCAGCAGCTACTGCAGGGTGAACCCAGTTCTGTCAGCTCCTATGAAATTTGCTGTAGCTGAAAGCATGGCTAAGGGATTCAGGTTATTGTTAATAAATTAAAAATTAATGAATTAAATAGAAAAATAGACAGACATTACAATATTTTTAAATGTTTTCTGTAGTCTTTTCACTAATCTAGCTGAAAAGACTTCATTTTAGAGGTCAGTTAAATCAGCCTCTTTTGTGAGAAAAAAACCTCATATGGTAACCTATGTGGTGTTCACCTGCAAGGCAGAAGCTAGTAAAAAAAAAGTATAGTTTTCTGAAAGTGGAAATCTTAGCTTTACTGATGTGCCTATAGTGTCACTTTGTAAATTTAATTCTTTTACAATTAAAAAAAATAAAATTGTCCCATTTATTGTTGTGACATTGTCTTCAAATTGTGAATTCAAAATGTTCAGGGTTTCTTTTTCCCATTAATCTTTTTTTAAAACTTTTTCTTTAGATTTAACATACAATTCTCTCTACTTAGTTAGAAATTCTCTAGATGTCACTCAGCAGTTCAGAATGGAATGAATGAGGGAAATTAAGTTTTTCACTGAATAAAGGCTGAAAAGAAATTATCCTGAAGCATGTTTTACAATATTGAAACAGAATAGAATACTAACTGTTAAATTGAAAATATAGTAGCACATTAAAAATGTTAAGAGAACGAAATAAACAATAAGAAATTACTGTACAAAAAATAATGTAATCATGCCCCAAGGGAAAAGGTAATTAAAATGAGTATATTCTCATGAAATGCTCTAGTCTCAAAGAAATTGTATTTTAAAAGAAGAGGGAATAGTCACACAGATCTAAGACAGATTGTATTTGAAAAACAAATTTTTTACTGCTCAGTATTGATACAATATTTAGAAACATATACTTGCATTTCCACTGTAAGTTGCAAGAAAATACTACTTGCTCCTAAGCTACTTGTTCTAGTTTTCTAAACTCTGACAAATCTGATCATTTTAACTCAGCCTATGAGCCTATTAGTAAACCCAGGACCTCATTTTTATAATGATGTACTGACAGACGTGAACTGATCCTCTCTCAAATCAAAAGAAAACCAAGAACTTCTGAAATGACCTAAAATCTACTCATGTCAGTGGAAGGACTTTCATTTCTTCATACTTTTACACAGAAAAATGGTAAGCAAAGAACAGAGAGAGCTGCTGGACTTGCTGCACTGAAGTGGCACAGATATTTTAAGTATACTTTTTGCCTTTTCAGTAATGATGCTTGAGAAATGCAGCTGGCAGGGGCTTAAAAGCAGTAATCTTCAGAAATGTGCTGTAAAACCCTGACCTGGGTACAACCTGGATTCAGCTGGTGGAAGCTCTGGGCACATGCTCCAGTTATGGCAACGTTGCTCCCTGCAGACAAGCACCTTAACTACTCAGTCCTTATTTCTGAAATCTTTATTTATCTAGGTCCAGTACAATGAGAAAACAGCTTAAACATCTAAGATATTGGCGATGGACAAAAAAACCAACGCATTCTTAGCACAACAGATTTGTCCCTCACAGGAGGAAAATCAATTTGTCCAATCACAGAGTTATAAAATCATGGAATGGTCTGGGTTGGAAGAGACTTCAAAGATCACCTAGTTCCAACTCTCCTGGCATGGGCAGGAACATTCACCACTAGACCATGTTTCTCAGAACTCCATCCAACCCAGCCCTGAACACATGCTGGGATGGAGGCTCCACAACATCTCTTAGCAATTTATTCAAGTGCCTTGCCACCCTCACAGCAAACTTCCTCCTTATATCTACTCTAAATCTACTCTCTTTTAGTTTGAATCCATTCCCCCTTGTTCTGTCACTACATGCTCTGGTAGAAAGTCCCTCTCCAGCTTTCTTCTAGGCTTACTTCAGGTACTGGAAGGCAGCAAAGCCTTCTCTTTTCCAGTCTGAACAAACCCAACTCTCTTAATCTCTCTTAATTAAGGAGAAATGCACCATCCCTCTGATCAACTTGGTGGCCTTCCTTTGGACTCACTCCAACAGGTCCATGTCCTCCCTGTGCTGGCACCCCAGAGCTGATGCAGCACTGCAGAAGGGGTCTCAGCAGAGCAGAGGGGCAGAATCTCCTCCCTCCCCTGCTGCCCACACTGCTCTGGATGCAGCCCAGGACACGTTTGGCTCTCTGGGCTGTGAGTGCACATGGCTGGCTCATGTCCAGCCTCTCACCCAAGCCCCTCTGGGCAGGTCTGCTCTGATCTCCATCTCCCGGCCTGTGCTGATAACAGGGTTGCTCTGACCCAGCTGCAGAACCTTGCACCTGATCTCGTTAAATCACATGAGATTGCCATGGGCCACTTCTAGAGCTTGTTCAGGTCCCTCTGAATGGCATCTCATCCTTCAGGTGTGTCAACAGCACCATTCAGCTTGGTGTCATCTGCAAATTTACTGAAAGTACACTCAGTCCCTATGGCTTTCTTGAATGGAGGAGGCTGGAAAGACATTCAACTAATTCCTGTAAAATTTGCTTCAAACAAACCTATATGTAGTATTTTCCTAGTAAAGACACATATTTCAGAGAAATAAATATATTTGCATTTCATAAAAAGCCACATACATTATTTTCTTTGAAGGAAGTAAGGCAAGAACCACAGTAACTCCTAAGTAAAAGGGGAAAGCCATAATTACATATATTCCAAAGTAAGGTGAAAGAAGTAATCAAACACTGGGACAGGCTGCTCAGAGAGGTGGTGGATGCCTCACCTCAGGAAATACTCAAGGTCAGGTTTGAATGGGACTCTAAGCAACCTCATGTAGTGTAAAATGTTCCTGCTCATTGCAGGGAACAGGATCATATGACCTTTAAAGGTCCCTTCCAACCCAAAGTATTCCATGTTTCTATTCTAGGAGGTAATTTTTAATCTTTGGAGTTCTCTGAGAATGTTCTAAAGTTTATCTTTAATTACAAGAGGGCACTTTTCTACTTCATTCTACATAAATTATTCACATGAGCTCTGTGTTTCAGTGATAGCACATTAACAGCTCTGTTTTTTTATATAATTGCTGTACATAGGTAATCAGAATACATTATGTTGCAGAGATAATTATGGCAGTGTCTTCTGTTGTTATGAGATGCTGGGAGCCTCAGCAGTGTGTTTTTGTGACATGCTGCATTTCATATGAATGGGGAGGAAATCATCAAGAATTTCCCACAGCTCTGTATTTTTCAACAAATCTATTATTCCAGGAAATAGATTTGTGACAGAATCTTTCTTTTCCAGGGGCTAAGTCATGTTAACAAAATCTATTGTATTTAGGAAAATGTTTCCTTATTTTGTGGGTTTAAGCAACACTGCAAACATATTTTGTGGCCCATGTGTTATTACTTTAAGATGCAATTCACAAGAGAACCCTTTTATCAGTGTATACACATATATACTGTTGTTATAAACCTCTAGGAGTACCGGGAAAATTTGAATTCACAGATTTAATACTCAGAAACACAGATTTTTTTATTCACATACTTGTATGTAAGTAGATTATTTGGGGTTTTTTTTCCCTTCCCAGAGACAAAATCTTATACCAAAAACTTGTGCCTAAGAATGGAAGGAGTTTTACTAGCTCCAGTTTTCCTTTCATTTGAAAAGTTCAGATGGCAAAAATCCATCAGAAATGTTGCACTCCATACTGGTGCACATGCTAGCAGGTATCACCCTAATTCACCTTATCACCCTAACCACTCAATTTTTCTGCAGTGCCAACTTTTTTCTGTGAGATGGAGACTGTTTTCACCAATATGCAATTAACAGGAAATTAACCTGAAGAAAATCTCACAAGTCTTGTATTCTATCTTTTCAGCAGTGAAAGCTGGTTTTAACACATCCAGTACTTAAATGAATCAAAGATTATTATTTTACAGATGCATTAATATACATATATTAAATACTTTCAGTTTAGTGGAAAATGGCTAAAAGTTTATTAAATGGGCAAATAACATATATATATATATAATATAATATATATATTAAATATATTTTTAATTATGTGTTTCCATTTATGGCAAGCAGAATCTCTTTAGAATTACAGTAACTTTGGGGATTGATTTGGTTTGCTTTGGAAATGTATCAGAAGGTTTCCTAGACCTGAAAAATCAAAATCCCCAGGCAGCAGTTTACAAAGTATAGAAGGATCTCATATCTGCCTGAGTTTTAGACACTTCTCTTGAAAAGCATGACTGCACTCGCATTTTAAGAGGAAAAACACCCAAAAAATAAAAATAAAAAAACCCACCTTCATATTTTATGTATTAAATGCTTTCAATGTAAGTTGCTTGTTTTTTGGTTTTTTTTTGTCATGACCCAGCACTTTAAAAGCATTTTCTGTTGATTACAGATTTATCTATAAACTTTTGTGCTCATTAGATATCCTATATTTTCCACTAGCTCTGAGGTTCAGAATCAGGTGCAGAAACTGACCCCATTCTGTTACTATCTGGGTTTTATTTCATTTTTTTTCAAAAGCTGGGAATCAAAAATTAACATTTATGACTTCAAGAGGAAATGGAAGGGTAATAATGATGAGGATACACTTCTTACTTATTCAGTAACTGAAAATTCATAAATGTTCTGCATATTATATATTTGTGACCTTGAAAGTCACAGATTGAAGCCACTACGTTTGTTCGGGTTCACCACACGCACTTGATCTGTTGAAGCACTGACTCATGACATTAAGGTGTGATGAGTATATAAAGATCATTTACTGTGGAATTAGGAAGACTACAGAGGTTATAAACCAGACTAATTTATGGCTGATGTAACTGGACTAGGGCTGGAAGCCTTCCGACATCATTACCATTGTAGCAAGACTACAAGAATATATTAAAAAGAGTTGTCAGTGATAAAAAAGCCAGACAATAATTTGATGATTTTTTTTTTCTTTTGTTTCAACAAAAAATGCTTTGGGAAAAAAATTAACTTGACAAACTGTGTTCTACTGAATGCTCTCACCTCCCTTCACAGCATAAGTCATGGTGGTTAAGTGAGTATGTTTTACTTTAACTGTTTTTCATGCATTTCTTCCCAAGAAAAGACCATCAGATCAAATATTAGATTAATACTTTACTAAGTAATGACAGTATTCATTTTTATATAAATCTGAAAATGATCTGACTATGACATTGTTGCAATGTATGGATGTCTGCAAGTTAATTGAACATATAATGACTTAATATTAATAATCTGCATTTAAATCTTACCACAGTAAATAACATGAACCAATTTTGTTATTTTAGCAGTGTATTCCAGACTCAGTTCCATTTCATTTTCTAAACTTAATCATGACTGCTTGCTACAACATTTTTTGCATATTAAATATTGTGATTTTTTAACAGAGTACACAGATCATTTCTGTGTACCTTACTACAAAAATGGAAAAGCTGATTTTTTTTAAATTAACTTTACTGGTTTTACACTTTTACATCTGGGGCCCCAATGTAAGAAGGACATGGACCTCTCGGAGTGAATTACAAAGATGCTCACAAAGCTGGAGCACCTCTGCTATGAAGACAAGCTGAGAGAGAAGGGGCTGTTCACTAGGGAGAAAGGAAGGTCTGGAAGATCTTACTGAAGCCTTTGAAAGGAGCTGCTAAGGAAATGGGGACAAATGTTTTAGTAAGGCTGGTAGCAATAGAACAAGGGGTAATGGCTTGAAATTAGGAGAGTGTAGATTCAGACTGGATACAAGGAGGATTTCTTTATGATGAGAGTGGTGAAACATTGGCATGGGTTGCCCAAAGAGGTGGTGGGTGCTCCATCCCAGGAAATGTTCAAGGTCAGGTTGGATGGGACTCTGAGCAGACTGATCTAGTTGATGCCTCTGCTCATTGCAGGAGAGTTGGAATAGAAGTCTTTCAAAAGTTCCCTTAAACCCAAACCATTCTATGGTTCTACAGGTCTATTAATTCCCCTATGACTCCTTGTGATGAGGATAATATGTGCAGAACTGAGGTTAGACTGTTCCAAGGAACGTGAGTGAATTAGTCCCATGTGTTAAATAAGTATTATAACAAATCCTCATACAGTTAATCCTAAGGGGTCACAGTGGTAGTGCAAAGCATGGCTATTCATATATTCACAGCCACTTCAGGAGCACAGCTCAACGTGAATAATAACTGCATTATTTCAGGGTTATCAATACATTGGGTAATGGCACTGCAGGGTCATAATATGAGCTAGAAAGGAATCATCAGCATGAAATTTTGCCAGAACTTTGCAATGCTAGAATTTCTTTATTAGAGGAGACATGACAGCATAATGTGTAAGAATCCATTAGATTTCTCCAGTTTCATGGAAGAGCATGGAGGATGCATTCTGGAGGACAAACTAAGCATTCCTCTTGACTTTGCAGCGTAATGATGTCTGGGATTTATGGCCTGCTAAAGTAATGGGGGAAAGCTCTGGCTCTCTGGAGGACCTGCTGACACCTCATGCCTCCGGTGCCCTCCATCCCATTCCCCAGAGGCAGCGAGAAGGTGCTCTGCATTGTGCTCCCCATGTCCTGTAGACTCAGAAATGCTGTCCTTTAGAGGGGAAATGTTACACAAGAGTTCATAGAGTTCTGTGAAACTTTTTGAGAAACTTTTGAGGACAATCCATATGCTGTGACATATGGGTGCTGCAGATCTGAAGATGGAGCATTACCATGCATGTGTTATCTGTAGAGCACAGTTAATATTAGAGTGAGTAGAGATTAGAAACTATTCAGGTGGTAAAGCTGTGGCACAGAGATGTGGTGGAGGGGGTCAGGTTTGCTCTCCAGACAACAGCAGCATCATGCACCACATGCAGAACTCTATCTTTCCATGTAGCTTGGCGTCTAGAATAATTTGGGTTATAAAGGCACTATGGCCGGAACAAAAAAAATTGGCAATTTATGAGGATAACCTGCCAACTAGAATTTGAAAATGCATGGGTATACAGCAAAAAAAATAAAAATTGTGATTTCTCAGCTGATTATTAAATTGATTAGCTTAACTAGGCTATTAATCTACCAGCTGTGAAGCTTTTCAAGGTTTTTCAGTGATGCCTGATCTAATCTGCCTCACTTTTCCTGCAAATGTGACATGACTATACTCACTGGATGAATAGTTACTGGCTCACTCATTTCTGTCTCCTGAAAACTACTTGCATTCACTCCTCTAATAAATTCAAACCAATATGGACAGATCCTCATGAAGTATAAGCAGAGAGTAACAAAAAGACTGCATCAAAACTGTATAAAAATAAACTAGCTACCAATTCTTTTCATGAAAGCTAAAGGTGTAACCAGAATTTTGAATATCCAAAGTTATCCAAGGTCAAACTCTTCCTTTAAGCTTGAATCAGACTGTTGTGTTTGGGTTCTGTTCAGATTTGTGTGAAGCTATGTACCTATGAGCCACAATGCTTTGGCAGTAAAATGAAATTAAGTGTCCATCTGCCTTAGCTTGGGCTCTTACTTCTTGCTAATAAAACTCCTATCAGCGGAGAGCTGATAATTCTCATTTGCCTACACCTGCTTTCTGACAGATGCACACAATTTTTGAGCTCTGCTGGTCACCTTCGAGTCCTTCCCAAATCAAACCAACACTAAATAGAGCTGTAAGTGTATGTACAGAGAAAAAGTAAATGTGCTACACTTCATGTGGAATGCAATGTTTAGCAATGATAAATCTTGGAAAAAAAATAAAGGTTTTCTGAGATTATAGTGCATATGTATATATACATATACATATATACACACACACAAATATATATATATATATATATATATACATACACCTTTTCCCTACACCATGAGCACAACAGGCAGACTGTGCATGAGAAGCGAGAGGCAAAGAGTGTAAAAGACAAGAGAAAACAGCATGAAAAGCCTCTCATCACATCACGATGCTATATTGAAATCTGAAACTATGAAAGAGGCCATGCCTATTGGCACCTTCCAAAATGCTTCCCCACTTCCTCAGCAGTTCAGTTCTGTCCTGGTGCTGTCATGTCCCACTCCTTCATGGAGAAACAGATCTGAGACAGTGTTATCTCCCACAGGCTGCACCCTGCCCTAGGGTCTGGAAATCCTCTGACTCTACCACAGCAACAAAGTGCTAAGAAATTCTGCCCTTAAAACAGGCAACACGTGCACTGAACACTATTTTTAAAACCATGCCAATTAAAGGCCTAAAATAGAAAACATGATGATGATTTTAAACCTCAATAAAACAAATCATGCACATCATAAATTGCAGATGCTAAAATACATAAATTACAGTGGAAGGTATATACACTCTTCTCTGTTAAGAAGGCAGGATGCATAGCCTACACAGTGAATAAAATATTCTAAAGCATTTCATTCATACAGAATACAAGACTGCCTCAGGGCAAAAGTTTTAGGTATCTAAACGAATAAAATCTTTTAAAGTATTATTTCTTTATAAAGCCTGATCCAGGGAAAACCATATTTAAAAATACAATTCTAGACAACCAGTATTCAATTTCCTTCAAGGTTATATGAGGCAAGTCAGCTACAACGGAAATTTGATGAAAGCAAAATGCTTTATTGTGGTTTAACCTCAGCCAGCAACTAAGCCCCACAGAACTGCTTAATCACCCCCACCCCAGAGGAATAGGTGAGAGAACAGGAAGAGTAAAAGAGAGAAAAATTGTGGGTTGAAACAGACAGATTACATAGGACAGAAAAAGAATTTTAAAAAAGCCCAAAAACAATAATCTTATTAAGAATAACAATAATAAATTTGATTATGCAAAACAAGTGATGCACAGTGCAATTGCTGACCATTCACCAACCAATGCCCAGCCAGTGCCCCAGCAGCAGTCTCCCAGCCAGCTTTCCCCCACAGTTTATAGACCGAGCATGTCATTATATGTTATGAAATATCCCTCTGGTCAGTTGGGGTCAACTGTCCTGCCTGTGTCCCCTCCCAACTCCTTGCGCCTCCCCAACCTTCTCACTGGCAGGGCATGAGAAGATGAAGAGTCCTTGACCTACTATAAACACTACTTAGCAACAACTAAAAGCATCAGTGTGTTATTAGTCTCAACCTAAATACAAAACACAGCACTGTTCCAGCTACCAGGAAGAAAATAAATTCTACACCAGCTGAAACCAGGAGATGTTTATACAAGAGGAACTTTAAGAGCTAGAATGCAAAACATAAAATTTGTTCCTAATTGCTCGTTGTTGCAGATCTATAAAGCTCACTGAAAAGCCTGAAAGGTTTTATTGCAGTAGATTAAATTTTAAATCAAATGCATACACAGCCACTGAAAAAGTAATGCATAAAACATAATGAGAATAGGTATCACCAGGACTGAAATCTAAACTGTATTTTGATGTCTAAATTCATAGATGTATAAATTCACTCAGCACAATTAAAAAATAAAAAAAACAAAAACAAAAAACTGAAACTCCAAACTAGCTGTGAGATTCAAATATTGCCCCCAAATAGTTACAACAGATAAATACATCTGTGGATCTCTGGTTTCTCTTATTGCCTACATCTGGTTTTTAATATTGATTTGAACGTTAAAGCTGAGTGTAGTTTTGTAACAAAATAAAATATTCACTAGTAGCATTGTGAGCAATTTAATCCCTACAAAGAGAAATTTAGGCTACCAGTTTGCTAGCCTAAGGATAATTTTATTTCAATGGCAGAACTCCACATTAACTTACATAATACTTAAATATTACTTAACTACAGTCAGGAATTAACTATTTAACAGGCTTTTTGTACTCTTCATTTGGAAGGGTGTTTCTCTACTGTGCAAATGGAAGTTGTAGCTCTGTTGCCCCTTCTTCAATTATAGGAAAGAACTAAGGAAAAAAACCTGCAAATTTAGTCAAAGTTGGAGGACAATGAAAATCTGACCATATTTAAGTTTTGTTCTTGGAAACAGGTATCACCTCCAGAAACATGCTTAAATTAACCCTAAATGGAACATACACACAGAGAGTTAAGGGCAAGATCAAAGTTTTTGGATCCCAAAGAAGAGTCCAAAATCTGATATATTATGACCAGATTACTTCCAGAATCACAACAGAGTTGGATTAGAAAATCTCTGGTAAATGGCTTTATGAGCCAAGCAAAACCAGGAATCTCCTGGTAAGGACATTTCTATTTTACCTCCCAAAAATACCAGAAAACAAATTAAGATGAAGCTTTACCAGATAATATATGTATTAAAAGATGCAGTTACTGGATAGATAAAATGAGGTAAATCTTTTTCATTGTTAGTGGAATATACACACATTTAGGAAAAAAAAAATATGGAACTTTGTTGATTCAGATATATTTAAATCAAGTGCACTCGATTTACCTTTATTCTTTGAGGGATACAACATGTAATCCTTACATTAATGGATCTTCAAAAATCTTTTCCAGCAAGTTACTCTTTAGACTTCAGGGTATTCTGTGGTGCTCTATTTGTACCAGTTATGAATTTTAGGAGCACAGCAATGGCTCATCTTAACAGTGCAAAACTGTTAACAGGGGTGCTGACAGGCTGGCAGTTCCAAATGGTACTGGCACCACGGGATTCCTGGAGTCTCTGAATCAAACTTTGATTTCAGCTGCACTAACTTTATCTTCTATGGGTCAGTTTTGTTGGGGGTAGTCACTCTTAGGAGTCATGAGTATTAATTTAAAGAGGTCCAAGATTGCTGATTTATTATTGCAAGACCTCAGCCTTCCAGTGACTGCAGTTAAGTACTGCGAAGGTACACTGCAATCTGTGCTCTGAATGGGACATGAACTGACAGGACCATTACTTTGTTCAGATCTTTCACTGCTGTCAAGTCTAAAAGAGTGAACATACAACTCTGATTGACATGAAATGTATGATTCTATATATCTTATCCACTGAGTATTGCAAAGTCATAAGTTAAAGTACTTTTATGAAAGTTGAACACGAGTGACATAATTTTAGATTTTAAAAAATGAAACAGTCGAAGTTTCAAAAGATGAAAGATATAGGGGGAAGAAAGAGAAAAATAAAGTCAGAGGCATCTATCCAAAGCTGTGAGGCCCAGGCCATCACTTACTTGGCACTGAAAAAAAGAATTTTTATAGAATGTAATGATTTAACTATAAAAAGAACTCTGGTGTAAACAATCTAAGGTGAGAAAGAATAACTGCACCTTCCATCATATTGATGATCAATCTATACAGACATTTGTGGCATTTTACTGAAAATTATTGTGCAGCATACAGCAAGGAGTTGTTGCAATTTTTCTTTCAATTGTTGCACAGACTTTACCATTTTTCTTTTCGAACAAGAAAAATATGTTACCTTATTTAGACTTCATTGAAAACTACTATTTGTTTGTATTGTTGTAAAAAACTAAATAAAAAGGTCACGGGTGAAAAAGGAGGTAACAGTAAGTCAAGAAGAAAAATAAGAAAATTTCAATGAAGAAATCAACTGTTAAACCTAAGCCACACAAAACTCCAGCTAATTTCCAGTCTGAAACATGCCTGAAGACATGACAGCTAACTAATGATTGCTAACACTGGAATTAATTATGTCCCGATCAGACTTCCTAGAAAGAATGGACTGCCATGAATTGTTTTAATAAGTATATATGAAGTCTGAAAAGATAAAGATGGCTTGTCTAGAATTCTTTTTTATCTGTCTAGTCATCATAGCATTCTATGAAAATAGCATTACGTGGGATGAAGAAAGGCTTGAAGAAACTGCAGCATTACTAGAAGTGGTAGGCGAGAAAATTTGAAGGAGATTATTAATTTTCTGAGGAATGTGAAAGTTCTGTCGTATATATGTGTGTACATCTAATACACACAGGCACAAAGCTGTGTGTATTAGATGGAAGACCAGTGCCCCGGGTCCACCCCCTGGTCATCATGGGGATGAAAAGAAATTTTATGTGAAATTAAATTGGTATGGGCATGGGAGTATGGACATTAGGACTCCCTAATTTTAGCATTAAGGACGGCTATGGGTATTGTTTAAGACTGTTGTCTAAGGTACAGTGTTTTTTGGGTTACCTGCTTCACAGATGTGGTGAGGCTGTGTCACATTCAGCAGAGGAACTGCGCTGATACAGGAGTTTTCACCACCAACCTTAACCCCAAACCCTTTGCAGTAACAGGTGATACCAGACTGCCTGGCATCCTCCACCCATCCAGCCCAGATTTATGCTACAGTTGCCACCTCCTGGCTTGTAACCTCTCCCAGAGCCCTTGTGCCCATCAGCCGCCCATGCACAGGGCTGATGTCATTGTCATTCTCGACAATACAAACTTCGACATGGCATGAATGGCCATGCAGAGTGGTCACAAATCTCACAGCTTCCAAAACAGCAGGGATGGAAAAGGTTCTGGGAAAAACTTAGCTCTGCTAGCTGGGGTTCACGACTGCTCCAGAGAATGGCACATTGCCCTGCGTATGTTTATGCCTCCATTTTGAAACTACATTCCCAACTTCTTTCTATTCACCTTTGGTCAAATACAGTATGTCCCTTAAATGTTTTATGCAGGAGATTTTTTAAAATATATTTAGAGTGTATTTAGTCTAGCTTTTCTTTTCACAATGCAGCAGGAAAAGGGAAGTACCTCCAATGAGATTGCAATGCCATCCACCTCCTTAAAATGTACTATATTAAACAGACTATTAAACCAAAAATACCATGCTTTGCCAATAAGTTATTAAATGTCTGAAAAAGAATATGACATTTTAAGGAAGCCGTTACAGACGAAACCACACTGTACCTCATATTTCAAAGATCCTTTAAAAAAGACCAATTGTTCTGTCAGCTTCATTGTGGAAATCCAGAGCAACTTTGTCTATTTCTCGGGGGCTATTGCTGGGTCTCTCCCTGGGGCTGATTGAGCTGATTAGAGTCTACAGGAGCCTCCTGTTGATCCCAACAAGGACTGAATTTCAGATATAGCTTAGTACAAAATTATTGGGCTGGTCAGGCAAGGACCTAAGGCTTTATCCCTCCATGAGGACAGAATTAGCCAGCAATATCCAACCCTCATTAGTGCATGTTAATATTTAGTAATGCTAACCAATACTAGGCCAGGGTAGCTCCATTGCAATGATCTCCATTTCTCTCCTCTCTGCACAGGCTGAAATTCATTTTCCCATCTGCCTCCCGCTGCTTGCAGACACTTTTTCTGGAACCTCATTGCAGCAGTTGCTTCACTTGTCTTGTGCCTTGCTTTTTCTAAGAAATACCACATTTCTGGCAAATTATTGACATCATAGCTGGGTGCCCAGAGCTTCTGTTGGAGAGGACACATTGTACCTTGAACAAAAATTCTGATATGTGCTTGTCTTTGCTAAAGTCTTAGGAAATGTCTCTCCACATCTGACCTATTGTACTTAAACATCAACAAAAAATTATTAAATTTTCTTTACTCAGACTCAGAAAAACAGTGTGTAACTGCTTGGTGATGTTGATTTTACACCAAGGGGTTTTTCCCCCTTTTATGTCTTTACAGCTTTAGGACTTCACTAGTTTTAAAACCCAAATTTACAATGAAGAGCAAATATATGAAAGATAACTCACTGGAGTTTATGTCCATCTCTGATCACAATCTCCAAAAAAGGAAGGTAAAACAATTGCAAAGCCCAGTTACCAAAGACAGTATCTCTCTTGAATGTATTCTCTCTGTAATTCCATAGGGAGACATCACTAACAGTCAGCAATATCTCTCATTACACGCTGCTCATTCAGTTCCTCCAAACTCACAGACTCAGAGAAAGTCAGTTTATAAAATTTCCAAAGATGCCTCAAATGTATAAAATGTCCTAAAATGCACCTTATTAGCCTTATGTAAGAAATACAGGTGATTTTCTTCACAAAAATGAGTGCAACAGGAAAATGGAGTATGCTAAAAAGAATTTTTCAATTGAAAATTGAGGTAAAAAGCATAAAAAAAATATTTCCAGAATTATAAAATTGGAGATTTTGTTTAGAGGTATTTATATAACTAAATGTCAAAATATAAACATGTAGAAATGAAAAAATAAAGTATTTCTTTTCAGAGCACTGGCAGCTTTTTGATCTTTGCTTCTTGAAATAATAGAATAGCTGGGAGAGCAGATTGTTATTTACAAGAATCTGAATGAGGTATTGTCATTGAACTTAGTTTTAACAAGTCAAAAAATGTAGTAAGATACAGAAATATTGGGTTGCTTCTCAGATTAAAATTTTTTGACTCTTCCTATTCTTTGGTCATTTTAATATTCTTAAGTAAGCACCTTAAAATTAAATTAAAAGCAAGACAGCAGACACTGCCTGAGTCAGGTCACTTTGGCATCACTACATATCCATTTTCTCTTCCTGGAGATTTTGTTGAAATAACCTGTAACTTGTCCTCTAGGGTCTTTTTTCTTTTCTTAATGTTTTTTCCATTTAGTCACTATCAGAGTTCATTGCTGTTGAACATTCTAAAGTAATTTTGAAATAAATATGGTTCAAACCAAGCTGGTCTGAATGATACCTCATTCTGAAACATTAAAAAAACAAAGAAAACAACTCTCTTCCACAATCATGTGTGAACAGCCACAATCTTTTCTTTCTAATCTTTAAACTACCAACGATAGAACAACAGAGCAAAATAATTTATTCTACAAAATTGAATTTAAATACCTTTAAAGAACTCTTAAATATTCAAGGATGGCCAACCTATGGTACATGAACCGAATCAAGGCCATTAGAAAGACTCCTACACTGTTTTCTCAGTAGCATTGGAGGAAGGCAAACTATATCATATAGAAGAGAAATCTGCACGCAAGAGTCAGTCTGTCAAGGTGTGTAGTACCACACACTGGCTGGGCTACTTTTGAAATAACTGTTTGGCTCTTTAATTTCTAAATAAAATCCTCCAAAAGTCTGCTTAGATCACAGGTCTAAGTGGTTCAGAATGCTATTTTTCATAAATATCCCTCTTGATGTTATTCTCATATTTAAGTTAGAAGAGATTAAAACAGAATATGTCTAATTTTCAGGGGAAAAAAACACAAACAAACAAACACAAAAAGCCCAGATTTTTAACAGGTTTTTTTTGTGAAAACTTGTGGAAAAGTGTTTTCATTATTTTCCTTAAAATTCTTCTCATGGAAATAGGAACCAAAATATTTTAAACACCACCAAGCCTGACAGAGCTCAAGAAGCATTTGGACAATGCTCTCAGGCACATGGTGTGACCCATGAGGCTATTCCATGTAGGGCCAGGATTTGGACATGATGATTCTGATGGGTCCATTCCAACTCAGGATACCCTGTGATTCTATGAAATTGTCTACATGCATGCATATCAGGAAGCTGGAGCCACGCCAGGTTTGTCCCTGTGGGGAAGTGTGGGAAAATTCATATTTCTTTGTTTTGTTTTGTTTTTAATTAAACATTATATTCAAGATACAAAAAAAAAAAAAAAAAGTAGGCTTCTAACAGCAAATACTGAGAAATTAAATCATTCTTGTGTTATGGAAGTAGCAAGCTGGCCAAATTTATGTGACTGAGAAAAGGTGATGCAGCTGGGGCAGCTGAAATTTTTGCTTATGAGTAAAGAAACTTCTGAGTTTATCTTGTTCTTAATGGATAATTCATCCTAATGCAAGTTTTCTCAAGTGCTTTCCAACAGACACTGTCATTTCTGGAAATTACAGTCAAGAAAATTGCTGCTTTAACAATTCAGCCAATTTCTGAAGTCTTCTAGTGATTGAGCTACCTGCAGATTGACTACTGATCACTCCAGCTCTCACAGTTTAATGCATCTGTGGCCATAATGACCCTACAGAGATATTGCTCCAGGTCCTCTCGCAGTGTCAGCACTGAGAGAGAGGTGACTCAGCAGCCAAGTCAAAAGACACAATCCAGTGTGTTCTTGATGGATGTTTTGCCTTTCCTAGTGTCTAGTGCTCTGCTGGAGATGAAGCTGTGTTCCTGGGATATTTAAGGAAAAATCAGCTCCACTCCATTTATCAGAGAGTTCACCCAAAGACTTAATATAGAGTACTAGAGATTTAAGGGAAACTGCATGCAAATATATCTGGCATTCATATACCTGCTAAGGAGGCAACACCATCTGCCTAGCTCACCTTAGGGTACACCTGGGAAGAGCTTGGTCATCTTCATCAGCAAGACAAGAAAACACACTGAGAAAACATTCTTGAAGACTCTGGAACATGACTATTTAAGGAGATGATGGCTAGGTAGCACAGTGGGTGCAGTTTCCTTGGCCCCTCTTCACCCTTTCCACAAGAAGACTCCTAGTCTCTTTACAGAAAGTTCTGATAATAATGCAGATAAAAGTCAATACCCACTCCTTGTGTCTTTCACCTACAGTCTGTAAGAAGTGGTGAAGAAAAAAGGAATTAGATTTTACTTATATTTAGCAGCTTTTAACAGAGGTACAGTGAATCATCTGCTGCATTTCAGGTGAGAGTATCTAAAGTGCAAATACCAGGGTGCAACTTCTGACACTTCAAATTTTAATCAGGGCAGGAGGTGTTTGGGGTTTTTTTAATTATTCTTTTAAGCTGTGTTGAGATTAAAGGAATGCTCCATGGTATGATTGTTTCTGAGCTTTGCCCCAAGGTCTTACTTCTCAGGTTGAAATCTTTTTAAGTCTCCTTTGCCATTAACAGGAACTCTGAGTATTAAAACAATGACAAAGTCACTAAAGTGTTTCTAGAGGAAAATGAAGTTTAACTAGGAAGGTACGAACATACCTTTGTTTAAGGCAGCCTCTTGCAAGGTATGAAAGCATGAAAACTTTCATTACCATCACCATTTGCCCAAAGCCAGCCTGACTCAGTAATTAGAAGTAATGCTCTTTGCTTTTATATAGAGCTGACATCAACATCCAGTGTAATTTCAGTACAAAGTGCAGCAAAGATCCTCCTTTTCCAAAAGTGCTTGTTTGTTGCAATGCTGATTCAGCTTCTCTAATTCTATAGGTTGAGTACATGCAGTCAGAGCTTATTTTGGATAACTTGATATTAAAACAGTTACAAGGGATAGAAAGCAAAAACTGGAGGATTCCCACCAGGAATAATTTAGCTTTTTCTGCAGACCCCTTGGGGTATAAATTAACACTCAGCTCCAGTTTCTGTAAAATAGTGGCCAATGGTCAATATGTTGGAAGCATGTCAACATTTTATATTAGTTTCTGAAATCTGTACTTGATATTATGTCTTAAGGCAAATTAAGAATAAAACTTGTAGAACGCACTTGTTTTCAGTTAATTGCACTAGTTAACTGCTGACAATATGATATTAAATACTAGTATGAATGTTACATAAATTGTTGTTCAAGGACATTTATGATCTTTTCCTATGACTTCACAAGACAAACTAGACTAAACACACACTAGAATAACATTAACTTTTTCTATTTTTTGAAACTTCCATTTTGGAAGAAAAACTATATAATAATTTCATACAATCACAGAATATCCTGAGTTGGAAAGGATGAACTAGGATCATTGCAAACCAACTGCTGGCCCTGCACAGGAGTCACACCATGCACCTGAGAGCATTGTCCAAAAGCTTTTTGAACTCTGCCAGGCAATGCTTTGATCACTTCCCTCGGGAGCCAGTTCCAGTGCCCAGCCACCCGAGGATGAGGAAACTTTTTCTAATATCCAGCCTAATTCTCCCTGACAACTTCATGCAGTTCCTGCAGGTCCTGTCATGAGTCAACAAAGAGAAGAGATTGGTGTGGGCCTCTCCATTCTATTCATCAAGAGCTTGGAGACCCTGATGATGTCTCTGCTCAGTCTCCTCATTCCCTGGCTGAACACACCAAGTGGCCTCACCTGCTCCTTGTATGGCTCACTCTTTGTTAACTCCTTGAGATAAGGAAATCCTGCATATAACAGAAATACTTTTTGTGTGGCTGTGAAGCATCTCTACTATCATCTATATGGCAATAAAAGTAATTTTCCATTCAGGTGTAACAACACCAACATTTTCTATTATCATCACATAAATGATCAAAAGTTTCCCATAGATGTAGGTTTAAATAATGGAGGATTACCATACACAAAATTCACTGTATTTTTAATAATAATAATAATAATAATAATAATAATAATAATAATAATAATAATAATAGTAATAATGTTGCAATTGAGAATCCTCCAACTAAAGCAGTACTCAGGGGTATTCTCACTCATTTCTGCAGATTTTATACCAATGTTGTGACCATTTCCATCACAGACTCTCTGGCTACTGTGCTTCAGTACTGTGTGTCCCACAAGAAAGATGCTGGAACAAGTTCAATGGTGGTCCAAAAAGATGAGTGGCTCAGAGCACAGAATACAGAGAGGTTTAGACAGGAGTTTGAACAGCCTGGAGAAAACAGAATTCACCAGACAAAAAGTATAACAGGGGTGGTCAAGCACTGGAATGGGTCACCTGGAGAGGTTGTGAAGTCTCTCTCCTTGGAGATATTCAACACTGGACTGGACAAGGCTTTGGTGAACCTCATCTAACTGACTGGATGTAATTTCAGAACTCAAAGTTGTTTCTACTTTGACTGGGCAATGCACCAGACAACCTCCAAAGATCCCTTTCAACCTAAATTTTTATACAATGCCAGGATTTTTAAGAAAATAATAATTTTAATATTTCCTTTTAGCCTGAAGGATTATACTTGATATTTTCTTTTACTTTTCTATTTACTTTTTTTTTTAATGCTATAAAATCACATTAGCCTAGGGAAAAAAAAATCTTTGTCAGTGGAATTTAAAATCTGAAGATATTTCTGACTTTCACACATTGTCCCTTTTTTTTCTTTAAAGATAAATTTCTATAACAGTATCACAGGGAGTGATATTTTCACAGCATGGCAAAATATTCATAAAAACCAAAAATTTTTATGATAAAATAATTACAGAGGAAAAAAATGCCTCTCCACTTCAGGCATTGTTCTGAGTCACTGGAACTATTGGTATTCAAATTTTTCAACAGTCCTGCCAAAATGAGGAAACAATGAAAGATTATTTGTATAAATTATATCCTGCTAGGCTTAAGATAAAATGTAAACCAAAGAAACAGACTCCTGCAGAAAGAATTGCTTTTATGAATAAAGTTTCGCAGATTGTTCTAACAGTCAGTGAACTCCATTTCTGAACACAAGAGCAAATTAATGAGCATGCAGGCCTTGTATCATTGCTTTTTAGGGAAACCAAGATCTCCTCAGGGAAACTGTGACAAGTCCTATATTTGTAAAGCATATGAAACACTTCCCTTAACTCCCAGATATCCCAAATACAGATTTCTATCCATGAACTGGTGTAGGAGGGAGAGTGTTATCACGACCTACAGAAGCTTATTTAATGTATTGGCCAGTGACCATGGTAGGCAGAAGACTGTTCAGTGCAGCCTGTAGATGTTGGGATCTTTCAGACATAGCTGGGGGCTCAAACTACACCAGTTCTGATGGACAGAACAGAGCCCAGGGTGACAGGCAGCAGTTGCTGACTCCTGGGAAGGACTAAACTGCAAGCAGGAAATAGCAGCAGCTGCAAGGAGAAAATAAAATTATTGACAGGAAAGAGCAAGAGAAGAGCCTTAATACAATATCCACGGAGTTGCAATCTGAGGTGAGCCCTGTGTTCTCTTTTGCCCTGGAGCTAGAGAGCCTTGCTGAGCTACCAAAATCTCATTACTGACCAACGGTACAAATAATCAACATCTGCTGCACTACAGCCAGATCCTCTCTTTTCCAGGCTACAAAGGCTGCCCTCCTTCATGCAGGCAACATTTAAATGGCAACCTCTTCCAGACCTGCACAGGACACAGCTTCAGTTCTCGTTAGGTTTAATGCTTTTTTTTTTATGTTTATCTCTTCATTTTCCCAGTCCACCTAATGGTGGAAGAAAACCAAAAGCCATCTGAACCCCTGGACACTGAGCTTGGCATGACATTAATGGTGTAACGTTCATTGAGCACCTCCAGAAGCATCGGCCAGATGAGTGCACTGTGTGATACAGGAGTGATCTCTGTAAAACCTCAAGGGAGAGGAAGAAGGTGATGGAAATCCTGACATTTCAGTACTCCCTCCATGATTTCCCAGCACTGGGCAAATCCTTGTCTGGGGTGGTGACATTTAGCTCCATCTGCCACAAAGCTCTTAGCCTGAGTTTCCATGCACTCAGCCTGCTCTCAGTGTGAAGGCTGGAGCTCTGCCATGTGGGAAGGAGGAGCCCATTGCAGTGGGAAAATAATTTCCATATCTCCAGAAGCCAGCATTTCCCATGCCACAGGGAAGAACATTAGCCGTATCTGCTCCATTCATTATTTTAACTAACGTAAAAATGAAAGGAGCTTAATACCCAGAATCCCTTTTTTACAATTACTGCCATTTTAATTGCACAGTATAAGCCATTTTCTCTAGGTTGTTGTGGCCAAAGAAATTGAAAAAACAATGTGTAAAATAGATATTTCTGTTTAATATGTATTTAAATTAGAAAAAAATATTCTCATCTAAAAATAGTATAACAAGTCAGTAATGGCAAAAACAGTGATGAAAAGAAAACAGCATTTACTGATGTTTTGTTTAATTGTCTTTTCCTGCAGTCATGATGAATAGAAACCCTCCTTTAAAAGAAAAAAAAAAATCTTAAATCATCATCCATTTCCATTAGCTGGGGAAATCAGAAAAAAAATTGAATTGCTATGGAATAAAAGGGTCCAGATTCAAAGCAGAATATTAAGGAACAGGGTAAAAAGGAACTCTCTGAGTTTTGTGTTTTAATGTATTCATTGTAATTTAGGAAAAAAAAAAAAAGAAAAGAGACTTTATTTGAAATGTTGTAATTCAAATGTGCCCAAGTCAAACAGCTACTTTTTTAGCTCAAAACACACTGAAGAGAGACAGAAGGTGTATAGTTGATGTCAAATGCTGCTGGCATCTTGTCACATTTATAAGTCTTAATTTACATATATGCACTTAGTTGCACTTTATAGGTGTGGAGGTCAATTCTTGCAAGTATAATTAACATCTTACTGCCAAAATTTGTTAAGCTATTAAGGCAAAATGAAGATTAGAATATCAGAGCATGATAACTAGATGCTGTATTAAGGGATGAGTAATAAAATCTTGGATCTGAAAATCTTGGCTCATTTAGAATATTGTTGCTTCCAAGAAAAAAAAATTATTTGACTTAGTAAAATCAGAAGTAGTAGAAATTACAGAATTCTGTAGCATAAAAAATGTGTGAAGCTCATATAAATTAGTATGAAATAAAATTAAAGTAAATGTTTCATGAAGAAGAGAAACTGATGTACATCTCCCAGCAGCCAGAGAATGAGTGGGGGGACTCTTAGGGGCTGCTTTTCAACACCTGCAAGGAGGTAACCAAGAAGACAAACCCAAATTCTTTACCCAGATGCTTCGTGGGAGAACAGACAACAGTCATCCTCTGAATTGGGGGAGGTTCCATCTGGACCTCATAAGGGGGAAAAGAAGTTACTATGAAGTTAATTATGAACTATGAAGTTAATTAAGAACAGAGTCCAGTGAGGTTGAGGGATCTCAACCCTTGGAGGTTTTCAGGATATAACTGGATAACCCTGCTCTGATTTCAGCATTGCCCCTATTTTGAAGAACAAGTTGTACAGAGACCTCACAAGGTTCCTTCCACTTCAGCAGTTCTGTGGCACATATGGTGATGAGAAAAAATAAAATCCAATATGGGAATTTCAGTATTGAAAGAAAGTAGATGTATACTATGTGTCTGTCTTTAAAATAGAAGCACTAGCAGTATTTATAGTCACAACCTCTCAGAAATGGTAAATAAGCTCTGTGCTTGAAAGAGGAATAAAAATCAAAGGTTTGCATCTGAGATGCTGATTGAGAAGTGGGCGTTTAGGCAAATTAATTCCCATATATTCACAATATAACCATATCATTGTTATTGACTTTAAAAAGTCCTTAATAGCCATTAAAATCTTACAGACTGAGAGAAAATATGAATAATAAGTGATTAAAAAAGCACTTTATTTTTTATTAAAAATCAAGTAAAGTTGAATTTAGGTCTGAATAGCTTTCCAACTCCAAGCCCCTTCACAAATTCAAAATTAAATTAACCATAAATTCTTGATTTTGCAACTTTGGAAGAATACTTAAACATATCTCACATTTCTAGTAACCTCTCCCTGGCACCCAGCTCAATTATTTTGGGTAACAGGTTCTACCTGTGCTGAGAAATAATGAACACAAATTTTGTCATAAGTATGAAATTATAAAAGGATGTCAGAAGTATAAGGACTGATGTCATTAAAAAAGGAAAAAGGGGTATTGCTCACAAGACAAGGAAACCAATGAATCACTACAGTTTGGTGTTTTCAGAACAGGAAATATAATGGAAAAAGTCTGAAAGTCTGGATGAATCAAGTGGAGAGATGTCTGTTCTGTACAAATTCCTTCAGCTTTTACCAGTTGCTGCTTTGAATCCAATGTCACTTGGACTCATAAAACAGAAAAAGTGAAGATGCTCATTGCCCCTGGTAGTTCTGAGAGAAAGGCCAGAATATATTTTTATATAGCAGGCACTCAAAACCTTTCTTAGAGAATCCAGAGAAAGAACACGATTTACAAGAGCAGTTGCAAATCTTAATAGAGTTCACACATTCTACTATGAGACAGACTAAAATATGTATTTTCTGCCCTAACATCACTTTTTCAGGTAAACACTCTGTACATTTTCTGGCCAAAAAGATGATCTGAACAGCTGAACTGGATCATTATTTTAATAGAGAAGTAGAATTGATAATTTACCTTTCAAATGACAAAAACATTGACCTCTAAAGGTACATTAATAATGTTGCAGTTATGCAGATAGTTATAACCACTAAAAAAGTCCATGTCTAGACACACTTTCTAGCTAAAGTGGAAGTTCCTTATCTATTTTGATATTAAGCAACTAATAAAATATTCTCAATTTGAGTTGTAATTCTATCATATTGTGGGTGCAGCTGATGTTGAGATAAGGAGCTATTGAGAACCTTTAGGAACATTGTAGTGGAATATGAAAGCTGCACAGCAACTCTGTGAGGGATCATTAGAAGACTATTGCTACATCTGGTCCTTCAGAAATTTAGATAAAGGCAATTGATAGAAACCAGAGATTCTCAGTTGAACAAAAATTAAAGAAAACTGCTAACTGCTTGCCCCAGATTTTGCAGAAAGCAGGTCTTCCTAAACCTGTTTGCATCCTCTGTATGACTTTGGCTGACAAAAATAAGAGTCAAATGTGAAATATTCAGGCTTCTGAAAAGCTATTGCATATGAAGCAGTTAGAAAGTTAGCACTATTAAGTGTCATTAAAGCATGGATTTAACAGACAAAGAACTGACTAGAAGATAAATAAAAAAATAGTCAACAGTGGAGCAACATGATTTCAATTAAAAGGTCTCTAATGTAGATTTGTAGCTAGAGCAGCACATCTTACACTACTGAACCATTTAATGAAATCTTCTGAGATACATAAAAGCACTTCTGATGAAAATTTTAGGAATGCTCAGGTTAGGAATACTAATGGCTGAGTTGTACATGTCCATTCCTCCTAAAGGGATGGGATTCCCTGAACAAATAAAAGTGCTTATTTTGTAAATATCTTTGGAAATCTGTCTCACTGTATAAGCCATCTTTTGGGTTTTTTTAGCCAAAGGACAGAAATAGGCACTTTTAGATGCCTATGTTAGTTCAGATTAAAAGACTTTAAAAGTGCCTATTTCTCACCTCTGATCCTAAAGAAAACACAGGTTTACTCAAAAAAGAATTTTAAATTACTCCTATTCAAAATTATTATTTTTTTTTCTTTTAAGTACAGGTAAATTATATATTTAGAAATAAAGAACATAAGTCTACAGAAAAAAAGATTGAATAATGGAAAACAGGAAATAATGGAAGGCTTGTGACAGGTGAGCAAAGAAATTCCTGCCACATTTATGAAACATGAAAACCATGACAAACTGGACATGACCTGACAACATGCTCTTGTAGCCCAGAAAGACAAACCTCTCCTGGGCTGCCTCCAAGGCAGTATGGGCAGCAGGGTGATGGAGGGAATTCTCTTTTCTCTGCTCTGGTGAGACCCCACCTGCAGTGCTGCATCCAGCCCTGGGGTGTCAACACAAGAAAGACGTGGACCTGTTGGAGTGGGTCCTGAGGAGGCCATAAGGATGATCAGAGGGATGGAGCACCTCTGCTATGGGGACAAGCTGGGGTTATTAATTCTTGATAGGACATAATTCTAGGGAGACAGTCTTGCAGCCTTTCAGTATATAAAGAGGGCTTTTAAGAACTAAGGAAATGAACTTTTTAGCAGGGCCTGTAGTGACACGACAAGGAGAAACAGTTTTAACTAAAAGAGAGTAGGCTCAGACAGGAGATCAGGAAGAAAAAATACATAATCAGGATAGTGAGAAAAATGTGGTGAAAGATGTTGCTTTTGAAAGAAAAGAAAGAGAAGCTGTGAACACCCATACTTGGAAGTGTTCAAGGCCAGGTTGGATAGGGCTTTGAATAAGTCTGTCTTGTGGAAAGTGTCCCTGCCATTGCAGGAAGATTGGAACTAGGTGATGTTTAAATGTTCCTTCCAACCAAACCCATTCTTTGATTCTGTGATTTACTACTTATTTTGGAAAAAAAAATAAATTTAATTGCCAGATATAAATTTGAAGAGCAATAGATCCATTTAGTACAAAGGACAATACAGAAGCAATTTTATTTGAGCAAGCAATTTATTTTACAGAAGCAATTTTATTTACTAAACAATTACTGGTGCAGGGATACTACATTTACATAAAAGTAAAATGTCAACATTTTAATAAGGACTTCATAAATCAAGACAAGAAAATAATCAAATGATAGGGAAATATTTTCTCTCAGTGAAAGCTTTAAAAGAGTAAGATGTTTAATTTTCATCATGTCAACTTTCCATCATCTAACTGAGAAATTATTTGAGTGCAGTGTTTTATGTAATAGAAGAAGCCATAACAAGAATCACTGACTGTAAACTATTGCTGGACAACTTTACTCTTGTAAGGTGGGGAAAGGAGCCAGCAGAACAAACTGCCCAAGGAAGTAATTGCTTCATGGAAGTAATGTTACCTGCTACCTTTCAGGACAGAAGGCTTTGCAAAGAGATATAAACCTTTGAAATGCGAATATTCTTTATTCCAGTGCAAGTTAAAGCTTAAGGAAATCTGACTAAATCTAATGGCTCTTCAAGCAGCTCCTCCTGGTCTTAAACTCCCTGAGTCTTTCTTCCTATGGATTGATGGGTGGAGAATAAAAATGAGGCAAGTACACATGTACTGCCTGAATTTCACTTCTGCCACGAGATCTAGTGACACCAAGTCCTTTAACTTACATGTGAATATGTTGCTTTCTAAAATCTTTTAAACAGACTGTGACAAACTGAAGATTTAGCAGCATGTGCCAAAGAGTAAACAAAAGAACATCAGAAATCTGTTGTGAAGAATATAAATGGATATATGAGCAGTGTTTGGTTATGTGATCATCTACACAAACAAAGGAGCACTTGGAACGGGGATAAGAGGCAAACCCCTTGAGTTTGCATCTGAGAAGACCTCTTAGATGGCCAGATCAGGAAGATTGGCAAGAACTGCCATGGAGAGGCAGCAGGTGGAGATCACAATTCAGTAAATAGAAGTCTCTCCCTCCTCCATCAATACTAGACTAATATGTGATGTGATGCTAAGGACAGCATCATAATTCCTTACACTAGCATGCTAAAAAAAATGAATAGCATTTTCTAAAAGGTTAGGTATTTTAATACCAGTGCCCTGGGTAATACTAATTTAAAATTTAAATTTCATCAGCTGATTTCCCTGACAGTTTCACTTATTTTTACTTCTTGTTATGAATTATACGTGCTGTTCAAATAGTTGATTGATTTTTCGTCAGATATCTGTCAGATGCTTTTCAGTGCCTGGAAAAGTTTTCTATATATACTTATGTCTCTCTAAGTTCTTGTGCTGATGACATCACCTGTTAGTATGCAGTAACTCAGAGAGACAGCAGGAGATTTCAATCATATGTACTAGGAGGTAACCAGGCAAAAATAAGATGTGATTTAAATTACACACGAGTATTCAAATTGTTCTCTTTAATGAAAATGACATCAAAAAGTTAATCACAGAATGTCTTGGATCAGAAAAGACCTTAAATATCCAACTCCTCTGCCATGGCCAGAATCATGTTCCAGTAGACCAAGTTATTCAAAGCTGCCCAAACTGGCCTTGAATACTTCCAGGGATGGGGCACCAACAAGTTCACTGGGAAGAAAATGCATTGGTCACATACTTGCATAGCTTTCTATGTTAATTATTTTCTATTGTCTATTTATTAAAGAGACTGGCTAATGAGAGTCCTGAAAATGTAGGACAAAGAGTTTGTCTATTTTATGGATACTAAAAAGGTATGTGTGCAAAGAGGGGTGACTGAGAATAAACACAGAGTTCATGGCTCTCCAGTCTGCGCTTCCAGAGAGAAGTCATTTCAACAGAAAAACATAACACCCACCCCTTCCCCTGGCTGATGCCACCACCCACTCTGTGACTCGAGCCACACATTCCTCTGCTGCCTGACTGCCACACTTACTAGAAGATGATCCAGTTTCTTCCTTTGTAGCTCATTAGGTCTCATTAAGGAGAGGGGTTTTTTTTTTCCCACTGATTCTCAAAAAATAAGCCCTTCAAGTTCTGTGCAGATAATTTTGTGTTTTCTCAGCTGGTACCAAAAAAGTGTTTGTTCATAGCACCAAACCTCAGAATTCATATGTGTGAAATATATATATAATATCATTTATGCATTCAATCCTTACTGTTGCAGGATCTGAAAATAATAGCAACAGCTCACGATATATTTTTGCAAGCAATATTTGCTTCTTAAGCACTCAGTTCATTAAATCTGAAAGCAGCAGAGATAAAAAGCTTGTTTAAGAAAAAGGGACAAATTAGGTTTATGAACTAAGAAATGGTTTCAGCGGAGATAAAAATATGGCAATAGGACTAAGAATGAAGGACATTATAATATCCTTTCTAAGGGAAAAAAAAAGGAAAGGAAAAAACCTGCAAAAAATGCAGATCAGGATAAGTGTAACATAAAAAGGAGGTGAATACTGAAAATGCACTATACCATCTGGATAATGTTTGACATCAGCAAAAGCATACAAGAATCTAAAGGAATACATGTTCCCAGTTGTAATGATACATAATATAGATAGCTAGTAGAATGAACACTTCTGTTGAGGTTGGATTCTAATTTCCTTGCTATTCCCTACTTTTTCAGTCACTTGGAACATTCTGCTTCCTTTTGGTAGCATCACATCCTTTCCCTCTGATTAATACATTAAGAAAATTCCTCTCACTACTATATCCTGGAAGTGTTTCACACAACTGGAAGATCCTTTCAGAAACCACTGAAAAAAAAGGTCACACCAAATGAGAAGAAATCTTGCCCAATTCCACAAATATTGTCAGAGTATCAGCCTTAACATTTTCATTTCTTCTGGCCCATGTAACATTTAGATATAAACTACACTAAAATTTCCGAGAGTTTGGGTTTATTAATTACCTCAGCTGTTCCTCAGTATCTGACATACCCGTGCTAAAATAGTAATCCCAGATTTTTTGGCAGCAGCAGGGAAAGGAGGATGCAGTTAGGCATCCTGAGGTGATCAGTGGTCTAGACACACTAAAGGCTGGATGAAGGTTGCTGTTAGAATATTCTATGTTTATGAAAATCATCTGAAAAGTGTTAAAACCTTTTGGAACAGGGAACCACACGGAGTTTTGGATTTAATATATAAACTGGTATAATATAATATAAATTTTCAGTCTAGCCACTAGACTGAAAAGCTGTTATCACTAGTTTAATCTTGAAATCTCACTCAGGTGAGTATTAAATTGTATCTCTTCACCAGTTCACCCCATATGTTCAACAGTAGTAAATCAGAAATAATTTATTTATCCTTTGGAGAATTGCTGGTGTGTGGTTTTTATGAACTTTCTCACTGTGAACAGACAGCACTCACAACTGATACATTGTGAGCAGCCTCCCAGGACTGAGAAGTCTGGGTGACATTTTGCAGTTAAACAAAATCTCATTCTAAGACAGAATGACACTAACAGAGAGCAGAAGCTTCAAATTAGCTGTTCATAACACACTGCTGAGCTGCTTTGATATCTTTTCAGTGTAGAGGCTAAGATGAATATTGCTCTTTGAACATTTTAATGCATATTAACACGTGTCTTCTGTGACAAATTTGGACACTATCTTCCCCTCCCCTCATATAATATATGCAGAGGTGTCAAAGAATATATGAATATGTAAATATACAGATAGAAGAACACTCAGTGTGCTGGGCATCTGTACAGATATAACCAATGTAAAAATGGAGTGTTTATTTAGCTGACAGCAAACTTGTAAATGTAAGTATTTAGGCAGAATGATACCAAATGTCTGAGTGAGCAGAAAAGAGATTAATAATATTTTATCACAAGTTTTGGTAATAAGTCTGCCATAATCAATGTCTGTTGTTATTTCAATTATGATGTTTCAAACCATACAAATTCAGCAATACCCAAGTTCAATTAAATGAGAAACAGCCTGCTCTCCAGAAAAATAAGGAGATGGGCAACCAATGTACTTAATCTGGAAGATATTTTCATCAAAATCTAAAGCATAATTTATGAAGAAGATGAAAATATCAGATATTGTCCATGAGAGGAGCAGCAGAACAGATTAAATAGCGTGCATCTGGTTGAAAATGTAACATGTTTAACAAAGCATTAATTAGAATTTCCAGTTGAAGTTCCATTTAGTTAAAACATTTAAGTGCATGGGATATGTGCATCTGATATGCATGCATTTCAAATTATTAGAGCAATTTTCATTAGCAGACACTATATCAGTATGCTCCAGAGTGCTAGAAAAGACTTTCTCTGATGCCTTTTCTGTATATCATTTGATGCCAGAATTATCATTAATTTCTTTTAACCTCTTCACTTTCACAACATGCTTTCACACAGGTTTGCTTCATTACCTCTCCAGGGTGAAATACACATTTCCTTGACAGAGCTGAACATCAATAGCTAAAATAACTCAAGAATCCTGCTGTATGGCCACTAGTGGAATGAGATACATGAGTGGGCAAGGAGGAGCTGTGGGGAGTCAATTTGTCCTGGTTAGTGGTGTGGCAGGAGCGCTGGCTGTCTTAGTGCCACTGCAAACCCCTAACAGAGGTGTGCTGCTGCACATGGCACGGCCCTCACCTCTGGTGTGGAGCAGTTTCCTCCAAGAGACCAAAGAGAATAGGCTATTTAATGTGCTACCATTTTCTGAATACCATTTTTTTAAAAACAAAATATCCTTTCTAAGGACCAACAGGGCATCTTGTACTGCAATAAAGGCGTGGCAATAACTAAGGAAATGCTGGAGTCAGTGCAGTTCGACTCTTTACTGACTTTTTGGAACAATCAATGTCAGCACATTAATATAAGATGGAAACAAAAGACAAGACTAGAATAAGCCTTCATTTGGAAGGTCTTTATCTCTCCCTATGTAGTATGAATGAAAATCTTAAGCTTTGTGATAGCAGTGCCTAATTTTAAGTGAGCAGTTTACAGCTAAACTAGCAAAGCAGCAGCATTCAGCAGCACTCCACTGAACCTAGCTCAATGCACACTGTAAAATTTGTGCTTTCTCCACAAAGCTATTTATACTTTCTTCACATCAAATACCCAAGGACACAAAGAAATATGAATTTTAATCTGTGGGGTACTCCTACATGTAAAAAGACATTTGTCACCTGGTAAATCTAGATTTAAAGCTGAAAGTTCACAAAATTATATTAGATTTAAAATTATTTCTCTTGTAAGACTCAGAGACACCACTTGTCCAAAGCCTTAAACTCTGCTTTTCATCATGATGAGCTGCAAGAGAATTGAGGCACAGCCTTCTCAATGCAACTGATACAAAGAAGTTTTTATAACCTCTTAGCTTTGTCTCTCACATTTCTCACTATGGTAAGAAAATCATCCAAAATTCTCTTCCTGAAAAAATAATCTAAAAAATACAAAAGCACAGAGATGTACTAATAGAAATTCTGTCTTTTTTATGAAGTTGACCTATTTTTTTCTCATGTTACTTCTGAACCTGCTTCCTCTGAATGACATGCTGTATTATGCCATTAGACCTACAGAGCCTCGGTGTGTTATGAATCTCCAGCATCATGCATATTTGTGGTACTCAGCCACCACAAACAGATGGTTTGTGCACACACAATGTCACTTGGTGCTCAAAGATTCACAGAAAGTCTGGAAAGAGGAAGGGTTTCACTATGGTTAGAACTGTTGGTCACCAGCTACATTTAGCTCAGCGTCTTTCAATAAAGCAAGCAACCATTTTCTCTTTCACCTGCAAGTGAAATCTAAGCTTTGTTTAGCCAAAGACAGGCAGTTGTAATAATCCATAGTCACCTCTTTTCCCAGCATTTCCATTGCCATCCTGCTTTTCATTTGATTTCAGATTCTCAGCTCTGTAAATGAAGTGCAGTGGAGAATTTCTGCAATATAAGCTTGTAATAAGGATAAATTACAGGCTCAAGACAAATGCTTCAGGCATCAGATTAGATGATTTATAGCAGCTAGGTTTGAATAAGATCAAGGCTTTATTCATCCAGTTTGTCAGTTGCACAAAATTGATAATTGGATAAAGTTCAGGTCACAGCTAACATACTGTAAAACATTCTCTTTTTTTGGTTTGGTTTGGTTTTTTAACAGAAAGTTCATCAGTAAAAAGCTCTGGATTATTCTGCATTATTACTCATTTCATCAGGTGACTGTCTCAAGTAAAGACAGCAGAAGAGCAAACCCCAAGTTTTCCCTCTCCCATCAGAAGAATCAAGCTGAACTAAGCAAGTCCTCTACCAATATAAGGTTATATACTGATTTATCTTTTAGAACAGCCAGTCTCTACACACTGGGCAGAAAGAGCCAGTCTAATTTAAGAGTGTCTCTGAGCAATGCTCTCTACAAGCCTGTGAGGATACATATTTCTCTCCACT
>NC_031768.1:81595107-81606104 GCF_001522545.3 Parus major
ATAATGAAACTATAGGGCTACTAGAATCATCTAAAAAAAAAAAAAAAAAAAAAAAAAAAAAAGAAAAAAAAAACCCAAACAAAAATATGTATTCTAAGGGAATTATTTAACTGGTTTGTGAATATATTATACAGCTATAAACACACATTGCTTATTCTTAATATGCAATATTCTAGCCTATTCAATTAAATAAAATGCAATAAATCCTGGTGATATGATACCTCTTGACTTCCTCCAAATGTCTGCAGGGCATTGTAATATGGAGCACTATGCTGAAACTGTATCTTACTTTAAACATTTGTTTCACCAACCAATGCTCTGTGATAGAGCTTCATGCCATTCTCTCCTAGAATTAACTTTGAAATGTTAAAATATCTTTATTTGTAGCAATTTAGAAAGTATTGCAATAGCCTGTTTCCTTACATGCCCATAGCCTGTGCACTAAAACCAGACCCACTGAAAAGAAAACCAGTTGATGTCAAGGACATGAGTTCTCATGTACCTTTAGGAATTGGAAATAGATCAGTTTTGAGTTCTTTGGTTCACTGATGCTGAAGAACCACAGACAGGCAGTTGAATCATTAATTCTTTGGGTTATTTAACCAGAACATGAGATACCTGGCCACACTTAAAGTTAAGAAGCAATCTGTTTTAGAAGGTCTGAAAATTCACAGAACAGCAGAAACAATAGAAATATTCTGTGTATTCATTTTTCAGAAACAGTCCCTTTGCATGAACATGCTGAGCCTCCACTCAAAGCCTATTTTTTAGCTTGAGCAAATCTTTACTTGAAAAAATCAAGTAAGATTAACAAATAATGAGTTGCGTCATATGAAGATGTAGGAAGGACAAGTTACACAACACCACTCTTGGGCATAGAGAACTTCTGTTTGCCTACTAACATAAACATCAAGCCAGGATGAAAATTATGTTTTGCTGCAGCTTATGGGGTCTCTTTGCATCATACCACCCAACTAATTCCTATAAATGAGATAGCACTGTGTTTTTATGCACAAAGCTTGATGTAACCATAAATTTTATTTTTGCTGTCTTTTTAATGTTAACATGTTCTGATTTTGTGGGTCTCAAGTACCACCACAACTGCACAGATACTGTAAGTTTTCACACACTGTTGCCACGTAAAATCATTTGTCTTTAGATACCTGATAGGCAATATAATAATACAGACTATTTCTTGACTGGACAGTATAATCCTTGACTTTTCAAATCTCTGAATTTTCTGCTGTCATCTGCTTCAAGACAGAAAAAACCTCAGTCTACATCTCCAGCTTTTCCTACATTGACCAGTAAAAGCTGCTCTCTGGATTTAGATGTGGTTCAGTCTTAGTCTTGCTGCAAATATTATCGCATCTCTATTAAAGACATAAATAAGAAACCAAGAAGAAAGGAACTTCAACCAGTGGACATTATAGATCCTTTACTAACCAAGCACTTTTTCCATAGGCAATTTATGAACGCATTTTCCTTCTTTCTTTTCCTCCATTCCCATAATTTTTTGGCATTGCTCAGACTCACTTTTCTACACATGGTACATTTCTGTAGACCATTTTCACACATTCCTATAACTTTTTTATCAATCTCTTCTCCAATATACCCACTGACACTCTCTCATCCCAAGTTATCTTTCCAAGCAGATACACAGACATGGAAAGAAAAGTCATCAGTGCTATTAGGAGGATAACCTAAGACAACTAAGGTTTTCCTCTTTGAGATCAATTACTCATTCAAAAGCCATCTCCTTCCCAGCAGCTAAAGAAGGCAAGTGCTGACATTCACAGAAAAACTTTGGAATTTGCTCAGCAATCTCCTAATTTTAACTGTTGAATTACTAGGAAGTAGCAAAGGAAACATTAAACCCTCAAAACATTAAAAAAAATATCTTAGAGCTCATGAAGTCATCTGTTTGAAAAGTCATAGAAAGGGGTCTATACTCTGTAAGAATAGGCAAAATTTCTACCTGCTGATACCAGACTGCTACCATCTCCAAATTACACCAAAGACCAGTGAGTCATTTTTAAAAACTCATTGTGGATCTAGTTTTTTTCTCCATTACTGCTTGGAATGGCCCTGTGAAAGCACCGTTAATTCATCTATAAAAGACTTTAAAATTAGTTATGGCCAGAATAAGTTTAGCTAACACACTTCCAGGCTGATGCACCAGCCCTTGGCCTAACGTGGGAACACAACAGTGGAAGAACTTTTCTTTCCCCAGAAGGTTTTTTTTCCGTAGTAAAAGCAGTGTTAAAAAATACTTTAGGATTATCAGGGAGGAAGCTTTATCCCCTTTGTCCCAAAGCATCTGGTACACTATGGTCATGTGAAATTGTCCTTTGGCCACTTTCAGTATGTACTTTTGGAACCCTTCTATAAGTGAACACTGACTCTTTTCCCGCGTGTTAGAAGGACCCAGATAAAGAAGAATAAAACTGGGTCTTCTCAGTTCAGTTTCCCATCAGGTTGCCAGGAGTGGTACTTCATATATGACAGCAAAATATCCTGCAAAGCTGCTTCTTTATGATCTGTCTTTAAAGTAGTAATTAATTTAAAAAGAGAAGTTGTTATTGCACCATCCCTGGAAGTATTTGAGGTCAGTCTGGATGGGACTTTCAGCACACTGGTCTTGTGGAAGATGTCGCTGCCCATGACAGGGGGGTTGGAATTAGGTGATCACCTATGGTTTGGGTTCTAACCCGAACCATTCTATGATTCTGTGATTCTGTTAAAAATCATCACTAGCTTGTGTTTTTCTAATGTGTTTTTGTACCTCTTCTGCCCTACTTCAGCTATTTTTATTTTTTCCTTAATTAAGAAACTGTTTGGGAGAGGGTCTGGTTTTTTTTATTCTGTGTTCCAATGAAACTGCTGCCTTGCACAATACCTCCCAGTTTTCACAACAGATATAAAGATAGCAGGGGGAAAAAAAACCCAGTAAGAAGGAATTGATTTTGTACACTTTGTTAACACTAGTTAATGAAAAATTCCTAATGGCTTGAAAAACAGATTTTAAATTTTTCTTCTTTTAAAAGTTTGGCTTTAAAATTTCACCAAAAAATGCATTTACCTGAATTCTAAATGCAGGTTATGTCAGAAAATATATGTCACTCACATTTACTCCAATTCCTGTATTTCATTGCAAACATATCTGAAAGCTGCACCATTATTGACAACAGTATATGAGAAAAAAAGTTTGTAGTATTGATTATGCCAACAGGCACTTGTCAAGGTCAAGGAAAGAGAAGGTAAGGTCAAAGTGAAATGTTCAAGTATTTAAAAGTTACCAGAAAAAGCAGCCTGGTGCTGTAGAAGTCAAAATGAAGCAGAGAAGAGGAAAAGCTGAAACATTAAGAAAAACTAAACCTTAAAAGTGACCAAGGTCTGTCTAGGAAATAGAGGGTGAGATTTTAAAGTTTGGACCCCACAATGTTCAGTCCTTAACATATAATCACACTCTTCAAAATCAATCACTAATAAATTTCAATTAAAGTCACAGAATCACAGAGCTATAGAATTACAATCTGAGTTGGAAGTGAGATGGAAGTGTGTACTATTCAACTCAAAGTAGAATTTCAAGGTTGAATCAGGCATCTCATGGCCTATATTATTTTGAAATAATTTCAGGTCCTGATTATTTTAGAAAATTTTAAAAGGAACTTTGAAAAAATTAAATCCAGAAGTTCTGTGGGGTTTAAGCTGAATGCCAATTTGAGCTAAGAAAATCAAAATTCTTTTCACAGCATTTCTAAGCAAAATGTAAGAATCTTGTTATTGGAAACAGTACTATGAGTTAAACTGCATATTTCCAAAGGGACAGAGCTTTCAGAGGTCACTAAAAGAGGCAGAAACCCTTGGATTATAGGGCAGAAATTTAGAATGAGCTGTATTTTGCTTGTAATTGCAAAGTTTAAATAAGTAACTAAGAAAAGGTTTATTTGTCAAAAAAACCCTTTAATTTTCTAATTCCTATGGCCAAAGTGAGCTATAACTCTTCTTAGATAAGTAGAATATATTGCAATTATGTGTATGTGTATGTGTGTAAAAACCTAAGACAGCTCATTCAATGATAATTAAAATCTCCAATAGCACTGAAGGCTATAGTAAAGCAGCTCTGCATATTCTCTCTCAACAATATTCTGTGCCTTGTAGAAAGCCAAATCATAGCAAAAGTATAATTTTATCAATTCTCTTGGTACTCTCTGTTGCAACTAGAACAAATTTTATTTTTATTTAGTAGAGTTGGAATAAAGTCTCATAACAGATGCTGAACATGGAAAGGTCGCTTAATTGTCTGGGCTTTATAGAATTCAAAGTCTTGATGTCTGAAATTTCTGCAGGCTTTAACTATGGATTAAACTAAACTCAGCCATTCTTCATTTGCAATTTAATCAGTAACAATGTGTTTTGTAAACAAATGAAAAAGTGCTGTTTTTCTGTTATTGAGAGTTGAGTGCAAAAGCTATTGTAGAAAAAATTCTCCCATGGTAAAATCTCACTCCCAAGTGAGTTAATCAGTTTACTCTTAATTGCTTCTTTTTGTTCTCTAAAATCCTCCAAGTTACCTACTAATTCCTATATATATTTTCATACCTTTCTGAATGAAAATGTGCTTTTAACTGGATTACATCATTGAGATAAAATTTTTAACCAAACATTTTCTTCTTAGAGACATAGACACTTGATGTTACAGTAAGGTCTACATTTCTATTGCACAAAGAAATTAGAGTACTCTTTTATATGAGGGTCCTATAAACATAACTGTATTATAAAGATATCATTTTATCATGATCACTTCCACCTTGGGAAATACTTTTTCAAATAACATACAAAAATATCCCCTTTTTAGCTGTAAACCTCCTATAAACATTTTATATAAACAATCAAGAGACTTTGAGTTCACTACAGAAAGAGTATTTATTTCTACTAACATTATGTGTTTCTATAATTTCATTATGCATTTCTAATAACATAATAACTGCTTCCATAGCATTATTTAACACTTTCCTTGTTCTTTCCTGAATGGATGAATATTTATACTGTGAAGCAAAAAGAAAAATAATTTTGATCTCTTAATTGGAGACTGAATACATAAAAAAATTAGGTAGGACAGATGACTGAGGCAGTTGCCACCAATGTAAAGTAAAAGTACTAGCAGTACATTTTAAGATAGAATATGCTTCTTTTTTTTCAGAAAGGTTGTATCATGTAACTATTTTATCTTAAGCTACAAGATGATTTATGATTCATTTCTGAATTTACTATCAGAGATAAAATAATTACATCATTTCCAATGATCAGTGATATCTCAACTTTCTAACTTTAATAAATAATAACATCTTAATGATTACTTATTTGCTTAATATTTAACCAGGATGATGCCTCCAGAAACAATATGTTTCTTAAGGAAAATTACCCTTAGATGCAAAAGTGCATCTGAGTTTCTTAACTCCTTACTGCTGTCTAATGATGATTTCATAAAATTATTTCAAGGTTGCCTAATAACTTGAAAGATTACAAAGACTGCTGATTTTTGAGTCTTTAGTTTCAGAATTCCTGGGCCAGACCTTCAGGGTTGGGAAGCATTTGTAGCTCTCATGATATTCCACTTAAGTTTACTTTAGAACCATAGAATCTTAGAATTATTCCAAGATCATCAAGTCCAACCTTCAGCTGAATACCAGCCATCCCACTGAACCATATAGCAAAGTCTCATGTCAACTCATTTTTTGGACTCTTCCAGGCACAGTACCACTTCCCTGGGCATCTTGTTCCAATGCTTATCCATTCTTCCAGTAAAGAAATTTTTTCTAATATCCATCTGAACCTCCCCTGGGAACAACTTGAGGCCATTTTCCCCTGTCTTATCACTAATTGCCTGAAAGAAGAGGCCAACCCTCACCTTGGCACAACCTGTTTTCCAGAAGTTGTAGACAGCAACGATATGTAACTAAACAATTACAAAATCCCAAGTGTTTCAAGGAAGAAAATTATAATCAAGGCAAGTGGGCTTTAGCCTGAACCAGAGAAAATTTACATTAAAAAAACCCAATATAAATAGATAAACACTATTATCTATTAAGGGGGGAAAAACAACAACCAAAAAACCTCTCAAGGAAGTGAAGCAGAGTCTGATGTTGCAAGCTGACCACATGGGCATGTCTATGAAAGAAAGGAAATGCTCTAATGAAATATAACTCTTACTGACTAGAGATAAGAAATAAATTTCCTCTCCTTTAAAACGGCTGACTTCTTTGCGCCATCTTGCATTCAAATTACCAATAAATATTTCCTATTTCTGTGAGGCAGATGTTATAGGAACCCAATGATGGTCTCTGTGGATGTGGCTGCCTCCTGAAGGAAATATAGAACACATTCAGCAGCGCAGTGAGGTTAAAGTTTACTCCAGAAACCAGGGTTAGCGGATGGTCAGGACCACATTGGCTTTAAAGGAGGCTATGGGAATTGAGGCTGCCACAAATACTCAGCACTTTTGGCTTTGTTTTCCAAGAAAGCTGGAAGTGTTTTCAGCAGCCTCACAGCTGTGCAGGTACCTCATGGAGCCCTCAGAATTTGCAGGGGTTTGTACAGAAGGATTAGACTGAAGCCACCATCGCTTCAGGAAACAGCTACAGACATGTGGACAAAGCTTTACCAAATGTGAGCTAAAAAACCTGAACCAACCCCTCCCCCTCACCCCCCTCCCAGTTTTAAATTTTTATATAATGGAAATGACAACTGACCCAGCACCACAGAGTACAATTATAATTAACAGGAGACTTTTCTGAAAAACGTCTGTGCTGCCTTGGGGAACAATGTAGGTCACAGCATCAATTAAAAGCAGAACAAATTCTTCACTGCCTCCATAACATTTAACCCCAAATCATCTTGTTGCTGTAAATTAATGCATTGCTGCATTACATCATAGAAGTGAAAAAAGGGAAAAATAACTTGTTTGAAAACTTATTTCAAGCTCCAGCACTCGCTTTAGCCCATATAACACAGGCAAGCAATATGGAATACTGATGTTACCAGTATTTTCCTCAGCTTTGTGGAGCAGAATTACTGCAGAATATACAGAACCTGTATATTCAGTTTTCTTTTACCTAATCCTAATCCTAATATTAGACCTTATCAGGAAAGCATGTGAGATTTATTTAATTGATGATCAAAACCAGCAGTTTACATTTAATGCTGACTGCAAAGGAGATATAAGATTGTTTAAAATCGTAAACTTTAGTTTTGAAGCTATAATGTAGCTATAGTTTTTCCCACATAGCTCTTCCATGTGGGAAAGTGGAATATAGAAACATATCACTCCAGGTAAAATGTGTTTGCAGGGTCACTACAGCTATTTTACCTAATTACTAATATGTTTTACTCATTTTCTAATACTATATAGAAGATGACTGTCAATAGAAGCCACCCAAAAATTTAAGGACATTCACTTTTAAAGAATTGTCCACAGGTAATGTCCTTTTTAAGATCAATAAATTCCTGTTTCTTAACAACAAAGACAATTTTCAGCAGAATTCAAGCCAGAAGAAAGATCTTTGCAATAAAGCCTCTCAAGTGTTGCTGACCTTTCTATTTGTTCATGTGGAAGTACTGAGCAATATCTGGGATGCAATTAAGTCTTTTGAAGTTTTATTATTTACTTGAATGGGAGGTGAAGCAAATTCTTCTCAGGTTGTGAGACTGAAAGGGCAACTACACAGAAGTGATAAGATGGATTGCCTGAGCAGTATCTAACAAGGTTCATGAGAGACCACAAGGGAACATCAACTGACACAATAAACAAAGGGGAAACAAATTTACAAAGTGCACCTCTTCTACTACTCCTGAGTAATATCAAACAATGAAAGTGTATTGCAGGCAAAATTAAGACTTCCTGATGCCCATGCAGTACTTTCAGCTCAAAAAATTCCTCATAGAGAATTCTTTAGGGGTATATAGGCAAAAGCGAAGACCCATTTTTGAAAACTTAGCAGTGGAAAATGCTAAATAGCTATGTTAGTTAATAAATATGTCTCTCAGTAGAGTACAAAGGAAGTAGGTTTGTACATCACAGAAATTTCATTTTAATAGAAGTAGGTTTTAAGACAAACTGCCTATGTTCTCATCTGCATTTTCAAATTCCAGTAAGGGGTAGAGGAGCTCAGTTCCTTCTTCCCTGGTGAGATGCTAAGATTATGCAAAGGATGCCAACTTCAGATTAGCCCGTTATCCATTACATCTTGGTTATGGTTTCCAGTGTTAAGGACTGCAATTCCACTGTGAAAGGCTTTAAGGAAATCCAGGATGAAAAATGAGTGGCCAAGCTTTAGAGGGTTTCCAATTTGAGCATAAAACAGGAGACAACATATGCACCCATTCCTCAACAGTTCTCATCAGGGTTTCACCAGAGTTTTAGACCCATCATTATTGAGACATTGAATTTCTTTTAGACATTAAGACAAAGGCAGACTTTGCTGATGAACTGAGAAATGCAGAGGAGGGTCACTTTTTCCCAGGGAACGAAATAAGGTAAGTAAGGTGGGAAGAAGTGAAAATAATTTATTTTAGGTGAAAATCAAAACAAGAAGCTTGAAAAGATACACTATAATGGGTGGGTGGGAGGGGGGGGTGTGGGACAAAACCAAACTCATTTTAAATATACTTTCTCTAGGGGTTGATAAGTGCACCTATGGGTTTGTAGGTTAGGGGGTCTCTGTTTCTTTTTTCCTTCAAGTGTTCTAGAGTGTTATCAGATGAGAACATATCATTCACTGCTCTGAGAACACATGTAATGGTAGAATGGTAATTAATTAGTTCTATGTCAAACAAAAAGAAAAGGTCTAATGACTCTTCAGCCACTACTACAATGTTTCTCAAAGCCCTTTGTGAAAGAAAGGAAAATGCTATTACTCTTTTACAGATAGGAAAACAAAGGGGAAGAGATTGAAGCAAGCTGCCCAAGATGACTCGAGGAGTTGAAAAAAATGTATCATATGTCTAGAACCTCATTTTAAAGGCCACCCAATCTTCAACCAGTTATACAAAATATAACTGAGATGTATATGGCAAACGGACAGCACTGCAAAACATCAAACCCTCTCAACAAAACCTCGCTGTTTTAATCAAAATTTTGCAACTCCAGATTAAAAATCAGTGAAGGAAAATTAATTCAGAAGTTCATGATCTAGAAGAATTCAAACTTTATCCTCCACACATGTAGGCCAGGAGGTGGGTGTACTGAGCTTTTTTAATGAATTAAAATGGAAGAAAGTGGGAAGGAAATAAAAAGGAAATAAATGCTTTCATTAGGCCAAGTAATACAGCTCCACACTTCTCCATTTGAGCTACTGACTGGGGAAGAAGGTGATAAAACGTATTAGTTCTTTGAGTTGAACCTCCCTCCACAATACCATCTAACACAACCTTCCTATGTGGAGGACATTTTTTCTGACTTGGCACCTCAAAAGCACCTTAAAGATGTGGAGTTTAAGGCACAAAGCACCATTGGATCACTGGGATCTAAATATGTAACACTAACAACAACCGCTTGTCTTAAACACAAGCATGCACACCTATTTCAGGAAAGAACTTAATCCTGGAAACATAACAGGACTGAGATCTACCACTTTCCTTGATGGTTTGTCCTATGTTCTCACTTTTAAAAACACCTGTGCAGCCTTGGTTTACTCTTACCCTTGTACATATTCTTCTTTTCTCTGCTACTGTGAAGAATCCTCTTACTCCCAGTCATCCTACAGGAATATGCTGTCATTAAGTTATGTCTCTCTCTGGAAGAATTTTTCTCCACTCTAGTCTCTCTTCTCTCTTTTGGTATTTATTTATTATATTTATAAATTACAGATGCCAAGACCTGGTGGTTTGGAACCTGGAAGTTTCCTTCCACAGTCTCACTGTTGCACATACCAATACAACCACCTCCTTACTCTTAATTTTTAGTGAGACTTTTTACATTCAAGTTAAAAATACAAACCCCACTGAGCTGTCTGTTCTTTCCTCTGGAACATTCCTAGCATCACTTATGTCAGCTGTAGGGGTTCCTATCTGTATTATGTAAGGCTGCCATTGCTTCATTTGAAAAGTGTAATACTTCTCTTCTAGAGACAGTTTTGACATGTTTTTTTTAATGACCTCTGTTTAAAGGCTAGACTGTAACTGGATTGCACTATCTGATTACTCTGTCCTCCTTTTTTTTCCTACTGTTTCAATTGTTGCATTATTTTCAGATTCTAAAATCCAAGAGTTTATGCTGCTTTCCAAAGGATTTGTGAAAATATTGAATTATGTTTTCCGCACCTAATTCTAAACTCTGGAAGACTATGGAGAGTGTCTATTTAGAAGAGGATGCAGTTACAGGACAACGGGGAATGGCTTCAAACTGTCAGAGGGCAAGTTTAGAATGGATATTAGGTAGAAATTCTTTACTGAGAGGGTGGTGAGGCACTGGTACAGGTTGCCCAGAGAAGCTGTGGATGCTCCATCCCTGGGACTGTTCAAGGCCAGGCTGGATGGGGCTTTGGGCAACCTGGTCTGGTGGAAGGTGTCCCTGCCCATGGCAGGGGGTTTGGAACTAGGTAATCTCTAAGATCCTTTCCAACCCAGGCCATTCTGTGATTCTGTCTCATGATTCTGTGATCCCTCAAAATTTCTGTGTAAGGGTCATTTCTCATTGACTAATGCTTTGAGATGTGGATCTTCAAGGAATATTATTTTGATAAAGTACACTGTTACTTATTTCATACCAGATGAAACACAAAATTAAATTAAATGCCTTACAAAAGCCTAAACAGTCCCTAGGACCATTTGATGAGCAAATTCACACTCTGGAATGAAGTATACCTAGCATAATTGCTTGTCTTTAAAACTATGTAGACAGTCATTAATTTCTTACTACTACTAATTTGGTCTTATGGTTGCTTTTTAAGTTAAATTTTCCTTAATCTTTCCAGTATTTTTTCCAGGCCTGAAAT
>NC_031768.1:81606248-81678019 GCF_001522545.3 Parus major
TCATCCTCCTTTTTTAAGGCTCTTAGGTGAAAGTTACCAAGTAATGAGCTTTCTGCTTTACTTATTTTATCACTGGCAGATGTTGTTTAACATGCTTTGAAAGATTCAGTGCTGTTTGTACAGTAGGGACACTGGATCTCCTACCACCATATGGGCTTGCTAGGGAGCAAACAGCACTTCCCTCCTACTGTGTGCCACTCAGTATTGAAGAGGTATCAGAGCTTTTGTTCATCTTTGCACAAATAAATGACACAATTAATTAAACAGTGATTGACTGGCATCATTTCTTGGTTTTGGCATTACAAAGAAGCAGCACAAATTAGTTAATTCATATACAAAATAAACCAAGCAATAAGCTTTGTTAAACTTTTCTCAAAATCTTAGGGGGTAGAAATCGAGTGTCCAGATATATACAGTAAGAGTTCTTGTCTGTCCATTATGCTTGCCACTGAATTCATTCTAGGTTGCCACCTTAATCATTACATATTTTTGGCCTTTGCATTAAGGAAAATTACCTAGACATCCTAAGCCACTATAAATTGATGTCCAGCTGGCAGAGAGCTGTGCAAGATCACTCCGAATCCTCATCTGTCCTATTTATCCCAGAGTCTTGTTAACCCTGGATAACAAAGGATAGCAATTTGGACATCAACAACATATCACTTTAGACTACTTTTATCAGAAATATCCCATTAGTGTGCATTATCTTCATATCTCAATCTGCCTTCTTTTCCTCCTGAGACTGCAAAGAACCCAGCTGGCAAACAGCCAGAATATCAAGTTTCTCACACATCTATTATCATAATGGCAGAAGGTCATACACTGAAAACTGAGCACACAAATGCAACATAAACTAAACTGAGTATTTTGATAACAGAAATTTATGGAGGTTACTATTCTGGTGAAATAGCGTCACTTGCACTTTTGTTTGATTTGGAGGGGTTTTTTGTACTTCTGGTTTCGATGACAACTCTTCTATCGGGAAAATTCATTGATTAAAAAACAAACAAACAAGCAAACAAACAAACAAAACCTGAAAACAAATCACAAAAAGCCTCACACCAAATCAAACTTCAACAATGCTTTTTTCTGTCAGGCTCTCTGGGTCCATAAATATGCTTAGTCTTTCTGTCCTATATCCTGGTTTGGTCCTGTTACATATCAGAGACTGATTGTGCCTCTGTTGGACCAACAGGCAATAAAAAGAAATATCAAAAAGATAAAGGTGAAATTTCCCTGACTGCTTGAGATACCAAAGTCAAGACATTTACACCTAAGTTATTTGACCATAAAGATGTCTAGACAATGGAGAGACAAAATAATTTCCAGGGCATGATCCCCTCCATCTAAAGGAGGCACCCAAATCATATTAGAATTTGATCAGGACTGGTCTCTATCGTGGACTTCCTCAAATGTCAAAAGTCAACTCAAGCCACATTGTTTTTGTAATAGCTCAAACTGTTTCCAGTGTGATCAGTATGTAGCCGAGGTTTCTTGCATGCCACAGCATCCTAAAAATTATTGAAGCATTTGTGCAAATATATTTCTTTTTGACTTGATATGAGCCCTTTTGGGTGCAGGGAAGCATTGGTGGAGAAAAATTGGAAAAACTATGAAGCAGCAATTCAGAAACTATTTGCTTTCCTCACTTACTTCTCACAGCCAACTTCACTACTCTCACCTGTGTATTAGTCCATTCCATTTCAGGAAAAGGTCCCAGCTGAAGGCCTCTACCTGTGGGATTTTCTTCCTCTTGTCCTTTCTGGAAGTACATAGAGACATCTACTCAGGACACGTTCCAAACTCAGATTTCTCATTGTCTTTGCATATGGCGCTTAGTTGGGTGGGTTTGCTTCCCAGGTTGTTTTTTTGGGGCAGTGGGTTCATTTAGTCCCTTGAGGCTGTAAAATGGTGTTAATAACATGCTGAATTGCCCAGAGGCTTTATAACAAAAAAAAAATTGGCGTTATATTATATAGTATTAAAAATGTGAGTGTATATTATTGATTATTAATATTTATCTATGAATTAGCTATTTATCACTGAAGGAAGAACAAGCAAGTTATGTATATTTTACAAGAATTAACACTGTACTAATGTGTTTAGGTTAAGTTTTAGTATGCAATATTTACCAATCTCAAGTAACTATTAGCAAACGAAGCAAGAAGGCTACAAGGAATAAATAAACATTCTCTTGACAGTCCACCTCTTTCTAGCTAAAATTGGAAATAACCCTGTTGCTTCTAAATTTTAAAACCCACTCTAATTATCACTATGAATTTATGAAGTTTAACAGTAGGAGGTTATATATTTGCTTTTAATGAACGTCAGGTTTCCATTTTTTTGTGAAACAGAAAATCTGTAATGAATTCTGTCTCCCACATAGGCATGAGTCAATGCCATTGTAGAAAACACATGAGTTCTTAACAAACAACAACAATATGGAAGAGCCCAGCCAGTAAGGAGAGACATAAGGCAAGGATCTCAGTTTTTGTTGATAGCAAAACTACCATATCTGTAGCTATGCATCCAACAGCATTTTTACACAATGTTTAATACACAGGGGACTGAAAAGCATTTTTATAAAGGCCATATTCATTATGATGCTTATGTAATTCTGATCTTCACCTTTTACTTGGTTACTTCAGAGACTTTTTGTTTCTATTTTAATAAAGAATACAAATTTTTAAAAGAATAAAAATCACAAATCTGTTTAGATGTGAAAAGAAATAAAAATCACATAGCTCCAACACCCCCTGCCATGGGCAGGGACACCTTCCATTAGACAAGGTTACTCCAAGGCCCATCCAATCTGGCCTTGAACATTTTCAGGGATGGGGCATTCACAGCTTCCCTGGGCAACCTGTGCCAATGCCTCACCACTCTCACAGTGAAGGATTTATTCCTAACATCTAATCTACGCCTGCCTTCTGACAGCTTGAAGCCATTCCCCCTTGTCCTGTCACTACATGCATTTGTAAAATGTCCTTCTCCAGCCTCCTTGTTGACCCCCTTTGGGTATAAACCCACAACTTTTTATGTGTAAAAGGTTACACTTTTTCACTCTCATCTGCAAGATTAAGTCTTTTTTAATATCAAGTATAAAACAGCAAGTAGAAAACCACTAGGCCAAGTCATTCAGGGAAGTCTCTAAACTCTGTTGCTATAAAGAATGTCTAATAACAGTCAAAAAGCTCAGCGTGTAACACTTTTCAGTATATAGTCTAAGGAAAAGAGACTTCTGGCTCTGCTTAAAAAGATTAATGCTGTCATACAACAATATCTTTAAGAATTGAGGCTTATATTGATGCTGTCAGTCTGCAGGCATTTAGCTGTGTCCGCTAGGAGCAGAGTCCTTTGAGACATGGGAAAATACTGAGAACAGTTGCAGACTAAAATTCCCTGAGTCACTCTGGAGGGTACATTCCCACCTCAGTGAAGTGGAATGAATGGAAGTCTGAATATTCAGTTGAGGTTATACAGACAGGATTTTTACATTAAAAAAAATCTAGAGTAACTTCTTGTACAGGGTAATGGGCGGCTGTGGATTCCCTAACATCAGCGCCAAAGCCCACCAGGAGCAACCACAAGGCATTTTAAGGACAAGTCCACTGGAGCTGATGCACTTTCACCACAGCAAGTTTCTCTGTACATGTATGTGGTCCTGGAGACTTGTGAGAAGAAATGTGTAGGACCCTAAACACAGATAGAAGAAATGCACACCAGGCATAAGACAGAGGAAACATCAAAATCAAAAATACAGACTAAGGAACACCTCTGTTGAGATCATTAACTAAGGAGGAGCCTAGAGTGATGTTCTGCTGCAACACAGCCTTCATTCAAGATACAAAGAATTGTTGTGTATAAGGACAAGGGTTATAACTATTGTGCTGTAATAATTTATGATGAGAAACCAGCAGAACTGTATCACTTTGGGATATTTTGTTTTAAGAGAAGCAATGAAAAAGCCAAAAAAAATCTACTGAAGAGGAATCTCACAACCTAGGGAAGACTGAAAACAGGATATTACATAGGGATAGTGATCAGTTGTTTCCAACTTAGAGAGAAACCAGGGAAATCACTCCAAATTTGCTGCTATGATAAAAACCTTTAACTGCTAAGGTGCTGAAACATGTCCTATAGGCTTTGGCTTCATGAGAGGTTTATCCCATAGTAATTCCAGCAATTTCAATTTGGAACCAGATGATTACTAACCAGATAAAAGCAAAAGGCATATTCCTCTGTGCTAAGTTAAAATAAAATAAATACATGCTTGCTTCCAAGGTAAGATTTTACAATGGCACTACTGGATGTAGTAGTTGTAGTAATGTAATCCTCTTCATAAAAAAGCATCTGTTGAATAAACTTTAATCAAATGCAAGTAAGGTAGCATTTAAAACAGCATTCTTCATAAGCATCAAAATGCGAGCTACAAATGTGGCAACAAATGAGACTGAGTTTCCCAAATAGAGCTGTCTCATGTCATCAGATGCATTAAGGTATCATTTTGTCTCCAGCTGCTTCTTCCAAAGGGAATGGGTTTCCTTCTGTCATTTCTGACAGCCATATGCACACCTCAGATCTTAGAGGACACCTAAAATAGCACTATATGCCTATCTTAGACAACTGAATCTCACCCCAAAAAGTCTTTCCTTTATTTTAAGGAGGTCTTTTCTAACAGAGACTGTTATTCACACAAGCTACAATTAAATGCAAATATATAGTTTAAAAATATAAAATTTTGGGGGTTATTGTGTAGAAAATGGAAATCTTTTGCTCATTAACTAAAAAAAAAAAAAAAATAATTTCAAGTTTCCCTAAATGTTATAAACTACAGTAAATCCAAAAATCCAAAATCCAATAAAATTTTACACAAGATCTAGAGCCAAACAAGTTTCAGTGCTGAAGTACACCAATTTTAGAAGGATTTAAATACTCTTATAGTCTGGAAAGCCTTGTTAAGCTGTAGATTAAGGAAGGATCAGTTCATTGCCATGGAAAAAAATTGTGCCTATTAAATATCGGGAAGTCCCATGGTCCAACAAATAATACCTTTATACAAGAACATCATGCAGTGTCATAAAAAGTCAGCCACACCAATAAAACTGAGGAAAATAAAGTTTTTCATTTAAAAAAAGGCTCCAAAAAGAGATGTCATGAAAATCTACATAGTTCCTTCTAATCATGTGTAGAGGGCATTGAAGTAGTGCTATGCAAAGTAACAGTAATAAAAATGAACATAGGGAGATGAGATGTGCAAAGAAAATGGTGAGAGTATTTCTAAATTAAGCCAGGAAAAATTGCTGCATTCACAGGAGCCTCAATATACTGAAGGGTATCTGTGATCACGGTGCTAAGTTCAAGTCTGCTCCTCATGCCAGTGATGTAACTACTACAGATGAATTCCACAGAATTGAGCATGAGGGGATGAACTTCCATGGTGAATAATTGCTTTAGAACTAAAAATTTCATTTATGTAAGATAATGATAGAAAGACAAGTTTCAATTAAAAGCTCAAAAATATATAGAAGGCTACCGTTTTCTTTTAAAATTTGAGTCATTCTTTTTATCAATTTACAACAGGATAATGAACAGCTGATAGCATACTGGAGACAAGTCCAAAAATACTTTTAAAACAGGCTTGTGAATGAAATGAAAATTCAGGAGCAGCAGATGGGTTTAACTGCTGTTAAATGTGGAGTGGTTTCCAAGAACATGTTGTATGTAATAATAAATAGCCAGAGACAAAGTTTCCCCAGCAGCTTAAATCCCAAGCATACAAGCTAAGTGAGGGCTTTCAGGCTTTGGCTCACTGCAACATCCTTACATTTTACCCTTGTCTACAACAGCAAAAATGCTTGTTATTAACAATGTGTGCCAGCAATGAGTGCAATTATAGCAGTACTGAGCACAGTTTCACTGAGCACAGGCAGGCAGGTTTAACACGGGCTCTCTGAAACAAGAATAGTTCTTGGCTCTGCTTGCAGGTTAATCACATTCAGCACCAGGGTATCCATTCTCACAGTGGGTAATTATGCCAGTGTACCCAGTGCCTCAATTTGTGCATACGTTTTACATAATAAACATGCTAGAAATTGCCTCCTATTCCAATTCTTGATCTGGATGGGGGCACTGGGATGATGTACTGCACTTAGGGTTTCTTCAGTCATGCTCTGACTGCCTCCATGTTTCATGCCCTCTTGGATTTAAGCAACAGTGAAATCCCAAACGCCCAGGAAAAGGAAAACAGGCAATAACTTTTTTTTTGTACCTAAACCAGTTCTGGCTTCATCTCCTAATCCATCAAAAAGTGGCTTTATTAAGTGACAGCTATGATTAAGTTAAAGCTTCTAAAATTGCTACCATGTATTATTATACTTGACTGACACAAATACTTGTGACACAGAATGAAACTAGAACTTTTAAACTCACAGTGATGCACAGAGGCACAGACAGAGAAGCGTTCAAAAGAATGAGTTCAACTGGCAGACAATAGAAATCTACATCAGGTTCAAACCCAGAAACCACTGCCTCTCCTGTAAATTCAATTGCTTCTGTAACAACAAAATATTTGTGAGGAACTGTGGAGAAGAGCATCGCTGAATTCAAAGAAGCCTCTGAAGTTCAGAGCAGTCCTACACTATATTATACGTGTATTCCTGCTTAGATGCTCCAAGGATGCTTTTGGTTAGCTACTCTAATACCAGTATCTGCTTGATACTGTCTTGGATGAACTGGAGGGAACGATTATTTGGGGAACAAATGATAGAAAAGGAAGGTGAGGAACCAAATGAAAGAACTGTATCAGAAAGGAGAGATGTCTGGAGAGGGTTATCAAGTATAAATTTACACTGTTGCTAACCTTCTACTTTTCACTGCTGCTTTAGAAAATCCTGATTTTTATACTTTCATTGCAGAAATCATCTCCTTTTCCGACTAATTCTTTCTATAGAAAAAATATAACTATTGCAAAACCACTTCTCTCTAATCCTAGTACTATACTTCATTCAAGAAATGGATAAAATTAAATCAGTCCACTGATGCTCATGTGGCATTCAGGGACTATTTGTTTCCCAGGGATCTTCTAAGAGGTTTTGTTTTTTTTTATCCTTTGTCTGATACCTACTGAGAGGCTTAGCAATGAAATTGCTTTACTGTCTGGAAAACTCAGCCATTAAAGTTATAGTCCCCAGAGCATTCCTTTCATTCCAATCCAAATATTAATGGCCAGAAAACATCACATATGTGTAAGCTAACATCCTTTTGGTCAATCTAACAAGTACCCTTACTAGAGGCTGTTTGAAGATTTCCAGAGCCATGGCTTCTGTCCAACACATCTCAACTGAAACATCTTTGCTGTTGCTGTCAAATGGATGCAAACACAGTTGTTTTTGTGTGCTCCTGTTTCAAGCTGCACCCTGTTCTGTTTGGTTGGACCTGCTACAATGCTGTACCACTGCTACTTCTGGAAATGGCTGAATCCCCCCCAAAAAAAGAAGGCTGAGGAACATGCTCAAGCTTGGACCCTCATTATCCCCACTGTTAGATGTTACATGAAGTCCTAGTTGTTCTGCATAATTCCAGCTGGCTCCTTCCACTACTCATGTAGTGTGGACATGAGTAAGCACCTTCCATTCCGCAGTGTAGGCAAAGCCACCTCCTACCACCAGAAGCGCACAATACCATTACCTGAAGTGCAAGTACCCAAGAATTGAAACTATATCAATTAGACATTTTTCTTTTCCCATTTGAAAGAGAATTTAGGGGTGGCTGCTGGCAATGCAAGGGTGTGTGTTTACAGGTTTCTCTTAATCAGAGCTATCAGCAGCAACCACTTCACTGGAGACACACTGGAATTTGAAAGTGGTGACAAGGGAGCACCACTGCCGATTGATTTTGCAATGGTCATTCTGAAGGGGTTTTGTACATTGTTTTGACCAGCCATTTAGACAGGGAATTATGGGGATAAGAGATTACACAATTAGAACTAATATTCATTGAAAAGTACTTAGATACAAGCTCAATAAACTAAGATCTGTTTTCAGCTATTACTCAGCCTTTTGTACTATTACTACAGAAATGGATGATACACATGATCTCCTCTTTCACAGAAGCATTTTCTGATATAGGCTAATTATCAAGCAGAAACATATGGGATTGTAGGGCTTTTCTTTGCCCTGAAAATGTCAACAAATAAAAGTCTAGGGTTTTTTTTTTGGAGAGACTTATTTTTTTCCCTAACAACCATCATGAGCCTCTTTTGCATATTGTAAGGTGGTATATTCTGCAAGACTTCAACCACTGATACTGAAGCAAATTCAATGCATTTTGCACCTTCTCTCATGGGTTGTTCACTCTAAATGACCTTCATTTTATTATATTTTTTCTGTAACATTTTGAACATGACTGTAACATCCAACTCCTATCTGCTCCAGATACTTTGTGTTAAATATGTGCCACTGCCAAATGTAGTCATTTTCCAGTGTCTTACCTTGAATCTGCTCTGGCAGCCTCTGTGTATGTCTCCTCCGAGACAAGACTGGTTATTAAATTCCAGACATTAGGAAACAAATTTAGGCTCAGGACAATTTTTTCTACTAAACTTTTATCAGTTGCATGAATGACTTTGTCTACAAACAGCAGCTCTCACAGATTTATATGCAGTTCGTGAGTCATAGATTTCACAACCAACAAAAAAGTTTTATTAGTGAAAAAGTGAGGATTTCCCAAAGCATCAGTTTGTGGTCAGTATTAGCTTAAATTGATTTCCCAGGAATAGGCGCATGAGATATTTGCACCCACAATCTAGTCATCTTTATTATAGCCAACTGTTTGGTCCTTATCACCTGTACTGCCAAAGCCTTTTTCAGGCTTCACAAAGTAGAATAAGAGGATTGAAAGAAATTTAGCATTTCAATTATGGAGATAAGTGAAATAAGATCCTCTAATTCTCTCAGCGTCCCAAACTGTGTAGTAAGACTAAAATATTAGTGTGTCTCTCTGCTGTTCTCCCCTCAAAGAAACCATGTGCATTGAGACACAGGTGTCAACATGGATCAATGGAATGGGAATGAAGTACCAGTATTCCCCAAAAGCAAATATAACAGAACTAGTTCAGCTTTGACCCATCAGCCCATTTTGTTCCAGAGAGCATCTGGAGCCTTCTAATTATGTCCTACTACTTTCTTAGTCCTACTGCCTGTGAAGATATCAAAGATGCGCTTCCTGGAGAAAGATTTGCTGGTTGCCCAGCACAACTCAAATGATAATAATAGGAAAAAATCTTCCAAGGGTAGAAAAAGCATTAATGTACTGTTTTTCTAAAGTATCTATTGATACATCAAGCTCATAAAGTTTATCTGGCACAAATTTTGACTGAAATATGTTTCCCTTCTATTTGTTCTTACCAAAGCATTAGCTTAACCATGCTTGCTCCGACAGTCCTTCGGGGGAAAGGATAATTTACTGAAATGCGTGAGTGGGAGACTGGCTGGTCTCCACATGTCTCCCGATGCCTCTGGAGACTATGACCATGCTCATCAGATAAGATGATGGTGTTTATGCCATTTAAGTAGCAGAGAGAACTGTCTGGCTCTCAGCTGTCACTGGAGAAAGTCACAGGTTTCCTACAGGAATGGTGACATATCAGCCACAGACATACAGGGGGATGACACTGAAAATGCTGATAAATGTCTTTGTCTTAGAGGTTTATATCCCTAGAGTATAATTTTCCAACCTCCACTCTTCTTACTCCATTTTTGATGAGAAAAAGGACGTCCCATATTTTACACTAGGAAAGAAAGAAATTTTCCTTAGTATCATCATGAGTGTCTTCCAATGTGCTGATCATCCAACTAGTTCAACACTTCCTTAGTGTGGGGATTCCTAAGTAAACTGTGCTCTTCAGAGAACCCTCTCCCTGTTTAGCTTTTACACACTGATGTATATAACTGCAATAAGTGCAGCATTGAATTTTATTACTACCACTAGTAAATTTACTATGCAGTATTCAAGGGTAGCAGTGAAAACAACTATTTTTGACAATGTGTTTGTGCCATGTCCAACTTCATAACTGTCCCATTTACTTCCAGTTCAATAGTGTATTTATCTCCAGATGAACTGCTGCTCATTGTTCCTGTGAGGATTAATCTGAGCAACATGCATTGTGGCTCTTGCCAACTTTTGCAAAGCAATATAATCCATCCTCCTTCTCACATCTTTCCTTTAGAGACACCCAGTGGGTTGGCTTCTGTTAACTAACTCTGCTCCTCAAACTCCACATGCTTATTGCTGCAGAGTTGTGATGCTGTACACAGCTCTTTTCTCCTACAGTGTAAAGGATCTCAATTAGGACATAATTGTCCACCCACTACTTTGAGTCCAAACTTGGTCCTTCCTTTTGTTAATCAAATTCTTACATCTTTCCTTTCAGAATTCTTAGTGATGCTCCTGAGCTTTGTTTACCCTCCCAGTCACAAGAGCAGTGTTGGGGTGTGACTCGGGCACGCTCAATCCCTCCTCCACTATTTTGTGCCACGGGAAGGCTAAGCAGGCTTGATGTGCTCTTGGAAGAGCTCCAGCTGAATGACTGGCAGAAAGCAAAGGCGGCATGTAGGTAACACAGAGCACAGAGTCATTGCGTGTTAGCAGTGCACACCAAGCATCAGCCCCGTGGGGAGCACGGCAGAGCACACCCGTGTCGCAGTCTGCACAGAACCAACGGGACCTCTCACCAGAGAGTCAACCCCCAGAAATAACACTCACAGCTTCCACCGCCTTCTGTATCTCTGACTAAAGCCACTAGTCCATGCTTATGGGGCAGAGAGCATTCCACATCCTTCTTTGCTCCAGTTTTATAGTCTTTTTGTCAGGGGCAACAAAAATTATCAAAGATATCAAGGATTTCAGCCCAGCAATTGTTAGAAAAGGATCTGCAATTTGTTGGCCTTCACAGCTTGCAAAACTAGAGTGGTGTCACTTTCACTATCCTCCACCTTCCTGGAGAATTCTAGCCTTGGTGAGGCAGGCTTTGAAGTGTTTCACTCTCCTCCTCCGTGTATTTTCTCTGTTCCTTTTAACTCCTCCTCTGAATCCTGTTCAGCAATCCCTTTGTTCTGACAGCACTTGCAAGAGGGCTTTTTTATGCCTGGTTTCATCTAGCTGGGAATAACCACAGAAACCTGATGTCACCTCCCCTGACCCAGAGACTGCATCTTAACTGAGCCCAGAGATATCCACTGGTTATATCAGAGAGGACTAATCTAAAAAAGGCTTGTCATTAGGCTTATTGCAAATATATCCACCACCTGATCTTAAGGTTTAAATTCAAACCACTCCTTCTAAAAAAATACAGAAAATGTAACTACAAACAAAAGAAAAGTAATTACAATGAAAGACATCTGGGAATTATAATTGTGCTGTATTTTCAAGTGCCCTCATGGGCATAAATATACATTTTTGCTTTTGTGCTATATACAAGGAAATAAAATATACCAGTTCAGAATCGTGTTGGCAGGAAATCTCTATGCTTTTTAATTTTGGCAGGATGCTAAATATTAGATGCTAAATATTATTTGACCTCATAACTCTCAGGAAAACAATGCGTACTTAAAGCACAGAAATAATTGCTCTACTTGAGTATGTCTAGCTTTCCTACATTTAAAGGCAATTCACCATCTGAAGACATTTCCAAATTGAATTGTTCTAACATTTAATCCCACACCTCCAATGACAACAGGATAGAATTTTTCTGTGGTTTCTTTCTTAATATTTCTCAGTACTCTTTAGATGAATTCTTAGTGAGTTAATACTTACATCTGCTTTATATACCCACAGCTCTTCAACACAGTGAAAGCTAATTTCTGTCCTTAGGTTTATATCTTGGGGACTTTAGAAACCTGCAAATCTTTCTATTATTCTGTGTGTCTGCTCAGAATATATTTATATACACATTATGCTTATGCTATGGTTGTATAATGTCTCTTTTGACTTTACACAGCAGCTCAGCAAGAATATGGTCATATTCAGTAGATGCAAGGATGTGTATTTATTTTTATAGGAAAAGTTTTACATCTTCAGTTCTTCCCCTAAAGTATTAATCCTCTTTCTGAGCCACCACCCTGAAGAATTAAGTCACTGAAAACAGAGATAAAGGCAAACACAAGGAAAAAAAATAATAAGGTGTAGTTTTGAAAAGTACTTTACATAATACTTGTAAAGCTCACTACCAGGAACACACCATTGAGGGAATCTCATGATAGACATAAAAATGAATAGTACCCTTTAATGCCTTCACCATCTAGACATGTTTCACAAGGATATGACATGTGGTGGGGTTTTTTTAACCAAAAAATTCCCCTTACTCACTCTGCCTGCAAAGAAAGCTGAAATTTCTTACATTTAATTTGGCCTCTTATATTAGATTTGGTCTCTCCCCACATCAGCAGTTAACACCTCCCTCCCCTGATCAACAGGCTCTGAAAGGGAGTGATGTTTAATGGGAACATTTTGGAAAAAACTGAGCATGGGTGAGCTGGGAGAAGGAAATGAAGAGACTAAAAGAGTGTTTAATGGGAATGCCTCCTGGAAATGCCTCTCCTTCAGGTAATATCGTAGGGTATCACCTTACAGTTACTCTAGGTCAGGACATCATGGGGACAGTTTCCCTATGTCACCAGACCCCTGAACCCTCCATAATCCTTGATGGGTAGGCAAACAATGTCTGATCTTCTTGAAAAAACCTTTATGGGTGAAATTAGCTCTGGAGTATTAAGTGTTAGCATCAGAATGCAATGTGTAACCAAATGTTTGATACTAGTGAGCTTGCTCAAAAAAATGGATGCAAATTTCATCTTACTCACTCTTGAGATTCATGGCTGCAGGGTGTCTGTCACAATCACAGCTAAAGCTGAACAGTGATAGATCAGATTTATGACAAGGTTCAGGCATTATGTTTTAGCAGGAATACTTATCAGACTGGACAGAAATTAAAAATCTCCTCTATGTTTTAACACTTGGCAGGAGAAATAGCAAAAAATAAATCACTTTGAAGATGATATTTCTGGTATGATTAACATCTTCCTGACCAGCAAGTCCTAAAACACTCTGACCAGGATAATGTATTTTCCTATTTTACACAAACATACACACACAATCTATACAGGCAACAGAGTTAAGGTTGCCATGGGAACTTTACTTCCAGATTTTTTGGGTTTGTATAATGAAAATAACACAAGTACAATGTTGTAATGATTCAGTTTTGCCTTGTAATTGATTATGTTCACATTTTCTTTGGGTGAGAACTCTGTTTATCTGATGGGTACAGCCCAATGTGATAACTTTATTCAACATTTCCAAAAGTTGGTTTTCTAAGCAGAGGATATTTTAAACTTGAGTCACTGTGACTACAGTGCAGTATAGAAAGCACTGCATCAGTGTTAAACCAGGTGGTTCAGCTGCCAGTAAGGTAACTTCCACAGCAGCAATGAACTCAGCATAAGCTCTGCCATTGCACTGCAGGCTGTGTCAGCTCTGGCACAGGCTGATGCTGAGGTATGGAAAGAACCAGAACACTTCTGGGATCTGATTCCTCCCCTCCAGCAGTACCTATCACCCCACAATTCACCATGGGGAGCACCAGCAGTCCCCAGCCTTGGTCACCAGGGTTGCCCTCAACTCACTGTTTCTTGGCTCGTCTCTTTTCTTTTCCTATGTTCTCTCAGGTCGAGTCCCAACTTCTTCCAGATGTTCTGAAAACTTGAGTTAGCTCTGAGCATAGGAATGCACCCAGACTCCTCACTCTAAACTTAGACTCTGGGTTTTCAGAAGAGCTGACCTACAAACCTCATTGATATTAACGACTGAAAGTGTGCAGCAAACAGCCTTCATCAACAAGTCATCCAGACAAGGGCTTTTGTCTCTTGTAGAAGTTGCATAAAGTTATCAGAAAAGAAGAATGGTTCTTGGAGCCCTTTGTCTTTTCAGTATTGCTCGCCTTTAGAGCAAGACATGCTATTTAAATAAGCAGCTGCCTTTCCTCCCCATTTGAACGTGTTGCTTCCTCAAGAGACCTGGACCTTGCCGTCGGCTGTTTGCAAAGCAGAGGATACTCACCCTGAGTATGGAGAGATCATTATCGATCTAATTCCAGTCATGGGCCACCGCTGACCCCAAGAACATGAGCTTCAAAGCCTGCATTTTATATACATGTACAGAGACTGCTGTCAGTGCTGAAGACATGGAAAATGGGCTTTTTGAAGAGCTGGCTCATTTATTGAAGGGGAAAGGAACTGAAAACTTTCAAGTTTTTGGCACTGTAATTAAATAATATAAAACATATATATATATATGTCCGTATTGAGGAAGGAGTTTAGTTAAAATATTCAGTATAAGTCTCCTCCCTAAAGGGATAGCACTTAATACATGTTAAAATATAATTGTATAATTGGAACTCAAGTGTTTGGGTTATGTAAAAGGTGCTGTAGGCGTATCAGCTTAGACAGAGGTAATTAGATCTTGTATATTAACATTTTTCCCTTAAAGGGATAATCAGCAATACTTTTAGTGGTGGAGATGCTCAAGCCTAGAAGCTTGGTGGGAAAAGGTGCCTCCTTTAGCCCTCTGTTTGCTTTGTTCCTGCCTCTGTCACTCACTGGGCTGAAAGAATATTTCTGCAGTACAGTACTTGCTTAATACAATCCCCTCTGGGTGCCCACACAATGGCAATACTGCCACAGCTTTTGGTGAAATCAGCATTGAACTGAATCACCTTCAAGCATCAATCATGGTGCCATAAATAGGACTAGGTAGTGGCATTAAATAATGCAATACCTGGCCTATATATTTTGTAATGGATCATGCACTGAAGCCATAGAAGCCTATTCCTTCAGGCTAGGAATAGAATAAATGAGAGCTCTATTGTCTCCTTGAGTCAAGGGTTAACATTTTTATACAAATTAGAGTAAACAGCCACACACCACTGCTTAGCTCAGTCAGCCTGAAGGATACAATAACAACAAATATGGTTTTACTCACAGGGGGCTGAATGACAATCAATGGCACTACAGCTTTGGAGTATCCAATTGAAGCCCTTGAAAAATCAAGTGGGTGCACAGGAAGATGGGCTACTATGTCATCATAGGATGAATATAGGAGAATGTTATGGATTTCTTGGATTTTCAAGTACATTGTAAAGTTTTCTAGAGAAAAGGAGGTTTTTATTTTGAAAACAGAACACTGCATCTTTAGAAACTGGAACAGCAGAGCACAAATTAAAGCTGGTTTTGGTTTTTAGAATTTTTCTTTTTAAGATAAAAGAAGAAATGTACAGTTCCAAGATAAAAGAAGAAATGTACAGTTCCTCAAGCCAGGAAAATAAAACACAGCCAAACAAACCACCCACACTACTGCTCCAGGTATTTTCTAATTTCATCGTTGTTATCCATGCTTGTCTTTCATACATACAAGAAAAACATTCCAGGAAAGAAATTCCAAGAAAACCCAGACTTTAAGCTTCTCATTGAAAAGTTCATATCAAACTTTGGAATCCAACAAAAATCTCAACTGAAATCAAGAGAAGGTTAATCCAAACCAATAATATTTCTCTGATTTCATATTTCTCCTTTCATGCCTGCTGAAGACCTCCCAGTCTCTATACTACTCATATGAGGCTTTTGAAAGAGTTGGAGAACAGTACAGATGTCTTGTGTCTAGGTGAGCCAAAGCCTCTCTTGGTACCTGAAGGGTTTTGGCTTTGTTCTTAATGTCTCAAAAGATAGGACTTGTGGATTGAAATGGCTGGGTAGCCTAAACAGAGATCTCTCTTCAATGCTTATCTGCATTGATATAAGAGGCAAGAAGAAGGGAAGAAGTGTCAGCAAGACCCATAGAACAAGCTCCCTTGTTGACCCTTATTTTTACCCACACCACATATATGACAGAGATGGACAACCCATTTCCAGAGGCAACAAATATCAAACAGCTCGATACAGTTTTTCCCTACGGCTAATGACTAGAAGTTCTCAATACACTTGATAAAATATTTTCTTAAATGAAGATATTTAGAACAGAAAAATATATAGCAACAGTTACAGAGCTCCTTAAAATAATTCCAAGCCTTTTCCACTTGCCAGCTTTCCAAAGTTCATCTCTTCTGAAGCGTGGGATTGCACTCAAACCCGATCTTTGTAGACAGCAGCCGAGCACAACAGTGCACCTTGGAGCAGAGAGTAGCAGCAAGTCAATGTGTCTCTAAGCAGTCTGCCCCCTCCTTAGGGGTCAAGTGGTAGCTCAGAGCAAGCTGCTAAATGGTTGTTTGTATAATCTCTGCAGGCAAGCAGAGTGGCGTATCTACAGCCAAAGAAGGGATGAAAACAGCTGTAGTTGATAGCAAATGCTGCCAGAAGGTCACCACCACCTGGAGGGTGGTTGTTTCAAACCAAAAAGTTGTTGAGCTCAGGCATATCTCTACTCATTTAGATCATCTAATTATACCTCATATTTTTAGCATTAGTGAACACACACTGAAAAAAATAGAGTGTTTTTCTCTTCTTTTAGGATCTCACCTGCTAAACCATAAATATGAACCTGTAAGGTCTTTTTCTTTTGGGAATGGCACTGCAACTTTAAGCAGTATTATATAATCATGTGTTGGACATAGAATTATTCTGCTTGCACACCACAGGTTCAAGAACACTGTTATAAAGGGGAGAAATTCACTTTATTTTCAAAACTTCACACAGAGAAAATATAATTTGAAGAGTTACAAGTTCAAAAAATGTACAGCTCTTTCCAGTTTTCAACACCTTCTCTTTTGTCCTGCTACAGCTTCATTATTTTCTTACCCTTTGCAGTACATGGCAGTCTTTTGGAATGAAAAGAAACCCTTCCACATTAGTCACAACAGGAAAATGAATTTTGCTTTGCAGCTGGTGAATGAAGATTATCAGAACTTTTATTCACATGCAGAAGATAAGAATATAATAGCTAAGGAACACTGATGCAATGCTGTGTTTACTCTAATTTATCACTTTTTCAAGCCGTGACTTATACTCAAAAGAGCTACCTAATTCATGACTGCAGTAGCAGTTTTGTAAGTTTTGTGCTGTAAATTCAGCTAAAATCCAACAGATACCAGGGGACCACATGTAGTGTTATACTTAATACTCATTTGACGCTTTGTGGAGCTATTTTATAAGAGGAAAAGCAAGAGAAGACATGGCCTTGTGCCCCTTAAAAAGGCAGCAATATGTTCAGAACAAATAACCAAATTTCTTTAGGTATGAAGTCTGACTGAGATCTGAGAAAAGCATCTCAATAAAAAGCCCTAACCCTAATTTCTGCAGCTAAACTCCACCAAGGAATAGAGTCTTACTAAATGCTGTCCCTTGGTCTTTTAATCAGTCATTTACAAAGTTTAGCCAAATCTGGAATTATTAACATGGAGGTATTTCACTACAACACAATATCAATTTTAGTTTGTGTCTCTGCATCACCTTCTCAACATCTAACTACAGGAATAAATTATGCAGGAAAATAAAAAAAGAATCTGCTCCCTTTCCTTGCCTTATTTTAATTTTAGTTGTAATTAATTCAAGGAGTTAAAGCCTTCTTAATAAAGAAATGCTTAAAATACATTAACTAGATTTAACTTATTAGGATTTTGAAAACAAGTCATGTTATTATTTACTGCAGCATTCAAAGACCTGTTTGACTTCTTACTCTTGCATAAGAACTTTCAGGGATGTGACAACATGAATTTTCTATATAAGGCAAATAGACCTCTGCATCACAAACATTTTTGACACTTTCAAATGCATTTTACAGCCTTAAACAGACATTCCACTTCTCCCACCCACCCACCATCATCCAAGGCCTACAGTCACCAAAGTTTCAGAATTAAGAGTGGGAGTATTAGTAATCTACCAGGTAAATGCAGAGTTTAGTGACCTGTTTGTTTGTATGTCCATATATATAACAGGGTATGGACACATCCTTATTCCTGTCTGCAATTCTCTCTAGAAGCGCCCTCCTAACTTCCTTACCCAAACCAACCACGTCAATTGACCTGGGGTCTAACAGTGAATTTTAAGTAAAAGCCAGGAACAGCAGAGAAGGCACATATGCATAGTGGAGAAGTAAAGTAAAGCAAAGGAGGAAATAAGGCAAAGGCTGAATAAAGGAAGCACTGGAGAAAAAGCAATTCTGCATGGGCAGATCCTTAGGAGGTACTTAATTCCTGACAAAAGCAAAGGGGGTTGGTACCTAATTATCTCAAGGATCTTCCCCTTAGAGTCTCACAAACTCTTCCTGAACTTATTTAGAAATGAAAGCATAAAAGGTGGTGCCATACCCCTGTTACAGAAGTCCCTACCATCCTGGTCCCTGGCAACACCCCCAGCTTTAATCAGCAGAGGCCAAATCAACTTCCTATGTATGTTCTATTAGATCAATGGAGGAAAAGGGAACAACATTCAGAACTTTCAACTTCCTTTCCCTAGTATTAAACCCTGAATTGTGCTTTCCATATTTCCTTCTGTTTTAGCTGCAGTGATATTTCACCTAGGATTACTTAAATCCAAACCATTTCTTCTGCAAAAAGAGGTGTCCAGCTGCATGCTAAATCACCTCTCATTTCTCCTGCTTTAGTGAAATTTGGATGAGGTCATTTATAGAGGTTCTTTTCAATCAACGTTTCTAAGATTCTGTGATTACTTTGTATGTGTTCTTATAATGTGAGATGACCCATTCCTATTTGGGTTCGTTTTTTTTTATGGATAACTGAAGACAGTAGAAGAAAACTCATCAGACTACAGGAGAACTAATTCTCATCTAATAAGAGAAACTTTATTAACTCATGGAGCCCTATAATGTCCCTCCTGGTGAATAAAAAGCAGTCAAGAAACAGCTGGTGTTTGCATGCGGAATGTGGATTAGTTTGAGAGCATCTCTATTTCTCTGGCTCAGCACACAGAAAGTTTTTATTCCAATTGCACAGGAAAGTAGTAGTTGCTAATGCTCTGGGGGAAAAGTGGTGCAATCTAGTATCAGTAAGAGATTTGTACATCAGATCCATCCAGATTAGGCAATCATAGACAGCAAATTAAACCTCTGTTTTAGGAAGCTGCCTCCAACACAAGGAGCAATAGCCTGAGGTTCAAGTCCCAGCTCTGTGAAGATGTTATTCCCCTGTCCCTACAACTGTACTGACATGAGGAAGCAAGCCTGAAGGCCCTGCAACAAAAACAAACCTCTTGCTTCATAACCAGATCTTGCAATCCTCTGAAAGTTTATCTCACATAGTCTCTATTCCCTCTCTCTGTCTCTGCACTTCCAACACCTTTACATGGCTGCGATCGTCACGACACTGGAAAGACATATCCTTAGTGCTGAAAAATTAAAGACCTGCATGTCTGGGACTCACATGGGGGTTGATGCATATAGTAAAGAGTGCAAAACACCAGGGCTTTGAGGAGGTGGTGCAACAGTCTCCTCTGTAATACGTACATACACACAAAATTAGACCCGCAAGTGCATTTTCTAGGTCAACTTCTCCCTCCTCTGCTCTCACCTCCTCCCTTGAGTTTTCTTAATTGTTCTGGGAAGGAATACATGTTTCAAAATGTATCACCAAACTTTATCTCATGAAAACATATTGTCCTGGTTATTTTATGTCCCAAACTATTGTGTATGGAATGCTAGTCCTCAGTTAATTTTGCCAGTGCAAAAATGGCCTATGCTTTCTTATGCTGTCAAGTGTTTAGTTCCTACACAGCTAATTTATTATCTTTCTTAAGCTAAGGACCAGGAATCTGAGCACAAAGACTAACGTAGACAAGGGAAAGAAACAAGTAGGAAAAGTATCTTTTATAGGTACAGTGCAAAACTGCTACAAGAACACTGAAAAGACCTTCCCTCACAGCTCTGCAGATTGTTGTGTCCTGAATTTTATGTGACTCCACAGCACTTTGCTTAATTTATTGTAGACTGCAGAACCTGGAATATTAATGTGCAGTTTGAGAGCCATATGGCCCTCTGAACTGGGCTGAATGTCCCTCCTAGCGATCAGCCTAACCACAATTCCTGAACACTCACAAGATTCGCATGACGCAGTTACCGATTTGCCTCTTTGCAACAGGTGTAAGTTCATCTGCTTTTCAGCTTCCTTCCTTGTGTATCATCATCCAATGACTATTTTTAAATAATCTTTGCAAAATAAAAACTCAACCTGAATTCTGGAAATTGCTTCTTCCTTTCAGCAATTTTATATAATAAATTAGACAATAGTAGCACTATCTTGGATGGGTGGAGATAAGAGCCTGTCAGCACTTTCTTTTCAAGTCCACTTTTGCAGGGACTTGTGATTCATCTACAACAATTTGATATGGGGAAAAAAAGAGGGCATGTGAAACCTCAGACCTGGAGGAAGAACCTTAAAAAAAAGGATGAATAAATAGTATTTCAAGCTATATCTGAAATAAATATTGTGGAAAGAGGGACACACAGAAAAAAAAGAGATACTTTGATTTTCACTAATGTCACTCCATTTTCACTTATATCCTCTCCATCTTAGCCTAAGCATGGCTTTATGTTGGCCCTTAAACCAATTTTGTTTACACAGTTCATTTAATTTCAGTGCTGTTTACACACAATAACTATTAATTCTCAATACTCCTCTGAGGCAGGTATTACCAACTTGATTTTCTAGAAAGAGATGCAAGGCACAATTTTCCTCAGGCCACAACAGGAATCTATGTGAGAGCCAGGAATAGAAATAAGGAGTTCCCATTCCCTGTCCTAAATCAAGGTCACAGAACCCTCTCTGGCACAGACTATTTTCTCAATGTTTTATGGAGGTGACTATCCTGCTATGGAGCTATGTTTTATACAGACTGGGATTTCCCTGGGATGTGTACAAAGTTCAAGTCATCTCACTGCCAGCTGACAATGCCTCTGATAAATAGGGTAAGGGCCAGGATTAACACAGTTTAACATACTGTTCACAGGGCACTGTTATAAGCCTTACAAGGTGGTAGGCAAGCATGCATTAGTCATTTAAAAGCCTTTTTATCTATGAAACCTTTACAGTCTCTGAATTTAAACTCCTCTCTTACTTGAAGCACCTATGGCTGGTAAAGGTTAGGTAGCTAAGATGGGAAGTATTTGAGGATGGAGCACCTCTCTGTGCTGGCCACAGGGTCTCTGATTTCAGCACAAGTTTTTCACAGTTTTGGGCTTGGACCTCTAATCCAGCATACCCGAGTATATTTCAGGTGGACTGTCACATGTGTGATGGTTGCAGGTCCAGACCCAAAACCAGCCTGACAGAGCTGTTATGGTTAGATTAAATCTGACCCATTGGTTACATTTTCCAAGATCAGAGTGGTGGATTCATGACTGAGACCTTATGCTACATCAGCCATGCTAAACCCCTCTGTTTCTCAGCATGACCCTTGGTTCTCAGGCTAAGTGACTCGAAGAGGCCCACATCCACATTGCTAATAAAGTAGCATCTTTAATAAATGAACCCAAGATGTGTTTCACACTCTCAAATATCACCAAAAGGCAAAGGGCAGGGGTGGGAGGTGTTTGAAGATAAAAAGGTTTGGCTGTAGGCTGCAAGTAATCTCCCCTGATGCAGTCTCATCCATATTCCCTCTTGGAAGAAGTTCCTGAAGTGAACAATTCTTCAAGCCACATCTACAAGCTGTCTTGAAAGAGCTTGGGATCATCATAAAATTCAGCCAAGGAAAAAATCTAGCAGTTTTTCAATATGGAATGTCAGGAATTGAGCACTTGAGCATAATCATTAGTCCTACTTTACTTAAAAATATAGGTGCATTCTAAGTATTTGCAGCTGGTCCAAGGCCTGAAGTTGTTAGGCCTGTTTCCATAGGGGATGAGCTCACATCCTGCAAATAAGTGATGTGTCTACACTCCTCAGGCAACTATGTGTTGGCACAGGCTCTTTAGCACATTAGACACATCTACAGAGCCTCCAGGTGGTTCACTGTGTGGCCTTTGGTGCTGGTAACACCATACAACTTTCTGAACATTCATATTTGGCATATTCCATCTTAATTACACTGAACAGCTGTCAGCATCTCCTAAAGGAAATCACCCCAAAATGATCTGTCAGGATTCTCAGAATCAAGGTTTCTGAAATGTCAGTTTAAGGAAAAATAAAAAGCTTTCCTGTTTACTGAGAGGCAGTATCCCAGAAAACCTGCTTTTCTGCCTTGGTGGGGGTCATTTAAGTAGCTAACGGGCACAATTCCTCATTGAGTTGGGGTGAAGATTTTTGCTTCCCAATGATATTCTCAGAACACTCAAGAGTCAAGTGACTCAAAAGAATAGCTGAAACTGCCTTAACACTTCATCAGATCATTCTGTGCCATCTCTCCTGGGATTAAAGATCATTAACTTCTACAGGGAGTCAGAGGAATTCCCATCAGTAATCTTTCTTCTCATTCAGGTTTCCATTACACTCAGAACAACCCCCAGCTGGCCTTTCTTGAAAAATCTTGTCCTTCATGTTTATTAATACTATAGAAAATGCTTAAAGGTAGAGGAATTACAATCAGAAAAGTGAAAGCAATAAATATATATGTTTTAATAATGAGGATATTTCTGACAGCTACACTGGAAACATAAAAGCTACTTTTCAAAGATCAGGAGAACTGTTCAGTGACAGTTTTCAGTTCTATTGCTATTATCACTTAAATATATTTATATAACACTTCTTTATCATCATTCTCTTCTATGACATCTCTTACAGCTAAGATGAATGTCTATATATATCCCTCTCTTAGTCAATAATTAGTTTGCAAAATCAAGCAGCTCATGTAGCTGAGCATCAAGTCATTTCTATTTGAAAGTACCTCATTTTATGTAATTATTATGTGCAATTTAAAGCAAAAATATATTAAAAAATGTGTCTGAGGAAACTCTGAACTTCTCCTTCAAAATGTTCAGTAACCCTTAGCTATGTTCCTCCTGCCCTATTTTTTTCCACAGGTAAACTTTATTGAAGTACTTATGAACCACAACAATCAGCTCTTCTTTATTGCTAGCTCAAAAAAGAAACCCATTTCCCACTGTGGCTATATGTTCAAAGGTACAGTACAGAAGGCATTCATGGTGTCCTTTAGCTCCAGGTAAAGTATAAGTAATTTGGAGTGGTAAATATCAGACTCCACTACTGCACTACCAGAAAATGTTCTTGTGATGACAGAACCATGACAATGAGATGGGGATGGAACCAGGTGATACTTTAAGGTCCCCTCCAACAGAAACCATGCTATGATTCTATGACAGCAAGCACTGTGAGCCATCCAGTGCAGAGCCCTGCTACTGATGACAGCTAAAAGAAGATATTCCGGCAAAATGTGGAATAAAAAGCCACTGAGTCAAAATTATGTAGGGATTGAGGATCTCACCTTCAACATAACTTTCTTTCAGCACATAAAGCTTTTAAAAACCAAATCAAGACACCTTAATTTTAAAAAAACCAAAACAACCAAAAAACAACAAAACACTTCTAGTTTTCTTAATTTAAACTGTCTCAGGAAATCTCCCAGCAGCCACCCATCTCTGTCACAGTGCACAGGGATCTTGTGGACAAGGCAGTGGCAGAAAAAGAGACACAGTATTCTCATATAAACACAAATACTTTTAACACCCGACCTTGATACTTTTCAAAATATACCTTGGCATTTCCCTCCCATATGTTGGCCAGTGCCAGTGGGTGACAGCTGGCAATTGAACTCGCTCCAAATAAGAGAAAATGCATTCCCTAACCAGTGCTCAAGTAACTCCTGGGTGATTGAGGGCATGGACCCAAAATTTCAGAAGATTCATGATACAACATTTTTACCCTTTACAATCTAGCCAGACCTCACCAGCTTCCTTTTCCACTTGCCTCCTCAGGACCCTTGCCCAGACCACTGCCTTCTCATCCTACCCCTAAGTTGCTGTCTCTGCATCATCTTTCCTCGTGCTTTTTTTCCACCTGCCCCCCTGAACCCTCCTGCTGCTGCCTCCTACCTCTCCTTAGGCTTCTGCCAGCCTGTGTCTCCTGTAATACCAATTTCTGCAGCACTCAAGCTGAGTTCAAGATCAGAAACTCAGGCTCATTTACAAAGTCACAGTCTACTCTTCTCTGATAGCAGAGTTCCTCTCAATGTTCCTCAGTGGTGGGGAACAAGAAGTTCTGAAGAGTAGGATCCACTTTATACATTTTTTAACGCTGGGAGGAGTTCCTTATAGGGTTCCAAGGCCTCATAAACTGCTACTGGTACTCAGAAGATCTCACACTGTTGGCCTTTAAGTAAAATGTGTAGCTCCTATTTTCCCACAGTTATTGATGATGGGTGGGAACTGCTGGAGAGTTTTAACTTCTTCTTCAGCCAGAAGTGCTAAAGTGCAAGGGGCTAGTGAATACCTGACAGAAATAAAAAGATACAGCCAGCTAAATTTGCTTGGGCTTACACCCCATGTCCAGCTTGCATAAATGTAATGCCAGAGAAGAAAACTCTCCCTGCCTTGAGCATTGTGCACTAATGCACAAATCCTCTGTGACTCAAGCGATCATACTCAGAGCCTCTTGCCAATGGCAATGCTGCATGTCTTCTGCAGCTCCTTCTATTGCTGAGCACTTTTATTTAAACGCCACAGTAGCCTAACAAGAATAATATGTGGAAGTAGGTTTCTCAGGGCCCCTGTCAATGCTATGCATAGCAAGTGGCAGCAATGTTCCAGCTGACTTACTCTGCTGATTGTCCATGAATAGGCAGCAAACTCTTTCAGAGGGCTCTGAAATATAGCAGGATACCTACACAATATACCAGTCTCTACAGATGGATTACAGAAGTAAGTATGACCATGGTTATATTGTATTTTTACATGTCTCCAGTTCTGGCCCCCCCCAAAAATCAGAAATTAAATATGTCAATGGAGTCAGGTTAGGTATACATCAGCAAGCAGCACTAATGGATCCACAGAATGAAGAGCTGGTAAGAAGGGCTCAATCACAGCATCACACCTGTGTTTTGGGTTTTCCTTTGAAATAGTGTTAATCTGCTTTTATAAGCAGAATACATGTAAGATTTTGCAGAATACTTGGTGTCTTTCTGGAATGAATCCTTCTGCTTAGTTTCAACAAAAAGGCATCCTGTTTCCACACACCAAGCCTACTCTGTAAGGCAAAAAAAAACAGGATACATGAGCAAGGCTGGGAAATTAATGTCAAAAAATCATTTGGAATTTGAATGAGTGTTCTATCTAGTTGCATCCATTGCACTTGAGTTCATGGGGTTACTTCAAGAAGCTAAAGCATGCAAGGCCTTGAGCAGGTCTGCTGTGTATCATACCTAGTTGGAGAAGTACTTTCCTGTCATCTCAAACGGCTGCTCCTTACAATAGCCAGGTCTAGATTATGACAATAGAGACAATATTCTCAATTAAGAACTAAGCAACATACCAAAGTTCTTTCAAGAGACTAATAATAGTAGAGGAAACTACTAGTTTTCTAATAGCTTGATAATGATAAAAATAATAAATACAAATGTTGAGATATTCAGTAATACCACTTGCTGTTTGTTTTAATAATGAAATTTGTATTCCAATAATTTTTCAAAACATAGAAGTTTTGGCAGTTGAAGAAACAAGTGGGTTTACTTGCGTCCTAACCCCGGATAGTGGAATATGTAACTATTCAGCTGTTTCAGCTGAAACTGAGAAATAGTAGGAAAAAACCTTAGCAAAACCAGTTATTTTGCTGAAGGACTGGTTGTGATAAATGTGCTAGGAGGAAAGAAAGGAGACAGGGATGAGAAGTAAGTATATGTTATCCCTTTAAAAAAGAAATTAAATTATGCTAGGACAGATATAAAAATAAACCTAAATCAAAAGGAAAGTAGGATTAATCAAAATAGCTGGTCAAGGTCAACAAACAGAAAAGTCAATGAAATCTCCTCAATATCTATTTTCAATATATAGAAGTAAAATTAAGTATGGCAGAATAACACTTCCATCTGAGAGTCAGAACTGTGGCTGAAATATAATTTAAGAAACATGTCAGTCAACCTGAAATCCCTTCCCAGCACTCTTAATAAGAGCAAAATGAACAGGATATTAAGAGCCAGGAGATATTCAGTTTGCAGACTCTTCTGCAATACTGAACAAACAATTCAGCAAAGTGAGTAAGCACACACTGACATTTTAACATGCATTTAAGTTTCAGCATCTTCAGTGAGAATCTGGCATCTGCCTGTGCACTCCTCTCAATGGAGATCCATGAACACACGAGCCTTCCTTCAGTCTCTGGACCTGAATCTGTCCAGTAGCTGTGGAGCTTCTCATGGACTCAGGGGAGAGACAGTCATGTGCCAACCCTGCAGAATTATGAACAAGACAGTTCTGCACAGCACCTCCTGGTATCTGAGGGCCGTATTTTACAACCTCATTATCTTCCTTCTGCTTCAGCTCTGTACTGCTGTGATGGGAATATGGGTCCTTCCCTACTAGAAACTGACAAAGTGTTCAAATGTGTTAAAATGCAATTGTGGCAGTTCAGGTAGACATTGACTCGTCTTTCAAATTAAGCTGTTCTGAATTCTTTGCGGTTTCAAAGTCAAGGATCACAAAACTGGACAGCATTGAAAGGAAAGGTCCAGGACAAGTACAACTATCAAAATCTGGGAAATGAACCTGACAAGCAAAGCTTCCCACAGACACAGTGAGAGATCCTCCACTGACCTTCTTTGCAACATATGGTGTGGTAAGATGTGCACCCTCGTCCTGCCCCACCACACTAATTCCCCATCACCACCTGCTAGGAATGAGATGACTGTAAAACTATTGCATGGGAAATCAATAAAAATGGGTGTGACAGTTCTGAGATGGTGCATTTCTCTCACTTCTCTGACCATAGGAAAGAGAAGTCTGTATATAACACAAAAGTAAAAACTGTAAATCAAGAGTGTAAGCAATACTGCAACTTGCTCTCTCCTTTTGAAATGAGTCAGTTAATAACATTTTAGCACTTGGAAATATTTGCCTGTGCTTTGAACTCCTCTGTTGTCTATTGCACTACCTAAATTTTATATTCTGAGGACCTATTTTCTCCTCTGTCACCCAGAACATAAAGTGTCATTTCAGGATATTACACTCTTTCCTGAGTTCAAGAACCACGTGATTATGGAAGTCATAATATTATGAGCATGCTTAGATCCGTGACTTCGTGCCATATGACTAAAACATCTCCTAAAAAGAAACAGTCTTACTTCTTATTCACACTTCTTTGGTTGTTAACAATGGATCTGCACCCATAAATCTTGAAATATAATCCTACGTGTCCAGAGCAAAAAGTCATGAATTCATATATGGGCTGCAGAACAAACAAAAATGAGAAAAAGGTATTTGAAGTGAGGTGATTTCTGTACATTAACCACTGTAACTCACGCATGCTTGATGGTAATATCAAAGGGTACTAATCAGACATGTGTTGAACCAGCCCAAGGTACATAAGTTCACTTCTGCTCCTTCTCATCTCCCAGAAAAAAAAATCACTATCCCACACATGCACTTCTCATTTGAGAAGTAGTTCACACAACCACCACAAGAAGATAAAACATTGACTGTGACTAATGTAATGAGCCTGAAGCACTAAAGAAAGATGAGGAAAAAAAAGTTTGAAATTTATGATTTTTATTCTCTTGCTTCCTCCTAACAGGATCTGAAAATCTTGAAAGAACTTCAGTGCATCAAAGAATATCCTTTGAAAATCATGCTTACAGGCAGGAATACAAATTGGACACTAGTCCCTAGGCCACTGGCCTACCTTTGTAGAAGGGTGGCTTGCATTTAATTTCCCCTGACTAACAATTCACCTTCATTAATTAGAAATTAACATTGGAAAACAAGAGGATTAAGGGTTTGAGAGTTAAAGTAAAAAAAATTAAAAATAAAATAAAATAATAATTTTCTCATAAAAAAATGCAAATTAAAAAAGCTTCTGATCTGACAAATTCTTAATGTTATTTGTATCACTAGTGGCATCATGACACAGCAATTAAATTATAACCCTTTCACTAATAGAACGTATTTTTGCCTATTTAAAAGAAACTTTAATTCAAGAAAGTCTCAAGTAACCAGACATATAGGCAGGCCATAGTTGGAGGAAAAGCACAAGGTACATGAATAATTTATGTTTGACTATAACCAAGTTTGTGTTAGGGTATGATATGAAGCAATACATGAGCTGTCATTAACTTCTAGCTGATATATGTTTAGGCAGCATTGGGTCATCTATAACCTATTCCATAAAGTCTTTTCATTTTATTTAGGCTACTCTGTCACACGGGAACCCACAAAGCATACTGTGTTCCTTAGTTTGAGGACTATATAACTGAAATTTTATTTTTGCAGCTTAGCTATTTTTGAGGATTAGTAAAGTTCAAGTACGAAGTTAATGATTTAAAGTAATTACTGACACTACTTTTTTTTTAATATGTAACTGCTCATTTCCTATTTAGACATAGAGGAACAGTTTTAATATCATCCAGTATTTAAGGATAGCAAGGAAAAGGAATGGGACAAAATAGATAACACCCCCCCCCTTCCAAAATCATTATGATTGACCCAGTGATCCAAGAACAAAACTTTTTCCCCAAAGATGGTAAGTTTTAAAAACATGCTATCAGTTCAAAATTATTTCAGTAAAATAACAAACATCACTTATACGCAAACATCAAGCCAGGATGTATGTGAGGGAAAATATAGTCCAATCCAACACCATTGTTAAAAAAAAAATTGGGATGGGGATGCATTACACAGCCAGGAAAAAACTTCTCTGGCTAACTGCGCCACCTTATGATTTAAATTTAAATGGAAAATTAAATGATTGTCCAGTCGGTAGAAGAAAACACTTACTTAAAGATATTCCTCTAGACCTAAAAATGGGATCAGGAGCTTACTTTATTCCTTCTTACAGAGAAGTGCAGCGTTGTATACTTCAGTATTGCTCTTCTGGTTAAAAACCATGTCAGCAATATAAATGGAAAAAAATACATTCAGTCTTGCTGGATTGTGTTTTTGTAATAACAGGATACACATCCAGATCAATAAAGCCAGGCAAATAGCAGAGTAGTGGTTTAGCAATCTTAGCACTGTTAGCTAAGTATACAATCAACTCTAAAACAAATGCTTCATAATCCGAAATTCTCCTGTGTAAATCTCTACTCCTATAACCCTGGGAAATAAGAAAGCTTTACTTCTGATTTTTTTTTCTCTAACGTTTAAATCATGCCGGCTGTAAGCCCTAATTTATAGCCAACGGATCGCAATTTGCACTGAAATCTCTAGTCAGACACGAAATTAAAAAGCACAGATATTCAAAGGAGTTACAGCATGCATTTAAATACATTAACCACATCCTACCTTGCATCCAAACATCAACGATAAAGTGTTGTTGGTGCATGCAACTTTGCAGTGGCAAATCATTGGTGTAAAGCAGTCAGGATTTTTAACAATAGGGCACATTCCTTTAGTGCTGCAGTAGTGGCAGCCTACTGAAGGCTGAAAACAAGTAGCTAACACAGCACATGGAGTGGCAACATATGCTGCTCAACAGCTAGCTTTCCTCTTGCCGGTCAGAAGCAGCCTGCTTGAATCTCTACCTGGGTCCCATTCAGCCATCCCCTTCTTTGTTGGTGAATCAACGACGCAACAATGATCACAGATCTCAGGATTTCCCTTCCTCTGGGAAATTAGTTTTTACATCGGGGGAAAAAAAAAAAAAGGGGGGGGGGGGAAAAAGGGAAAAAAGAGAGAGAAATGGAAATGAGGGGAACTAGCAGGTGTGGCAGTATTAGCATGTAAAAGGATGTAAACGCCTACTCATAACAATCACATAAGATTGTCATGCTAGCTGAAGTGGGCTGAAATTATTCCATCGGAAGAAAAATACTGCAGCTCCTGATTTGGTAAAAAGCCAGTGAGTTGCTGCAATACATAGTCATAGTGTGGAGAGAAGAGGAAAAAAAATGACTTATCTAAGAAGCCAGGATCCTCAGCCTTTATCAATATGCATTCCAGTAAGGATTCCCTTCCCAGCGCCTCCCCGTGAAAAAGAATCAAATCAGTTGCAACTCCAGAGAAGCGATGACCTTTGCTTTCCCCAAATAGACGAATCTCAGCAGGAAACAAACTGTACTCAGTGCTGAAAATCACAGATGCTGGGAGTTTGTAATAAGAGAAATACAAGCAACATTTATCCAATCCTGGCTTGCCACATGGGAGCTTTCTCCAGGCACAAATTTACAAATAGACAGGTTGAAGGATTGCAGGAGACACTGAATAAAGATATGAAATAACACAGAAAATGCACCAGCATGAAGCTAAAAAGTCAAGCCTTCTTAAACTCTGCTTTGGAAGCAACTAACTACTGACTCCAGCTAGTACTGCTATCCTGCAACCTGCAAACATCTTGCTGTAAAGCAGAAAAGCAATAATTAAAGAAGTTTGGGAGCATAATGCTGGTTTGGATTCTGTTACAGCTGTCGCTGCTCCTTCAGTTAAAGCAACACTAGCTGAAAATGCATAATAAAGCACTTGGATGAGCAAACCACTAGCTGTGCTTTTTAAGAGGATTACTTATATCAAAAGTTGGATTAATGTATCCTCCAGGTTTAGGTTTGGTCATGGCAGACACAAATACAAAATGAAAAGGCCATGATACGGAAAGTGATGTCCTTAATGATTTCACAGCTGATAGCAAGTAAACCAAGCAGTTGTTTCACAGTGCCCTGACCCTGCTTTTCTGTGACTCACTAAGCTCTGCCCATCAAATTAGAAACTCTTTCTAAAGAAATGAGAGCAGCTTGTCTCCCTGGCAATCACAAGTGAGTTCTTAAGTCACAACTGAAACACTTTTCTGTAATAAACCCAAAGTAGAAATTTGTTATACAACAGAGCAGAGAAAATGGCAAATGGAGGTCCCAGTGTGAAGCCAGATCAAGCAGTACAGAGGATGAACAGCACAGGATTATTTTAAAAAGATGTCTGAGAAGGCAGACCCTAACTTAGGCAACCTCTTCTACTCAGATTTTGTCTTAATATAAAGTATAGATACACGTGTGTGTTGCATGTATGCATGTATCTATAAGTAGAATTTCTTCAGTATAATTTAACTGTGCTTTGCAAAGTTCAAAACCATAAAAGAACCAATTTCTTAGACATCTTTGTTCCTACTCTTGCAACATACAATAACTTTATTTTTATTCAATTTCAGTGTGCAGTTAAATTTCAGCTTGGAATAATGTTTTCTGATTATTGTTTCTCACTCTCTATTTTTTGCATTTAGCACTTGCAAGAGCCCAGGCTCAGTAAAATTGCAGCAGTTTCTAGATGGAAGTGGCAGATAGAGCTACTCCACAGTCAGAGTTACAACCATTTCTGAAGATTTCTTTTTTGCAAATAACAAGCTCTTACTATCCATTGTCCTCAATTCACTCAGCTCACACTTTTCTCCCGACCAGCCTGGACATGAGCCCATGTGCCATGGGAGTTCACTGCATGGATGCCCTTCAGTCAGCTGTTCAATAAACTGAGTTTGTGTGACCCATGAGCCCAAAGTGACATCGCAGCAGCACTTCTCTGGAACAGTGACTGAGACTGTTTAGAAAAGTACTGTGGTGACAAACAGCAGCTGTAACATCACTGAATCTTTGATCTGTTTATTCCTTGCTTGCCTGTCTTGTTATTAAGCTATATATTATACAGATTTTTCTTTCAAGCACTGTCTCTCGCATAACCAGCACTGGTGTAAATATAGAAAAGCGTAGTTTCCATGACAATACATTCCATAGTTACAGCCAGCAGCCACTATCATTAAAACATGAATCACAGTGCTACCTTAAGGTGTGAGCACACTACATCATTGGCCTTAGAAGCATTAATTTGGGATGGGGGTGGCATGGCAATATTTTTAGGAGACACTACTATAAAATGCCAGAAAACTGTGCTATTAAACTATTTTGGCCCTTCTAATAGCCACCCATCTTAGAGATTTCAGTGATCAGTAATTCCCAATCTGTACTAATCATTAGCATTTCTAAGAGAAGAATGCATCACATCTGTACTTTTCAATGTTTTAAACACGATGTCCTGATTGAAAACTCAACTCAATCACACGAATGTGATTTCTGATTAATATGCATATGGCCTAATTTAAATCACCTGCATTTATTTCCAAATTCCAATTTCAAAGACGGAAAAGACAACCATTCAGTTAGCCTCTTGGACCACTTGGATCTTACTGCATTCAGCTGGCTCACGCTTTCAAAAGGGAGGACATATCTGTTCATTAAAATTCCCACTTCTTTCCCAGCTCCTGCCACTATTGCAGATTTTCAACCAGAACAGGTTTCACCTGTAATTTCATTTCAGTGTTAAGCTGCACCAAACAGCAACCACCCAAGTATTTTGCAAGGCACGAAATTCATCCCTTCACACTTCAGCTAATCGTTGCTTTCAAGTGAAAAACAGTTACCTGACACACAGTCATTTGGGAAAATCTCAGAAAAGGAAGATTTATTCCAGTGACAGATTTGAATAATAATTCATGTCGCAATTGGCCAACACATTTATTTCCATTAAGTGACAATCACACATAGAAAAATGCCATAAGAAAGCATTTGTTCAGAGTTCCTTCTCCATCTTTTTTTTTTTTTTACAACAGTACTCATCACATACACAAGTATACTGCCACTTACCAGGAAAGGCATTTAAATCACAGTCATACTGCAGGAGCAATGATTCTTGGAAATCTATGCCCACATTTTTGTGCCAATGGGATATGCAGAAGAAGACAAATTGGGGGTGTTACTTCATGAAGAGTCTACAGATCAGTTTTTTGAGCTCTCCAGCCTTCTTTGGGCTTGAATGCATTGATCCAGCCACTTGCTCACAGCCACAGCCTGATAAGGCCTCTCCTGCTCTACCAGTCCCTTTGGAAGCTGCCAACCTCTAAGCTCCAGGTTCTCCAAAGATGTCTGTCTGCCTTTCACATTACATTTTTTTGTGGAAATGGATGAATTAACTTGAAGCAACTGAGTTGCATTTCAGGAAGTATTATGAGCACGTTTGCATGGTATTTCCTCACTTAATGTGTATATATCTCCTCCTGTACTGGAGCTATTTCAAAATAGCAATGCTTAGCTTTGCACTTAACATACCATGTGAGAAACAAGAAGATCAATGTAAAAAAAATTAAAAATAAATAAATATAAAAAAAATAATACCTGGAGAGTCACAAAGAATTTTTAGGTGAATTTTAACCTTTGACTATCTTAAGATGCTTAAATTTAGGATTTCTTAATTCTCTGCTGTTTCTGTTGAGAAGATTGCTTAAGTTTTGGTACTGTGGTATAGATTTATGCATTTCCCCTTCCCTGCTTTCACTGCTCCACTTTTTGTTCCATTTCTATACCATTAAAAATTCCACTAACCCTTATGACATCCATTAGATATCAGATCATGATGATCTATAAACCCTTGGCCAAGGTATATGATTATTAACTTGCTTCTAATCTTATGTTAGAATTCAAAGCCATCTTCTTTGCTGCTGTTCTCTGAAGTCCCTGAATACTAATCAAGCCTTTTAAAAACTAAACCTGGCTCTGACAGTGATTAAAGAGAAGTTGTCTTCTCAAAGAATCAGATAAAAGAAGAGGCAAAAAGGCTTGTTGCACCACAGGCAGCACATACAAAGGGAACCAGAGAACATAAATATAAAACAAACCTGAAAGATCCCCCATCAAAACAGAAATGATTGCACACAACTGTCTCACATGTTCCTTAAGAACAAAACAGTCTCACACCTCTAATATAAACCAAAGTTTTTGCTGCTGTTCTGTCTTTGGAGAGGCTCCACTTAGGGTGTTTCAAGGATGAAAACTATGAGCTATGTATACACTTTCTGTGAGCTGGTCATTTTGGGGTACACAATGGGACGTCAAGCCTTCATTTTGCTGATTTTTGTCTATTGGTGAGTATCAGAAGCCTGGGTTTATATCTCCCTTTGGAACAGTAATCATAGAATGGTTTGGGTTGGAAGCAACTTTTAAAGGCCATGAAGTTCAACTCTCCTTCAACAAGCAGAGATGTTTTCAACTAGATCAAGTTGCTCAAAGCCCTGTCCAACCTGGCCCTGGATGTTTCCAAGGATGGGACATCCACTGCCGCTCTGGGTAACCTGTGCATGTGTTTTACCACCCTCACTGAGAAAAAAAATTCCTTATATATAGTCTAAATATAGTCTCCTTCAGTTTCAAACCATTACCCCTTGTTCTATCTCAACAGGACCAGGGAAGATTTCTGTTCCCATATTTGATACAGGTCTCTTTAAGTAAAGAAAGTATGAAAAGCAGCAGTAAGGTCTCCACAGAGCCTTCTCTTCTCCAGGCTGGACTATCCAAACTCTCAGCCTTTCCTTATAGGAGACATATCCCAGCCCTCTGATAACTTTTGTGCTTGCTCCAATGGGCCCATGTCTTTCCTTGACTGGGAATCCTGGAGCTGGATGCAGAACTCCACTATGGGGGAGTCTCACCAATGTGGAGTAGCTGGGGGGAATCACCCAACCTCAACCTGCCGGTCACACTTCCCTTGATGCAGCCCAGAACATGGTCCCACCTTCTGGACTGTGAGCACGTATCATTGAAGTCTGCCCAGGAAAGACCCCACAGTCACCAGATAACAGCTCAAAAGCTGCTAATTTGTGATCTTTCTACACCTCATGCAAAACTGTTTAAGCTGGCTCCAAAGACTGAACTTTCATACAGACTTTTAGAAATAGGGATAGGGCAATGCTTTTTTGCATGTCCAAAGGCTCAAGGAGCAGATAAAGTCTGGGCTAGTCCTGCCATGAGGAGGAGATGAATAGGGCCACTGGGGTGGAGATGGAACAGAGAGCTCCAGGGACAGCTGTGTAGAGACAGATTTGCCACTTCTGTGACATGTCATTGGGACTGCTGGGACCCACCTCTTCCACTGCCATGAGCAGCAGCTGCTCCATCTCACACAGTGGCTTGTTTTTTGACTTTTCACAAATCACTGCATGGAGATGGGGATGAATTGCCAGTTGGCCCCTGTCAACAGCAGACCCTGCTGGTTCACTTCACCTAGAGATGACAGGGACATAGAGATAGAAAGTTCTCCTCAAGCACTTTTCAATGTGAGCATGGAGGCAGAGAGAAGACAGAGGATAGAGTGGATGCTCTGGAAAAAACCTATGCATCAAGAATTCAGATATGGTAGGCAGCTTGGAAAACACATGACTCAATCTCCCCACCTGAAGATGGAATTAATGCCTTCCAATTCAATGCCCACATCTCTAAGTATGCTGTCCTATAACAGTGATTTTTTAAGTTGTTAGGAATACTCTTACAAAAAGTACTCATGTTCACAAGTGTTTACACATTCTAAAGTGCCACATTCCCAGCACAGTTCTACATTTGTAACTAGTGAAAAACTGTCTGAATTATTTATGAAAATAATTTTGATCTGTTAAATCATTTACAAAGTCACCAGCTGCATATAATTTTTTAAGTAACTTCTACAGCCAGGTATAAAATTAAAACAAAAATATGAGAGAGGGGAGAAAAAATACTCTAATTAAATATTAGCTTGAAAGAAAAAAGCAAGCATATTGCTGCCAGTCCTCAACAGATACTAAACAGCTCCACTTACCTGAAGATTCCTATTTATATCTTGTATTAGCATTTTTAAGGTTTTCTGTGACAAATTAAAGAGAAATAAAGGCCTGATCCTGCTGGCACAGAGTGGAAACATGCACAAATATTTAGAAAATAGATGCCTTACTTTAATGTCACTATCTAGACCTACTGATTCCTTCAAGTGTTTATCTTGTAATACACATGCATCTAAAAGACCTTGAAATGATCAGTTTTGCCCCCACAAGCTAGAACTCACCAAGGACTAAGAGCTGCAGTACTTACCCAGGCAGCTGGGACAAAAGAGGGGTTAGCCTACTAAGAATTTTGTGTTGATATCCTGTTGCTAGCACTAAACTGGCCAGCTCTGCTTGTCAATGTGTAGTGAAGTTATTGCACCACACACACCTTTGCTTTGAGTGGAGGCATCAGCCTGGCCACAGTCCTCTCCTTGTGGCCACCAGCTCTGCACACACGTCCTGTGCGGGCCTCTCTCGTAAGTAAGTAAGAAGCAATAGGAGTTGGTAGGAATTTTCTATTTGTTTTCCTGCCTCCCCCTGAATCCATTCTACTTCCATACCATCCATTGATGAGAAGATTTTCTGGCCTTCCAATTCTATCTTTTTCTGTTTTTTCTGAATCTTGGCCCTGATATCTTTACCAGCTTTCTCAAAATGTTGCAATGGAAGGAACAGTTATCTTCTATTCATCGTCTCCATGTCACTTGTGACTTTATAAATGAGTTGTGCATCCTCTCTAAATGGTCTCTTTTCCATTATGAAAAGTTGTAGCTTAATAGATCTCAGTCATTCCTGCAAAAACAGCTTGTATATATCTGAAGATTTTCACTGATTATCCCAGCTTGTTCTACTTCATTCTTTCAAACTTCACCATAGCTCATACTATAAAACCCCTAATGTCCTTGGTGTTTACCTCTAAAATCTCCTCATCCCTCTCAAAGTGTGCATCCAAAAGGTGACACTGCCTGGCAGAATAATCCCTTCCATCTCTCACTTACAGTAATTCTTTAAATATAGTCCAAGTTTTTTACACTAGCTTTGCAACAGCCTTTTATTTTTTACTGAGACTCACTCTGGGATTCATTTCTACACCATTCCACCTTTCCCTGCTTCCTGGCTGATCAATACACATTTGGTATTTGTGCAATTGGATATCCCTTACTACATGCAACACTTAATATTTGTACTTCATGCTATTGCTTTCAGGTCATTTATTTATGTTGAGCTTTACACATGCCATTCCTCTGACAATTGCTCAGGGTATGGACTTCAATAAAAAAGCACTTGGAAGCAATTCTTCCTGGGACTTAGACTAGCTGGAGCACAGAGTGTTACATTGCAAAAAAAGAGCTGGAAAGAGGAAATCCACTTTCAAGAAATGTATCTCTGGTTTCTGAGGAGTTACATACACTACTTAGACCTCACTGCCTTTTGATCACACAGAATTAAAATGTTGGTGATCATTAATGGCCCTCATAGATGGGAAGTTGACAGGAACTATACCCAGCTGATGGCAAGTAAAGAATCTATCTTCTAAGAGTCATGTGCGAAGTCCTTTCATGATCTAAATAAAAGTTAGGAGGCAGAAAAAAAAAAATGCAAATTCAAAACCAAATTAATAGCCCCCCAAAAAACCCCACAAGTAAAAAAAAACATTACTATTACCTTGACCATTTCCTGGGAGTATTTTGTAAGACCCTGGATTAATTTTCAAATGTGGTTCCCATAACTGTCTTTTAGTGGAAAACCAGTGTCTCTATGACCATCCCTTGTACTGAGACTTTCAGACTGCTGCTGGCAGCCTCAGAGAGGAACCACCAGAACCCAGCCTTTATTTCTTGTGTCATATGGTACTACTATTTAGAGAGAAATAATAAGCATAAAGGAAAAGTGCTTGATGAAAGCAGAAATAAAAATAAAACCGATGATACATCAGAATTCATTAGAAGGTCAGATTATTTGTCAATTTGGAGAAGTGAATTTTCCACATTACTGGCATTTTGAAAGAAAATCTGTTATCCTGATTGATGTAAAATAAATAAATAAAATAAATAAATAAATAAATAAATAAATAAACAGGCCTAAATCTAATGTTCTAAAAGTCTTACATTACTTGCCCCTTATTATTGTATTCAAGCTTTGCTCTAGCTAAGGGTGCAGGCACCCTGGCTGGGAAAAGCAGACACACATTTCATGCTGGAGTTGAACCCAGGCTGTCACCACATGTGCTAGAAGCAGGAGAACACCTTTGGGTTCCTCTGAGAGATTTTCCTCAGAAATTCTCCCTGACATATAGAGAAGGAAGTTTTGATTACCAGATGTTTGAATTTTTATTTTTTTTTTTCACATTTTTTTTCTATGTATAAATGTATCCATCTTCCCAGTTGCCATTAAAAGTGAGCATTTTCTCAGCAGTCAGGAAGATTGTCAGTGATTTCTTTCAGACTCTTGTAACAGGAAATTCTGTTCTCATTTCTGGCAAATGCCACTATCCTCACAGCTTTTAGCATTTAATGGTTTTTCAGCTATGGAATTCTTATTCTGTGAAAAAAACCCAATGCAAATCCAAGAAAAACTCACAAATAAGAAATGCAATTGTGGTCACAGCTAAATTCTATATCAAGTTTTCCATCAAAATTGTGGCAAAAACATCTGTATGACAACATCTACTTTGGCTCTCTGTTTGCTGGCATTTCTAACCTCACCATGCTAAGGACAGATCTTGCCTTTGGACACAGTGGATACACAGGATCTCCTTAGGTGTAATTAGGGGAACAGAGGTTGCAGATCCCTCCATTAAATATAACCATCCATTTTCCACATCTGGGAAACAACCACTGACAACAAGGAAAAAAAACATCAACGCTTTCCATTGGCTTTTTGGAGGGAGAGCTGCCCTTGACTCCAACCCACACAGAGGTGCCACCTGGCTGAAGAAAAATATTCCTGAAAGACTTTTTCTTCTCTCAACAGTTTTTGTGTGTCTTTCTCTGTAACCTGCCCAGTTTTTCACAGCAGGAAAAAGAAGAGGTTACCCAGAGAAAGCCAGAAGGGTCTTGCTTTTGTATGTGGCACAGACAGCAGGTTCTGTTGATCTCCATGGGCTGATGCCCATTGCCATGGCTTTAACAACAGGCTGTAAAGCCTTGTAGCTCACAAAAAAAAGAAAAAAAAGAGAGAGAGGAGAAGTGAGTTTAATTCTGGGTTGCCTGGGAATCCTATCAATTCTCTCATTCATGGGCACTTCTGGACCAGGCACTCTCAGTCACAGAGCACCCTTGGTCCTCACAGTTCTGGCTTGACCCTTTTTGCAGGGAGCAGCACGGGGCTAGCAGCAACAATTTTTCCCCATCAGCACTGGCCACTGGCCCTTTACAATGCCTTTCCCTTTCTAGCATGCCTTTCCAAGCCAGGACAGGGACTTTTCACCCTGACAGCACTGCCCTGGGGCTAGGGGGTACAAACAGAGTCTGTTACCATTGGCCAAAGGGAACGGTTCTGTAAATGGAAGACATTAAAAGGAAGGGCACACCTCCGACTCTGTTGGTTGGGAATTTCTCCTACCTCCAATGCTCTACCACCCAGGGGAAGGGGGAAGGCAAGACCTTCCTAAAATGATGTTATACAGAGGAAATGTGTCCTCCAAAGAGTCCATGGGAATAATGAGGTGCAATAAAGGCAAACTTAAGAGAGTTATTGGAGGCCCCAGTGCGCAGTCTTCTTCAGATGACATTTTTAGTACCTCAAAGATGAGGAGCTTAGTGGAAAATCAATGCGTTTCTGAGGGAAAGGAGCCAACAGAGCTTAAACTGCTCCCAGTGACTGCAGGCCTACGAGAGCCTGCAGAACCCTCCTGAGCCAACCCCCAGCTCTGTGTGGTGGCTGAAGACCATCTCCTCACCCAGCACAGGCTGAAGGAAGGGGCTGCTGCCAGGGACAGCATGGCCCCAAGACTGTGGTGTCACAGGCAGCTCCCATGTCACTCAGAAGTGCCTCCACAGAGGCAATGCTAACACAAAGGAACAAGCACAATCTCAGCTCTGGTTATGGAACAGGAGTCTCCCTGTCCTCCTCATAACTGAATTCATGCCAGTAAGCCAGGAAAGGAGTGCAAGAGAGCCCAGGCCCAGAGCTGTTTGATTCTTGCCTGCCTGAGAGCTGTTGTGAGTCAGCCAGAGAGACGGACGGAGAGGACCATAATTCTCAGGATGGCAGCATCCTTGGTGCTGTCCCGTCCAGGTGTGGGAATGAGCAGCTTTGGGGCAGTGGTAGCTTACCTGGGGAGAGCTGCCCTCCTGCTTCTGCTCAGTCTGCAGTGCAGCTGACTTGTCTGGAGCAAGCTTCCAGGAAAAACAAAAAAAGCAGGCTGGGCAAAGTCTGCTCACAGGCTGTGCTGCAGCAGGAGCATCCATCTTAGATCCAGTGGAGGAGGAGAGCTTGGACCAGCTCCCTTTTTAAAGCAACAGTGCTCCCACTGAGCATGGCAAGGAAGGGGAGTGCTATGCCCCAGCATTGGTTGTCCTGGATGTCTGCAGAGCACTTTATAGGCATTACCTAATTGATCTTTGCAAACACCCTTTCAGCAATTAAACAACACCTTTCAAGATTTACAGGTCCAGAAAATAAGGTGAGCTAATGCCACCTGGTGCAGAAGTAGCCATGATTTTAGGGTGCCTGGACCAAAAGTCTTTTGGCCTGATTTTGTTGGTGCATCTACAGGTTTGTCTGACTCTGACAGCACAGAACATCTGTAATTCTGCTTATAAATAAGAGTGAACATCTGCTTTTAAAAGCCAACCTCAGGGGTATTTTGAGTTGGAAATGCTAAAAAGCAGGCACACCAAATCACTAACCCTAAGGATAATGATAGCTTTTATGACTAAAGATATCTGAGAAGAAAAGTCTAGAGTCAGGTTTAATCAGATTTTGTCTGTCTGCTTCTTTTTATGCATCTAGACAGGCTGTGGCTTCCCCATGGATTCCTGTGGACCTGCTGGCAGAACGACAGGCTTTGAAAGGGAAAATAAAACCTTCCTTGTCCAGAACCATGTAGTCTGCATGATCTGAAGGACAAGATGGGACACCCTGTCTGGATCTATCACCACCCTACAAAAACTCACATTAGGAAAACAGAACATTTGTCCTGAGTTTATCCCTCTGTGGTCACCGGCCACTATAAAATGGAAAAATGAGGAACGCAGGTATGAAGCAGGGACATGCCACATGGTTGGGAGCTGATATTAACTGAGTGGTACAAGAGGTTTGTTTGGTTTGCTCTTTATTTTCTTCAGGGCATATTTTTTGTTCTATGGTAGACCCTTAATAAATACCACACTTTTAGCTCTTAGTGTGCTTGACCAAAGATCTGTTAAAGAGACCTCAGAGGCTGCCCCTCTGCCAGGTTGTTGATGCTGTAGCAATACCCAACCAAGCCCAGATTTTTAGTTAGATAGATGCATTCTGGTACCTCGTGGGATTTTCCCTTGTAGGCTGAACAAGTTTGAAATCAAAATAAAAAAACAGGGCAAGTAAGAACACCCACTAGGGCCTACTTGTGATTGTAGCACATAAAACTCAGGTTTCTCCCATGCAGGCTCCAAACTGGAGAATTCTCTTCCCTTACAGCTGTAAGACAACGGCTGAAGTTCCTGTTGTCCTTCAAATTGTGCTTCAAGGTACATCCATGCATTCAGGCAGCCTGTTTTTTTTTCCTCCAAACCTTCCAGATGTGTGAGAGCTACAAGCTGAGTATTCCCCAAAGGGACAGGCCTGAAGGAATTCAAAGTCCTTCGTTAGGCACTCTGTCAATGCTGTAAGCATCGCTATTTAATTGATGTACTGTTTTTATTATACGTGCCCTAAGGGAGTGCGCTGACCAAAGTCTCTTGTAAATTGAATAAATGAACAAATACATAAGCAAGCATCATTGCCTTGACCAGCTCATGGTGTGACAGGAAAGTCCACATGGTTTAATGTGGTTTTACACAACAAACAATCCAGCTGTCTGGAATGGCTTGTTTGATCCTCATTAACCCTGGCAGGCTCTTCCAGCTCCTTCCTCTACCTCAGCAAAGACAGAGGATGCCACTCTTACTTTTCAGATTTCTAAGGTCACTTTGCTGATTAAATATGTCATTTTAAAAGCTTCTTATAATGTGAAAACTGCCAATTTCCTTCCTTCATCTGGAGAAATGGTGAAGAATTTTGTCATTTGCTGTTAAAAGGAATGAAATAGTATCCTCCTATTCCCTTTCCCCTGTTGTTGACCTGCCCCACTTCACAGCTCTGCAAAGTCACGATTTCTTTTCCTTCTTACTTGTGTATTGTTTGGATCAAAGTATTTCTTAAGTATATCTTTTAACAAAACCTTAGAAAATACATCTGCACCAGTCAGAGTCAGGATTACAGTGCAAATAAATTAAAAAAAAAAGTACCAGCTGGGGAGATAAGCTGGCTGAAGAGAAAGTGTAGAAAGCAATATAGACATGGGAGCCATCACTCAGTAAGGGCTGGCCACCCAAAGCCTTGTACTGTTGCTTGAGCAGGTTTTGCAGCCTGTGCTCATTGCTGGGCTGCCTTGGAAAATGCACTATCAGTGCCCCAGCTGGCTTGTACACACCTACAAGAACTGAAGCCACATGCTGACTGCAGTCAGGCCTTCATGCTCATGAATGTGAGCATGTGAGAGATTTTACAGCTGTGAGTCATCATCTTACCTACACTCATGTGCTCCTTTCCACTCTGGAAGGAAAGCACTTTCATTCACTAAAAGAAGAAATAAAGGTTTTAAGACAGATCATGATACAATCACACTCTTTTATAGTGTTCAGCTTCTCGTTATGAGATATGATTCCCCTGAGGCATGACTATAGAGTGTGGAAAACTGAGTTAAAATGGAAAACAGATTGTCCCAGTCACGCCTCTATCACTGCCCAAATCACATTCTCTGACTGTAGACTTCCCTCCTGGAGCTGCTTAAAGTTTTCAGGACAGTTATCCCGTATTGTCTTCACACTGAAATGCAGTAAGTGTTATTAGGATATAAGCTCTTTATTATAGAGCTTAAAGAGACTGAAGAAATGAAGATGGACTGAACCAGAGACTAAACATAGTCCATGTGTGTCCCAGAACTCTGTGCTCTTTTCCCTTAACTGCATGGCAAAATTATTTTTGGGCAGTGTAGGTGCTATAGTCAGGTTTTTATGTGAGCCAAGCAAAAAGAAAACAATGTACCCTATTTCTCCCAAATATGTGAGACCTCTGTTGTCTTTGGGGTAGATATTGGCCAAATCAAATAGAGATAAAATCAAAATCAGGAAAAATGTCAGAGAAGGGGTATTTCTGAGGGGACATTTGCAGAATCCTTCAGTTTGAATATACACTTAAAATTGCTTCAGAATAGGAAAATCAGGTGGGATGCCTACTTCTCTCCTATGAAAAACTGGAAATGTTTGACCTTAACATATGATTAGCTGTTAAATGACTTTCAAAGAGACTTTCCTAGGATAATCTACTTAGTCTTTAGAACCCATTTATCACTTCATAGTGGAGATTAGGGTTGATTCTGGAGAACAGCATTACTTAGAGTATCAACTACATTTTTTTTCAGTTAAGTAAATTATTACTTTATGGGAATAATGAGAAAATTTAATGTCCTCTTTTCCTGTATTTAATGTATTGTTATGGAACAGGTGACCATGAAAGTCATTTAAGGAATTAGGGAAATGAAACACTCTACAACTGAGGAAAAAAATCACCAAAAGAACTGATGGACTTGTGGTCACCCAGAAGGTTCTTAAGATATTTCTGAATTATGGATATGGTGCTTGTCACTTTTTTTCTGCCAGGTATTGGCCTAGACACTGGTTCTAGGTAGAAATTAAAGAATCCAGATAAATTCTTAAGTAATTAAATCAAGGCAAAACTCAGTGTCTGGACAATGAAAAAAGATTGTGGTTAAGTTTATGATTTCAAGATATGCTCTAGATACTTACAAAAAAAAACCTGCATCCAACTCAGGCCAAGAATTTCAGCATACCTCATAATGAAACCTCTTCAGGGCTCTTTCCCTGCAACTCACACAAGCCACATCCACAGTTCACAGCACTTGATCTTGGGTTTCCATGACACTGGAAATCCAGGTTTCTTCTGTGTGTGTCTGATGATACTAAACATCCTGGGATTGTGTTGAACAACTGTGTAGTTTCCAGACCATGCACTTTCTTCTCTAGAAATTTTTGTGTCATATGCCCCAGAATGTTTGTTTGGCTCCAAAAGGAAGTGTGAATCCAAAAGGACGAGTAAATTTACATTATGCAACATGTACAGTGAGAGGACGAGGCCCTTTGAATGAGCTTGGGAAGCTAAAGCTATACGTGGAGAGACTGACACTGGATTTTTACGAAAATGGGTCCTCATCCATAAGGAATAGCAATCAAGTCCTAGGAGGCAGCTGAGATATGGCAACCAGAATCTTCAGGATTAGAGAATGGTGTTTACAACTAAACCTTTGCTCAAAACGACATAGAACGAAGGGTAATGTTTTTAAACTGAAGGAGCCATAGTTTAGATGAGATGTAAAGAAGAAGATTTTTACAAAGAGAGTGGTAAAACTGTCACAGTTTGTTCAGAGACGTGGGAGATGCCCCATCCCTGGAAACATTCAAGATCAAGTTGGAGAGGGCTCTGAACAAGTGGGTTTAGTTGGAGATGTCCCTGAACACTGCAGAGGGGTTGGGCTAGAAGGCATTTAAAGGTTCCTTCCAACCTATCCTATCTTATGATTCTGTGATTCTCTGACATGACTCTTGTCTTGTTCTGGGACTTCCAAACACCAAGTGCCCTCTTCAGTAAAGATAGTTTGCCAGACCACCCTGTTGTGACTGCTTTCGTGTTTTAAGCCTGAAAACACTCAAGGCTCAGGTTGATTGACAAATTACCTTAATTTAGCAATTGATTTCACCTCAAATGAATTGTTCCCATATGTTTACTTTTAATCTATTGTAAACTCTTCTTTTACTGGAAATGAAATTAAATTGGCTCACATTTTTCATAGGAAAAGAGCACAGGCACAGTCAATCACATGCTCAACAGACATGTGACATCACTTGACCGTGAGCTCAAATATGTAGGTGAAAGTGCAGGATAGTGGTCTTTATCTTTTGTTATTATTACCACTGTTTCAGCATTATCATTTAAAATATGATTTTAGTCCTCTCATAAATACCTCCCTCAGGTTATTCCTGCCACTTCCTACTATATGAATTTTCCTATATTTCTTAAAGGTTAATGTCAGTGTACATCCATCCAATGCTAGATTCTAAATCACATTTTTTCTCTTTGTTGTTTAGCGATTGCTGTGAATTAAATATGTGCTATACTGCAGGAGATGAAAATACCACCCCAAAGGCTTAGTATTCAAAGTCAGACCACTAAAAATTGTTCTGGAGAGGTAAAAAAATAGATATATTTATCTATATATTAATTAAAATTTAAGTAACTCATCTTCAGGTATTATTGAAAATTACAGTGTTTTTCATTATTCAGCTGTGAATATAAATACAGTCTTGTTTTACTCTGGATGAGTAACAGAAACTGAATTGCTGGAATTCTATTATTTTAATAGGAAACCACTTTTCTGAATAAGATAAACTGCCAGCCACAACCAATAATTATACCTTTTTTTCCCTAGGGATATGCAACAGTGGTGTCTGTTTTAGACTATTGCATTTTCAACCATAGGAAGGAGCTAAAGTTACATAAATTTTCTGGAAGAGTACTTAGACAGCTGTTTACCTGAGACTGTGCTTGTTTCTGGCATCAGTCTGATATACAAATTATTTTATAGTTGTGGTAGAGAAGTAATAAAGAAATTGCTGACTCATTAGTACACAATTTATGCCCGCCTGTGTACCTCACAAAAAGATGCTTCTCTATTTTTTGAAGAATATTGCTAGTGATAACACACATATATGGCTTCAGTTTTACTTCCCTCACTGCATCTTTATGTGCAACAACAGATTTAAACAATTTAGCACATGAGAATAAATATTAAAAAGAGGTATTTATGCAGCTCCTCAGTGTTTACGCATGCTCACACAGTTGAATCCTGCATTGCTGTACCAGGGACAAACACAGCTACACTTGGTTTTAATGGGAAATACTTGTGTTAATATTCCATGTATCAATGCCAGATTGAAATTAAGTGCTGTCTAACTTTAAAGGATGCTATTCTATAAAGTGGAGTTTCTAGGCTGAGCCAGGCACATGCTGGAGGGCTGACAAGAGTCAGAAGGTGGGAAACTGCCTCACCACTAAGGCAGAATGGCAAACTACAGCTGAACCTCCCTCTAACATCCATATGAGATTTCTGGCTATGGGTAAAAATTACTTTTCTAGGATGAACTGGTTGCCCCTAGGATTCCTCACCACTTCATGTCCTATATTTGGATAACAACCATCTGGGAGGTCTTTACATGTGTAAACTATCTTTAAATCTGACATCTGAGTCATCTGAGCTGTCTTTAAATTAAGGGAACTATTTACAGGACTTCTGTAACTGCAGGTGATGGTGCAGTCACGTGAGTGTAGGTTGACGTCCTGAGGCTCTGTCAGCTGTTCCTTCCTGCCACCTGTACCTATCCCTCCATGTCCCAGGCAGTCTTCTCTCTGCTGGCACATCCCATCTCTGCCAGAATATCATGAAGCTTGTGTCAGATCTTGGCACAGAAAAATAAAGAGGAGAAGCTGAACAGGATTCAGGAGCTGTGGGAGAATTATATCTACTACTGTGGCTGCTGATCCATTATGAGTATCACAGCCAGAAGCTCCCATCTGGAGTCTCCCACCAACTGCTCTTGGGAAGGTTTCCATGCAGTGGTATCAACATGTTGAAACTTGACCCTAGAGAGGGTTTTAAGCAGAAGTGGAAACTCTACCCATAATCAGTCCCTCTTATCTGAGATCTCAGGAGGCACATGGGTCATATTTTAAAGCATTTCTATGCAATTAGGTGGGTTAGAAATATCCTGTAAGGAGGGTTATGTTACAAACATCCAAAGGAGGGTTGATTTTAATTTCCACCACTCTGTTCTAATGAAAACCCTGAAAAATATCTTGAGACAGAGGAACATAGTTATGAACTGATTATTCCTGATTCTAGATATTTCTGTAGAGGTTTTTTACAGCTATCTTGCACAAAGGATTATATTGCCATTTTTCAGTAAAGACACATTTCTCATACCATGAGAAAATCTGACAGTTCTAAGAATGTTTCTTTTTTTGTACAGAAAGGAAGACAGAAGACTGGGGTGTTTTTACTTGGAGCAAGGAATGTTCTATGCCATGCATTATTTAATGATGAAAAATGTAGATCACAGAATCTCAGGATAATTCATGTTGGAAAGAAACTCAGGCAGCTCTTGGTCCAAACTTCCTCTCAAAGCAGGACCACCTATGAAGGCAGAAGAAGTTACTCAGGGCTTTTTTCAGTTAAGCCCTGAGAGATTCTAAGGATGAAGACTGCACTGTCTCTCTGGGAAACCTGGCCTACTGCTGGGTTGATGCAGAACAAATCATGTCCCCTTATGTCCATTTTGACATCCTCTCATTTCAGTCTAGGACAATTACCTCTCATCCTGTCACCATGTGTCATTCAGGTCAGTGATCAGCTCCCCTTGAAGGCACTATTTTAAAGGCTGAATGAGGCTTGGTCTTTTGTATCCCCTCAAAGGGAAAGAAAGTGCTCCAGATCTGACCATCCTAATGGGCATCTTCTAAACTTGCTTGTATTTAATAAACATCTTAGTACTGGAAGATGCATGGGGTTTAACAAGCTTTGAGAAGAGGAAAGTAATCACTGCCCTGGATGGCTGTCTCTGCCCCTGTTCATACATGTTGAATTTAATGAAGTTTGTGTTGGCCTCATTCTCCAGACCATTGAGGTATCTGTGGATGACAGCCCTGCCTTTAAGCATGTCAGCTTCTCCCTGCATTGTGGTGTTTGCTGACCTGCTGAGCACATGCTCCTCATCCCCAGACACTGCTAGAGACTGACTGATCACAGAACAGAGTTTTGTAATACACTTGCCATCAGTCTCAAGGTAGAGAGTGACCCACTAACCAGTGCCCTCCAAGTCTGTTCAATCAACTAGTTTATTACTTATCTAGCTGTCCAGAAACCTGGATGCAAGAGGAGACAAGTCAAAAGTCTTATTCTAGTTGAAACAAATTATGTTCATGGGTACTTCTTATTTACATGATTTTTCATTTAATCACAGGTTTATGGCAACCATGGCCTTTGTCTGAGGAAATAAAATGCAGATGTATGGACATCACTGCATTTTAACAACTCCTTGGATGACCTAGAAGAAGCTGGATTATGAAGAGAATGGAATTCAGGATCAAATTTATAGAGATCAGGAAGATCATAGAAAGTAACCATGGTCACACGCTTTCTGTGTAAACAAACTCTCCTACTGTTACTGCACCATAAAAAACTCCCTGAGACAGAAAAGGATGAAAAGACAAAATCAACTTATTGGGGCATGGTAAAGGCACAAATGAGAAAAAAAAAAAAAATGGTACAAGTGCCATAGCCTTGTAAAGCCTGTTGGTAGGGAACAAGAGGGGCGACCTGAGCTGAGCACCCATGAAAGGAGTCTGTTCCCTGGAGGTGCCAAATAAACCAGTGAACACCACTCACTGGTGCTTACAGGTGAGAAGAGGAGGAGGGAAAGAAAACAGGACTCAACCTCTGAGTTGAGTCACCATCTGAGAGACTCCACCATCAAATTCCCTCTTGCAGCCAGTGGGAAGAGGGATTCCTGAGGGAAGCTGGTGATGATGTGTGCTTGGGGCCTTGGTGAGGAGAGACTTTGCACCCAGGGACAAGGTACAGGGCAAAGGAGGCACTGATCCATAACAGCCCAGCGCTCAGCAGGGCTGTCAAACTTTTCAAACTAAGAACATAAACCCTACAACTTCCTAAAATTAGATCTGTTAAGATTTAAAATGTAATAAATTTTTATACTTAAAATTCAGACACACAATGGTTTACACTAAGCCTGGGCTTATTAAAATTATTACAACCAATTAAAGATATAAGGAAGTGTATTGCAACAGGTATTAATCCCCAGATTTTAAGGAGTTCTACCTTTTCCCATAATGACACAGCTGAAACTGAGAAATTGCTGCTTTTCTTACAACTGCTCGATCTTCATAAATATATCAAATTACCCAGTACTGTACTTTTTACAAAAGACTGAATGCAAATATTTACATGTTTTTCAAAGGCCAGTACTTTCTGCTTTTGTTGTGTAAATAAGCATTTGCAATCATTTCCTTGAGTTTCTATTTATTATCAGATTCAACAGGAATATTTTCATCATGTGAATTAATCCACTGAAATCTGAGAAAATGAATCAGAAATTAATTAGTCAACATGCTGTTCTCCTTTTACAACTTATAAATAAAAGTCAGATAGGAGAATATGAGAGCTACAGTAACTAAAATTTAAAGAACAAATTACCCACTTTATAAAAAGTACCTAAAAACATGAGACTTTGAAAAGTATCTGCCAAGACTAGCTCCCAGTTCTGGTCTGGTTCAGCTACATTTTTAGTATTGAAAGGGAAGTGCTTGGCTGCTCAGTGGTTTTGAAAATCCCACTGATTAACTCTTTGTTTTGTTACACACCAATACATCAGATTTTCAATTCACCATCCTTCTAATGAATTAGCCACCAGTTAAATTCAAATCCAATTTAAAAATCAAAAAATTAAAGCAGAGAAAATATATTGTAAATGATCAAATTTAGCCAATGGATGTGTGAGTATCAGTGCATCCTTTCCTCTAGGAAATAAGGAAAATCGAATTTCCTTTAAAAACCGTGTCTGTCTGCACAGTATCACATTAAGCCACTGGACCAGTCATTGAGAAAGATTCCTTAGGATATAAAATGCAAACTAAATAAAAAAAAAATCACACTTTAACTTAAGAGTTTTTTGCTTTTGATTAAATTCATCTGACATGATTTAATTCACTTCGACTTAGGTCAATCTACATTGCCTCAGGTTCCCCATCTGTATATTTCACATTTATGAAATGGATGATATTAGGATGAGTTCCTTTCATTAGCCAGTGTGCCTCATTAGGAAGAGCAATGCTTCTTACAGCTAAATTGGATTTTGCTCTACGCTCCCTTGGTCCTTTGCTGATTTTTCCTTCAATAATCAGCCAGAAACACAAGGTTATTTTGTGATGTGGACACTTGTCCACTAGATGCTGCACTAAGCCCACCTACTTATTTCATACCTCCATCCTGCTGTGGACAAAACCCAAAACCTGGACTTCTCTGAGTAATTCCCTCAAGGTAGCCAAGTTACCTTGGCAAGATGTGAGGTGCATGAGCCTATGGAGACAAGGTGCTTCTATTTAATATCTCAGCTTGGTTTCATCTTTGGTCTCAGACTTGCCAAAGTAATACACTGGCTAGTAGTTAAGAACTACTCTACACACCTATACACTCAGAAATATACACTCTGACATACTGAATGAGGCTTTATGTCCCTTTCCCCAATTTTGTACCCCTCTTTAAAGAGGGAACACAGCATCTTCTGGGTTCTGGAGCATGCCCTAGTAGCATAGATGTGAAATAAAGAGTAGTTGCAGACTTTGCTGTCTGCTTCTGGGGCTCAGGACTGCTGGGGTGAAGCCCAAAACCAGCAGGGCAGCTGATGCTGTGACTCACTTGTAAAAGTAAGTGCCTAAGCTCTGCAGGAATGGGAAATTTTACATTTGTTTATCTCCTCAGATTTTTCTACTGCTGAGTTCAAACAGAAGAAGAGTAATTGTGACTTTGTGCAATCTAATTCTGCCCACTTAAAAAAAGCCAGCCAGCTCAAACAATTATTCCAGGAGGGAAGATGACACTGGAATGGAAGAGATGGCAAAGCAACATGAAGGTCCTGTCAGAAACAGATACACATGTACACACAGACAATGGGCAAAACCAGGGCTTTTGCATCTGTTTCACTGTGCCCAAGATTAGGGAGCTGTGGAGGTGGTTTAAACAATTAATCTTTACACTCAGTTGCTTAAATTCTACTGCAAGTTTAATCTTTCCCAATTGTCTTTTAAGCCATTTCCTCAGGAAGTGATTTACAAATCCAAACTAACATTTCCTAAGTGACACAGAATAAGTAGTTTATTCACCAAACATTTACTGTGTGTAAGGATTTTTCTTATACAAATTGCTGTAGAAGGCCATGCACTCTCGTACATCTCATACAGGTTTCCCAATCCCTTGAGAAAGGTGTGAGTTCCCTCCTCAGATACATTTCAGGCCACATGTCCTTACTGGGACAGATAAATCTATCATAACATGCTTTGATTTAATTAACTTTTACTATACCTATTGAATATCTCTTACGTGTGCACACTGATGATTGAACTCTAAATCTTGGCAACACTAAAAAAAAAAAATCTTATTCTCCTTTACTTTAAATAATATCTTCCAAAACAGTTACTGTGGTTTTTATTTATTATACTACAACTGTGCTGTATAACTTGCTTCAATTAATTCTAAAATTGACTGAAATGAACTGGTTTTGCTAAACATTAGACAAAACCACTGTAATTCTCTTATTAAAAAATACAGCAGTGCTTGAACAGTCCTTGAACTCAAGCCTTCTCCTTCCAAAACATGTTACCCTTTATTTTGGAGCTAATTCTTTAATACAAATTCACTACCAAGTAATGGATACAGAATGAGCTGACTTCCCAAACTGTGTTTGTCTCCTTGAAGGAGAGTGGGAACAAAGGTGGGTGAAGGCATTTTACTGTGGTCTCTGTGCCACTGGGTAAAGACAATAGGCACAAACTATAAGATGATTAATGCTCCTTATGAGGGCCAAGAAATTCTGCCCATCACTGAGTTTCTCATGTTATATTTATCTTCTTATGTGGAAAGGAAAAACAAACATGACCTGAACTACCTTTGAATGCTGCTTCTTTCCCAGCTGCTTGTCTCCTCCATCCAAGCAGGGAAACAATCAACACTGGCTGCTTCCCTACGACTAAATAGCTTAATTCCTCTGTTCACCTGCTGATCCCAGGTTAGAATATTGCAAGGTTCTAAATATCCCACAGCACTTTTTGGAAAAGAGAAGAAACCCCATTTTTTCTCCTTGAGCTAAAATTTGAATTCCAGCTGGGAGAATCTTAAACCAGGACCCCAGCACTGTGCCAGAAGGATGTGTCCTCCAGCTCATCCCACGTGCTAAGCACATCTCACACAGACTCCATTTTCTGCTGATGCTGTGGCTCATTTGTAAAAGGAGCTGGACTGAAACCCTGTGAGCACTGGTATTTTGTACTGAAAAAAAACAATTAAAAAAAGGTGTCATTGTTCTGGGTCTCCAGGGAAGATACACCAGTTCCAGAAGATACCTGCTCTAGGGGAGTCAGGCACTAGGTATCACCATGCCTGGGAAGAAAGGATTCCCTCTGGCAAGGTTTTCTGTATTGGGTAGGTAGAGTCAGCACAGTTAAGGTTATGGTACGCAAGGATCTCACAACCTAAATAATCATATTCTATCATGGCAGAGAGAGATAGCAATGAGAAAACTTATCCTAGTCCCACTATACACAGTGGCCAAATTGACACCAAGTGTCTGAGAAGTAGATGGGTAATTCTCCTTGAATCACTGATAGTAGGGTTGGCCCCAAATTATCCCTAAAACAAACTCCACATTCAGAAGGCATTTTTATTATTATTTAATGTTGAATATTAATATTAATATTGAATTATATATTCTGAACCTACAGTTCAGGTATATTTAACTAAATTGAATATTTGAAAGAGAAATTTACAGAACACATTAGAGAAAGGTTTTGATTTCAAACTGAGTTAGTCACAAATTAGAAACAAAACAAAACATAAAAGATTAGCACTCTGTTTTAAAGTTTGTAGGAAAACTCTCCACAACCCTTCTGAAATTCCTTCCACTTTTGACTTTGCAGACCAAATTAATTTGCTAAGGCAAAGTTTTATGTTTAATACCAGAAGGAATGACTAGACAGCTCAGACTGAGCTCTGTAGCACAAGACATTAATTTTCTTCCATTTACCTTGCACTGAGCCCTGTAATTTGAGCTCAACTATATAATTTCGGCCCATGAAAAACTAAATTATTAAGTGCCATAGGTAGGGGATAGAAAAGAACAAGGTGTTACCTTGGGCTTCAACAATAACAAGGAATTGATTAGCTAAGAAATGATCCATACTCCAAGCTATAATAAAGCCTGAAAAAAATCCCAAGGTTCCTTCTAATCTGACTTGTGGAAAATTCAGCCCTGTCCCCAAATTTCATGATATATTTAATCCTCACTAGCTAGCTAAGATCTACCAGGCAAGAATTTAAAGCACATGAGTCTCAACATCCCCTCAAAGCACTGGCCTGCTCAGTCTGACATGGTGCCTCCAGCTGCATCCAACACTGATGTTTTAAAGGAAGGGGGAGAAAAAATTAATTTCTGAGCATACATATTCAACTCATGTTATAAAGGAAAATGGCCCTTCCTGAGCCTCGCGATCAACTAGATTCTCTTAAAATATGAGGTTTAAGGACAGAACAGCTGCTGACCTGGATCACACAAACACCTTATCTGGTCTTCTGGTTCAAATGAATATTTAGCAAGGATTTTGGGGCGGAGTGGGGGGACCAGGAGCAGGGTAAAAATAAATATATATATATATATATATATATATATATAAAACCTTTGGGTTTGGACCCCTGTCCCAGTTCTCACAAATTAATATTTTCTTGAATTAGATACAATATTCACACCACTTTGTTTAATATCCATTGATAGATTTATCCTCCAGGAATGCATAACATGTATAATTATACATTTGTGCAGTATAATTACGCACTATATCAGGAGCACAGATCCTTAGTTTTAAATCTAATACTTCATGTTTTCCTGGGGTATACACTAAATTTTGCAATTGAATTTTGCAGAAAAGAAACCAAAAAGAGACTTGATCCCATTCACAGAATCACAGAATTATAGAATGGTTTCTAAAGATCATCTAGTTCCAAATCCCCTGCCATGGGCAAGGATACCTTCATTATTATATACCCACATATATTCTATATGTACGTATGTGTATATATATATATATATGAGCATTTAATTACAGATATTGATGACAAGTCATTAAGACAATGATGAGAACCATTACCTTCATATTGACCAGGAAGCATTAGAAGCCTGTTGAAAGCCATGCTGATCTTGTTCTGGCTGCAACCCATGAAAAGAGTAAATGGGACATTTTCATTTTCATTTTTTTTATTGACAGCAAGGTCAGAAGGAATGAGGCAGTCAGGGCCCTGCAAGTACAGGGCTCAGGATGTCTCCCGGAAGTCATATTTAAGGCAGACCATTAAAGAAGGTGATCTAATTTCATTTTAGGAATTGGTAAGGTTCTGTAATGTTTACTCTCACTGTGAAGTGGTGCTGACTTACCTGATTTCTGCTTTCATCTCATTGAGTAATTTTAAACCTTTTCCAGTGAATTGGAAGAAAACCTTTATATTTTCTCTTAAAGCAGGAACACAGGTCCTGTAATCAAATCAAACCGTTCAGCAAATGAAATAGATTGAGATCCTTTAGACTGTTTTGGGAAGGATTATTTTTTCATCTTCTTTTCCATGCTCCCCACTGCTTCCACAACTGTCTTAAAACAGTAACTTAGATAAAATTCTAGCAAGTATCTTATTAGTGCTATATAACATTTTGGACCCCAGTTCCATTTCTTTCCATTTTATTTTTTTTTTTAATTTACCCAAGGGTTACATCACATTGGCTAGTTACAGTACTGCACTCAGAAAAGCATTTAGGAAAAACTGCTTATAGTGTTATTTGAATCCTTCTCTGAGCCTTGCATCCATGTATCCAAACTAGCATATTCCCTTGTAGCTGAAGATCCCAGGATGTAAAAAGCACTTCCATCTAATAACATTTTTTCTCTCATTGCAGCCATAGATATTGTGTAGATGCCTTTAGCTTCCTTTAACAACAACAGTTTTATGTCTTCTGCCTATTTCTTGTCTTTTATTCCATACTGTCTGTACCACTTCTGGTTTACTGCTTTCCATTCCCATTGAGTGAGTTTGGATTGGTTGGCTGACTTGCTTTGTTTTCAAAAGCAAACATTTTCTGCCAGGTTTTCTGAGGTATGACTTTGAGGACACTCAACACTTTTCCCAGATGTGCCAGGAGTTATTTTAATCTTTGACAAACAATGCAATAAAAATAATTATTCATTGGTACTACATTCTGTTTGTATAAATATAGCAGATCATTATAATTGCTACCAAGGAAACTGGGCTCAGGAATTAGCTATTTTTGAGTCACAAAGGCAATTAACAATCCCTTGCTGAATCACAGAATCATTAATGTTGGAAAAGACCTCTAAGATCATCAAATCCATCTACTAGCCCAGCACCACCATGGTCATTGCTAAACCACACCCCCAATGTCCACATCCACAAACCTCTTGAAGACTTTCAGGCATGTGGATTTTACCACCTCAGTGAAGAGCCAGTTCCAATGCCTGACCACTCTTCCAGGGAACAAATTTTTTCTAACATCCAATCTAAACCTCCCCTGGTGCACGTTAAGGCATTTCCTCCTGTTCTGCCACTTGTTATTTGGGGGAAGTGACTGATCCCCACCTGGCTATATGCTCCTTTCAGGGAGTTTTGGTGGGTGAGAAGGTCTCACTGAGCTTCCTTTTCTCCAGGCTAAACACCCCCAGGAACCTCAGTCCTCCTCATAAGACTTGCTGCTCCTCACAAGAGGGTAACTTGAGTTCCTGGGAAGCAAACTGAAACATATTTGGAATCTGTGGGGGCCATCATTTCCTGCAGTATAGACAGAAATTGTGCAGCTCGAATTTATACACAGGCATGTAACAATGCCTTCTAATTTCCACAAAACGCTAATGCCAAATCCTGCAGTCTATACTAATTTCTGGGGAAGTGCTATCTGATTGCCATGTCATCCCAAAATATAGGAAAATCAAGAAGAAAAAAAAAAAACCTAAAGCTGCTAGCTGTGGTAGAGAATACAATATATTTTCCCAGACAATGTTGGTGATTGTGCAAAAAGCAATACCATCAGTTTCTATTCTGCTAGCAGTTGAGGACTTGCTGCACCAGAGCCACAACGAAGAAGCATCGCTTGTTGTGCAGGTGCGGGCAGAGAGCTGCTGTTGTCCCCTCGTAATCAAAGTGTCAGAAGCGCAGAGCATCCCTTTGTCTGCTCACTTCTGCAGCAGCAGGTGTCACTGACAACATTTGCACAGCCTTTTCATTGGTTTTAAGGACAGGCAATAGATAATGGCAGGTACCCAGCATAACCCAAGAAAAGAAGGGAAAGAAAAGAAACAGATTATCATCAGGAAAATTATACTGAAGAATGAGAAAGGTTAACATCTAAATTAAAATAGATAAATGGGACAAAATAAGTTAAAAAACCAATCTTGCAGACAGAAGTTACTAGAAGCCTCTCAATAAATAAAATCTAAACAAGGAAAAAGAGGCAAGGGCACCTTTGACACCAGAATAACAAGGAGAAGGGGGTAGCTTGGAAGTGGATGTTTGTTTTACTTTATTTTCTTTTGACATAGGAATAGCAAAAATGGATAATTGGAAGACTATAAATCTAGCTCCCCACTGCAAGTTGCACCTCCAGGGAAGTCAGTGCCAATACTCCAGTGACTCAGCTCCTTCACTGAAATATTGACAATACTTGATGAAAAGAATAAATGGCAAGCAAAAATTTCAGAATTTTGCTTCAAACCTGGAATTCTGAACAAAAAATGAAGAACATAAGGTTTTTAAGTCAAATTCAGAAGTCAGTTCCTCAGCATCAGAAAGATGCTAAATATTGGGGGTTGCAGTCCTCTACAATTTCCACAGCACTTGCTGTGGTGACACAGTTGCTGTGTCACAGCTGAAAATTCTGCTCAGCTCAATATTCCCAGCCCAAGGACACCCTACTCTCCGTGCATTCACTTCTTACCAGCTTTCAGAGAATGTATATTTTGAAGGGATAGAAATTGTTAATATTCCACTCTACCCTATGCTTTGACATTAAATAACTGACTGCATAAAGAGGGATCGATGTTTTCATAGAATCATGGAATGGTTTAGGTTGGAAGGGACCTTAAGGCCATCCCCCTTGACCTGTCACTAAGTGACCATAAAAAAAGGCACTCAGCCTCTATTCCCACTTGCTCTCCTTTTGTTACACACTAAATCCTTGCCAACATGCCAACGGAGCCACAGACTGAGCTGGATTTGATCTCAGAAGGAAAGCCCACAGGGCAAATTGGCCTTCTAAGTGACAGTGTGAACTCACTAACTTTACTTAATATGATGGCAGTCGTAGCTCACACTCATCTGTTACCATGTTCAATGGAATCTTAACCAGCTCACTGCAGGAGTGCATGAGACATCTGCCAAAGGGGACACAGCCTCACTCTCACTGCAGGAATGGCAAACCTCAGACGATGACTGCAAGGATTGCCGAGGCCTTCCTAAGATACAGCAATGTCTCAATAAAGCCTACATGCTAAGTGAAAATCGAAAACTCTTAACATGACTAATTTAGACCTTATAAAGTCCTTACTAACACTGACTGCTATAATTACAATGCCAAAAACATCAATAACTTGGAAAGAATTATAAAACAATTTGGCTATTATCTGTCAAGCTCTGAAATAAAAAAGTTGTACAGCTTATAACCTGGAAATTCATGCAGAATTCTCTATGAATTTCCCTCAATTCTAACACACATGTTGGAACCTCAACATCCGCCCTGGTTCTTTCAGGAGATTTTCCCTGAAAAAAAACTATCTGTATATTTTGAAATGTGATTTTAGAGAGAGCCCTTTGTTTTTGCAGCTTATAGTTTCTTTCTCAAGATTTTCTAACAAGCTTTTCCAAAACATATTATATTCCTTCCATTCATTTGTCTTAGTAATTTTATCCTTTTAGAAATATTTTTGCTTGGCGAATTTCGTATAGGCAGTTTAGGAGCTCATTCCAAGTGTGTAATAAGTGAGAGTAGATAGAAAAAAAACACAAGATGGACTTACTAAGAAGATGAATGTTTTTAAGCTATGCTTTCTCCTTCCTTGAGTAATGCACTGCTTATAACCATTACATTCCTCCCTCGCAAACCTTTCTTCTCAAAGAGGGATGACCCTTACTCTGCTCTCCCATCTATTCCTCTTCCACTCCTCTTTCCATCTGCTCTGGTAAACCCGTTAAATCTGCATTAATAGCTGTGAAAAGAAGAATGTTTGACAAACAGGCCTGACTGCTGCTGACTCCCGGTCTCGTCTGCTGTCATTTGCTTCCGTTGCTGTCAGCTTTAAAGGTCAAAGGAAAGAGTAAGCGTGGCCCCAGAGGGGCAGCAGTTCTGGGGAAGCAGGTTGGCGTCTTACACCGTCTATAGCAGCTCCTTTGCTATAATGGCTTTAAAATGTTCAAAGGCTTTTCTTTCCTCTGCCACTCAAGCTGAAAAACTGGACTCAACCTTTCACACAGTTTGGGTGAATTTTTCTGCATTATCAGTTTTCTTGCACAGGTAAAAGTTCTCTGAAACTTTAATTACAGATGAGTTTTGAAGCCCAAATTACCTGTCCTCGGGAGAATGAAAGATGCATAAGCAGATGCTGTACCAGGCACTGGTACTTAAATACAGAAATAGACTTGTCATTTTTTAAAGATCTGTCAAGAAGGGAAAATTCTTGCAATTCATAACTAGAGTCCATTAATTAAAATGGGAAATAAAGACACATCTTTTAAACCAGGCTATCTGAACCTAGGTAATTAACATTAGTTTATCTGCTGACATGACTGACAAAAGATACGTACCTAAAATATTCATGTTAAAGGACTTTATCACATTACCGGGCACAGACATTTGAAAATGAGTCCCTGTTTTATCACTATCCCTGGGCACAGACAATGAATGGAGACTGAAAGTTTAATACCATACAACCACATTTTCATATGACACAATTTATGTAGGGTTGACCTTTTCAATATCTTTCCACTTCCTGGACCACAATAGTGTAAAAAGTCAATACACAACGGCAGGAATTTTTTATCTAAGACCACAGTGACTCCAGTTTTTTAATGGAAAAGCTGTAAAAATAGAAAATGTTTGTCTTCCCATTTCTGATCCTGATTTTGCATTTGCATTTAAGTTATAATTTTTGATTTTCTATGAAAGCAGCAGTAAAACATTTTTTTCTCCATTTTCTGACACTTTCAGAGTGTGTTGTTTCTTAGATCATTTTTCTTCTTCTCTCCATTTCCAGTTTTTCTCTTTTGCAATGCTTGCATCTTTTTCTTTTTTTCATCTAGTTCCTGTCAATTTATTACAAACTTTCTGAGAAGTTGCATTTGGCACAAGACATTTTATTTTTTACTATAATTTAAAACTTTCAAATCTTTCCCATCTGTTTTATATGACAGTAATGAGAGTCTTAAAAAGGGACTCTATTTTTGCAGTGTTCCAAAAATGCCTTCTGTGCTGTATATTGTTTAGTAATACTCTTTGCATAGAGCCATTAATCTCTAAGGGCCAGATGCTGATAGTGGGTTTTCATGCCCTCAACTTCCACTAGAGTCAGAAATAGGTGAAGATGTTTCTCCTCCTGTGGGTGAAGATCTTTCTCTTTCTGTAGGATGTGATCAGTACTTGGCAGAAGCAGATGCTAATTGGCCCAGTGGGAGAAACTTAAAAGCACAGATATGTGTAAAGTGTGCTCTGGGTTTTTTTTTTTTTAGATTAACTATGGATTAACCTTATAGTTTTTCTGAAGTAAATAGCAGCTGCTATTTTTTGCTGAACTTTTGCAGTCCTATACTCAGAAGATGCAGTAAAAAAACCCAAAACTATTTCAGACTTGTCCACTGAAAGCTGTTTTTTCAGTAATGCACATGTATTCACGAAAAGAATGAAAATGTGAAAATGTATCTCTCAAGTTGGAAGTGTGAAGTATGTAAAAACAGCATAATAAAGCATTAACAAATTTGCAGTCTCCAAACTATAATCTAGATACTTATTGCCTTGAGTGCTTTTGGTTAGGCCAAATGGAGAATATTTGTAAACAGTCTTAACCTGGCTTTTTCTAATGAGAAACAAATTTGTTCATGTGCTCCAGAGCCAGAAACCACCCCTACATTCTGGTAACGTGAACAACATGGAAAAAGAACCCATTTCCAGTGCATTCCACAGCAAACCAACTCAGCCACTGGTAAATACATTAGCACAGATTTGGGGTAGTCTTTCTAAACAAAATGAACCTTTTAAACTGAACTTTCTTCAGTATGGTAGAAGTTTGGCTAAAGAGCTATTGCAAGAGGAGCTCTATCTCTTAGGTCTTTGTGAGTCTTAACTATTGCCTTTCCTTTCTTGCTGGTCCATCTACAATGTTATTTTCAATCCTTTTCTTCCATGACCAATCTTTTAATTAGGGAGAATTGAACTGAAATTCAATTGTACAAGTCAGTTTTATAAAATACTACCCTCAAGCAGGAATCAAGAGGTTTTAAACATTGATTTACACAAGACAAAGGACTGGGAGTACTGAAGTACAGGACAATTCCACCTTCTGAGCTACTCTGTGCCTCTAGGAATGACATGGGAATATTTGTCTGGACTTTTCATCTACCCAAAGGAAAAAAAAAATGTTAGGGATTTCTTCCGTGCATGATGGGTGATGAGGTAACATTCACTTCTCAAAAAAGAGTGAAACAAATTAATCCATTTCCACAAATACTGAGAGCCAACTGGAGATAGGTCTGTTTCTACCAAAGATAAAGGATTATTCATTATTTTGTGGGATTACTGACATGATCCCTATCATCTCTACTTTATCGTATTCCTCCTTGTACAGCAGCAGCAAAATCTGAAAAAAATTATTTTGTAAAATCTTGCTAGAAGGAATGAGAAAAGAGTTATGTCCTTGAAAGAAATCCTCACACTGGACAGATTCTGCACCTGAGGGTTATTCAAGAAAACGATCCCAGCTTGACTCCAGAGATGTAGGCTGAATAGTTTTACATCTATATTAATGGAGTCACATTTCTACTTGCAGATGGAGAATACTACACAGGACAGCTGTTGATAACAAAATTAACCTTACTTAAATCGAGTTCTTTAAAATTTTAATTTCTTTTACTCCAAGTTGTGTTGGATATACCTACATAAGCAAATTTAACAGTTCTGCCATATTTTGCTGGGTAATAGAAGGCTTTACTGTTATGTCATGATCATTTCTAGTAGCGTTTCACCCCATGTCAATGAATTGTCCTGGACAGTCTCTTGGCATGGCTCAGTAGATAGCACAGACCAAGTCCCATTCCCAGCAGGCAGTTTATATTCATCCTCACCAGGCTGAACATCAGCAGTGCTTCACAGCATGGCTGTCAGCTCTTCTACAGATAAGGGCTGTGGGTCAAAGAACAGCACTGGGCTGCTGCTTTACTTATAGCTCCTCTAAAATCAACACAGAGGCACCTCCAGAGGGCAATTTCTCCCCATTACTTGGGCACCTGTTTGAAGTGTAAGTGTGCTTCTAAGATGTCCTTTTCTTCTCTGTATCTTCACTAACTATGGACAGACAAATTTAGACATTTATTACTTAGAAGCTAACATGAATGCAAGTCCCAATTTAAACCCTAGTGATCGCAAAGCCACACAAGGAATATTGTTTGGGGTTTCTTCTCTGTAGATCTGTGGTCTAAAAGCAACTGGGGCAGGTTCAGGAGGTTATACAACTATTATTTCTTATTTCTTTCGCATCACCTCGTGACTCTGGATGAAGTTGAGGCTCCACTGTACCATGCAGTGTGAGAAACACAGAACATAGGACTAGGTCTAAATAGCATTACAGGTAGAAAATAGAAGCTTCAGTCTCAGGGTACACATTAGCCAGTATGGGCTCTGAGCTAGATACTCAAACACAAGGAACAGCCAGGAGAAGGCAGTTCTTTCATACTTCAGGATGCTTGATGCTCACCGAAATGCTCCCTGCAAACTGGTACTCACCTTCTACCACTCCAGACCTGAAAAGATTCTGCAATGCATTTAATTAAACTGGTCCTTGCAGGCAGGGAAAAATGTGGCTGATTTTTGCCTTTTACGCTATATTTTTCTTCTAATTTCTTTTCCTCTTTCTCCATTCAGTAAGAACAGGAGTGGACAATCAGAGGACAAGTGGATTGGGACTCACCAGGGCGAAAAACAGCACAAGAGACAACAGGATGTGTCAGTGAAATTGATCTGTGCCACTCCACTGCTGTACCAGGTGAGTTCACTAATTCACCAAGATCCATGGCCTCTCTGGACAGAAGGGAGTTTGTAGACAGAGTTCTCTGGCAGTGGTCCACAGGGAGAAAATCGAGGAACAGCCAAGCCCAGAGGGGATCCTGTCCTCTATTAGCTCAGGGTTTGTTTCCTTTGTAAATTAAGCCAAAGTCCTTGAAAGGGGAGAACCAGGCATTTGCTAACTGGAAATTGTGTTCTTAGAGTGAGTGCTGGCACTGCTAGTAATGTGTCAGGTCAGGTGCTGTCCTGCTGAGATGAAGTGGGACGGGACAGCAGGGAAAAGGAACCAGTTGAAAAATGCAGTATAAAACTTTGGCTTTTAAACAGACTAAGCTTACGCTATATTATAGTGCTTCCAAAACAGATCTAAAATAAAGCATTTTTTTTTAATTTTTTTTTTATGCTGAACTTTGCAATGTATGAAGATAATAGTAATGTCAAAGTAGGAAATAGAGAATGCAGATTAAAATGGAGTACAACTTCAGTCTCTATGCCACTCATAGATGAAGTCTGATCATTTCATGTTTCATTTTCCGATCCATATGCTCACAGAAAATAGCACTATTTTGGTTTTTGCTGTTCCACATCACCAGCTTTCCCATCCTCAAGAAGAAGCAGCAGCTGCTGGAAAGTTCAGTGTCTTGAATTCATCCTCCACTAGATGGCAACTGCTGAGCTTTCCCACAGCCCTGCAGAAACGTGTAAAGCAGCAACCGAGTAATCTCCAGACAGACTGCTGGAGTCCACCTTCATGACATTCTTTACCTGCAGCTACCAAAGATTAGCTGCTGAGCAGTTCGGCTAGTGACAGTATTTACACAAGATACATATATTAAAAAGGAATATGCAGTTCAAAGGTAGAAAAGCAGGGATTCACTCATCAGGTAGGTAGGGCCATGGCTTCCTTGCAAGTCACTCAGTCCAACTCTCCTGCCATGAGCAGGGCATGTTCAACTAGATCAGGTTTCTCCGAGCCCTGTCCAGCCTGGTCTTGCATATTTCCAGGGATGGCGTAACCACTACCTCCCTGGACAACTGTTTCCAATGTTTGATCACCCTCATTGTAAATACTTTCTTCCTTATATCTAGTCTGAACCCACCACCTTTTAGTTTAAAACCATCACCCCCACCCTAATGCTACATTTCCTGTTCAAAAGTCTGTCATCACCTTTTTTGTAAGCCCCCTTTAAATATCTAAAGGCTGCAATAAAGGTCCCTTCCAACCCAAACAATTCTATGATTCTGTGATTCTAAGCTTTTCAGATTTGGATCATAGCAGTAGGCTAGGGACCATACTCAGTAATTTCCAGCAATCTCTTATTTCATTTCTTTGGTTTATTTTGTAGAGGTAATAAATATGGAACAGTTATTCATTTTCTCACGATACAAAGACCAGCATCTCACAATAAAATTGACAGCCTTTAAACAAAAAGACTTGATTCTTAATAAAAGCACTTTTTACTTTAAATTGTTAACTGAATTTAAGTGGGATTTGTGTGTAGGTCATATTCAAAGACTTTCTGAAATTTGTTTCAGTAAAAAAAAAAAAAAAAGGTTCTGTACAAAAATAAATACAATCATAGAGTCCATGCAATAGTCATAAAAAAACCTATTTGAAAAAGTACATCCTAACTGAGACCTCCTCCCACATGCTCAATCTCTCTTTGAAAAATTCCTGCCAGACAACAGAGCCCACTTCTACTTTTGGTTACATGAGCATTATCTGAAATAACCCTGCTGGAAAGATTTGACTTAAATTGATACAAATTGTATTGCAATCAAGTACAGTATTTTCAGACAAATAATAACATTCCTCGTGGTCTATAAACTTTCCTTTTTCTGTGGAGTTTTAACTCACAAGAAGCACAGAAAGATATTTTTACTGATGAATTTACAAGGTTTAGCAGGGGGTATTCCTGTTGTTCTTTATATTATTGAATATATTATCTAGAATTTGCCTTACTGTTATGGATTGTATGCTGAAAAGCTTTCTCAGAATTAGATTTTGAACCAAACTTGGTGATATTTTTCTAAAATATGTAAACTCCATACTAGATATGATAATGGCCTTATTAGTTAATGGTCAGTTATTTTCTGGCAATCTATTCTCAAAAGATGTGGTAGGTCAAGATGCAGCTCCTTGAGCTGCTCTTTGAGATTTCTTTCTTGATGCTTATCCTCTCATTGAAGAAGGAAAAATGTTTTATCTTCACATACACTATTTCCATGGGATAGGCAAAAAATGTGAAGCCTCATTTCTTCCCACATGGCAGTTTTACCTGCCTGCCTGTTCCTGTCTCTGGGACTCTGTATCAGTCAACTGGGCCACCCACAGCTGCTCTCCACCCCTCTCATGTCAGCCCTTAACCTTCTCATTGCTGCAGTATTTTATCCATGTCCCCTTAGAGACTGTGGGTAGATGACTCTCATGAACCCCTTAAAGAGCAATGAGAAAGCTACAGTGGCGGAGAGTCCACCCTGCCATATGTAAAAAGAATTTTTCTACTTTATATTTGTTAATTATTGATCTCTTAGAGATTAGCTGAAGTTTTCTCGTGTCATATGACGACTTAGCCATTCAGTGTTATTGAGACTGATGGCATTGGTGCCATTTTGTGGGTTTTAAAGCCTCAGTTATGCTGTGGAACTCTTCATCCTGTGCTCTTAAATATTTTAGTTCAAAAAAACAAAAAAGAAAAAAAGGCTAATGTTTGCAGCACCAGTATTAGTCTAAAGTTTTGCTAGACACAATGTTCTTAGTTAAACTGGATTCTTAATTTTTTCTTAGAATGGAATTAAAAACACATCATCAAAACAGCAGCTGATTACAATGATGGTGTTTCCGTTCCCAGGAGAAGAAGGTTAGAAAAGATTATGGTTAGGATTACACAAAATGTTTTTTGTACAAAATGTTTTACACAAAATGTGTGTGACAGCAGAGCTTTGAACTCACTGGACTGTCACCATCCACTTGACAAGGAACCCCTTCCAACGTGGCCTTGAACACTTCCAGAGATGAGGCATCCACAACTTCTCTGGCAATCTGTGCCAGGGTCTCACCACCTTCACAGTAAAGAATTTTTTCCTTATATCTGATCTAAATCTACTCTCAGTTTGAATCCATTCCCCCTTGTCCTGTCATGACATGCTCTTATAAAAAGTCTCTCTCCATCTTTCTTGTAGGCTTCCTTGGGGTACTGCCAGGGAAATTGTGACCCTTAGGAAGAACGTCAATTAGAAGTGGTGGGATGCAGTTTTATCTGTCCTGAGTTTCCACACTGGATGTACTATGAAGTACAAGCAGCCAGTGGACACCTCTGGACTGCTTTAGGAAAGGATGTGCATGGGGATTTTGTAGTGATCACACAAGGGTGTATTATACATTCTTTATACTTAGAAGTGGCATAGACTGCCTCCACGGAAAGCAATCAAAGCCAAAAACACCTGCTCAACCAGAAAACCTCACCTAAGCAAAGCAAGCAAGAAGTGAGACAAATCATAAATAATAGGAATGGACCAAACCTCAGAATATCTTCAAAAGCAACCAGCAGAATTTCACAAAGCCATATTAGCACTACAAGCAGCTCATAGAGCAACCTGCCTCAAGCAATAGAGAGGGGAAAACGTGAAAAGAGCAAGGAAGCCTTACAGCATCATCAGAAGAGGAATTCTGGAGGTTTAGTGAATAAAAAGGCACTGGCGACCGAGGTAACTGCCAATGCAACTTCATTTAAATATTTTTGGACTATGAGCTGTTACACCCTTGGATGGTTTTTCAAAAGTTTCCTAATTTGGACTGACATTTCTTGCATCTCCAATAGCATTTACATGACTAATAACTTGGCCGAAGCAACAAGTTTTCTGCCTGTGAATCATAAAATTATTATAGTTGAAAAAGGAAGATAAACAGCCAAACTGAGACAAGTCTGGAAACATAAGCTTCTTTAACCAAATAGATGTAAGATTTTAAGAAATAATTAAAAAACAAAAAAAGTTGTAAGTATTTGTTTACACTGGCTTCATCTATTCTCCAGTGACTACCCTGTTGAGTATAACCCAACTAGTACTACCACAATCCATTTTTTTCCCCAGGTTTTCTTTAGACTCCTAGCAAAATTTTGAAAAACACTGAAGTAGCTTAGGAACTCAAGACCAATTTTAAAAAACTATGGTCACATCTAAATGGCAGATTGAACTTTAGACATGGCAGCCTGGAAACTGAAAGGAAGCTGACAGTGTGAAACACTGAGTGAGTTAATTTCCCTTACCAGCAGAGAGGCATGAGAGGGCCGAATCCCACTGACTTGTCTGATTCTAGGATTGTTGTCTATTTTTTATTTTTCCCTTTAATTTCCATCTGCCCTAGCTGTGAGTGTCAAGAAAACACCACCCCAAAAAAAAGATGAATTTATAGAAAGCATCAGTAACTCTGCCAAATGGAAAATGACTAGGAAAGCTTGAAGCTATGCATACCACAAACTATTGAAGAACTGAATTACAGAATGGTTTGGGTTGGAATCATCTAATTCCAAACCCCTCTGCCACAGGCAGGGACACTTTCCACTAGACTAGGTCACCCAAAACCCCGTTCAGCCTGGCCTTGAACACTTCCAGGGATGGGGCAGCCACAGCTTCCCTCAGCAACCTGTGCCAGAGCCTCACCACCCTCATAGGTAAGAGTTTCTTCCTATTATGTAACCTAAATCTACCATCCTTCATCTTAAAGCCATTCCCCCATATCAAATCACTCTCTGTCCTTGGCAAAAGTTCCTCTCCACCTCTTTTGTAGCCTCTTTAGGCACTGAAAGGTGCTCTAAGGTCTCCCAGAGCCTTGCCTTCTCCAGGCTGAACAGCTCCAACTCTCTCAGCCTGTCTTCACAGCAGAGGTGCTCCAGCCCTGTGGAAGAATCACCTCCCACAATCTTCCAGTCACACTTCCTTTGATTGGTACTAAGAAATACTACACCTGTCACACACCCCAATGGGTAACTTCACTTCCAAAAACCCTGCAGCTGGGTTTTAATAGCTCACATTTGTACACAAAGATAGATGAGAGTTTAAGGAAAAATTTTAGGTCAAGCTTTGCTCCAATAAAATATAAAGATGTCCAGAAAAACTGAAAGATTTTAAGAGACTGAATAATAAAGGTTGTTGGATTTTGTGATGAAATGTATTTTAGTTTAAAACTAAAGTCTAAACTAACACTAAATAGGTTTGATATGTTTCACTTCACATTAACAATTTTATTCTGCTTAAATCATCATTTACTTAGTTTTCATTGGCCAGCAAAATTGAAAAGTCAATTATTCACACTGTTCTACATGAAAAATTGGATTCTCAAATTGAACAAAATGAAGAAGGTGGATAATAACCAGTCAATACATTGAAATAAGACCTTTTTATTGCCTTGGACAAATGTATTAAATAAGTCATTACTCAAGTTTTCATTTCAATCACTGAAATATTCATTGTGTTTGTTTTCCATACACCAATCTTATCTAATGGTATTTGAATATATTAAATATTTATTTTTTATTTGGTGACGTTTCCAAAATGAATGAAGATTAAAGGGGTTGAAACACAATATTCTGTGCTTCTGCAGTAAGGATCAAACAAGTTTTGCTTCTAGGAAAACTAAACAAATATTGAAAGGATGCCAATTAACATCCATGGAATAAAGGACCAGGTGAAATAAACTGCAGTGGTTTATAAAGAAGGAATTATTCCATAGTGGACTGCTATTGCCACAGCATCACATTCCTAGAAATGTGTCAGCAGCAGGACATGATTTCTTCAAGACCACTTGCAGTTGCTAAGACCTCTCCCTTCTACACTTGGAACAGTCTTCAAGCTTTTAATACGAGACTTTGGTATGAAAAGAAAAATGCACAGCAGATTTATTAAGTATTTGTCCTGCAGTAATGGGAACCTACGACCATTTTGAAAAAATGGAACCCAAGGACTTGAAATCTTACTCCTAGAATCATAGATTAATCTGGGTTGGAAGGGATCTTTAAAGATTATCTAGTCCAGCTACTTCAGCTAGGAATTTAGTGCTGGTTTTCACCTTCACTCCCCACTCCCCATGTTTGGGGGTTTTTTGTCTTTTTTACCTAGACAAAAAACTGTATGATCTGAAAGAGTTTTGGGCTTAACATCTTCACAGGCAATGAACTCATTGCCCTAATGATGAGCTCCAGACTCTGGCCTCCTGTAGAATATCGTATCAAATTAGAATAGAATGATACAATCATAGAATTGTTAGGGTCGAAAAAGATCTCTAAGATCAAATATAAGGTTCAGAGGTTAGGCTGATATTCAACTTCCTCCTTAGAGGTGGACTTAAAAAGTGTGAAAACCTCCTCTGAGCAGAGCTCTGACACTGGAAGCTTCAAACGGAACACAGGTGTCAGGCCTTAAACTTTATGGCTTTGCAGAATGGACACAAATGAGAGGCAAGAGGTTCCCCTTTCTTCACTAAGCTTTCCCCCTGCTCCCATGCACTGAGAAAAGTCCAAAGAAGAACAGAAGAAGACAGGGAGGAAATTATTCAACAAGAAAAAAAAAAAGTGAACAGAAATATTAAATAATAACTTGGTCTGCCTTAAAGGAAGTAGGAAACCAGATTTAGACACCTAACTCTATGACATGATTGTCATTTCATAAATGCACAGTGTGACAGTAAATACAAAAGAGCCTCACTCTAGCTTGTGTCACAGGCTCCCCACTGCTGCTCATCAATAAACTTCTGGGTTACACTGCTGGAATAAGCTGTCTGAGCTTTCTGTACAGCCTCTGCCAAGAACAAGTGGCCTTTCTAAGGGGTGGCAAATTCCAGTTTACTGTAGATCCAGGATGTTGATAGAGAGCTTTTATGAGCATGTTTTGCTCTTTACCACACTTATTACCACTGCTATGAACTTGATCAGTGTTCTTCACATTTATTTCTGTCTTCTTCTCTCACTTTCCACCTCCCAATCCTCCCCTATCCATTTCTTTATACTTCCAGCACTTTAACAACAGTGGTGTATCGACCAGATCTCCTGCAGTTGTAATCTCTCCAGCATATTTCCCTTGTCTTGTTTCAGTATTTCCATAATGGAAGAGATTTCTCTTTCCCCAGGGGACTAAACCCATGTTTTCACATAGCCCTGTCATCTCAGAGTTAGCCTGAAGCTATCTCTAACATTTGATCTTAGTAAACTCACATGGTTTTCATGTCAACTTACCTTGCAACGTGAGGATTACAGCGGATAATCTAAATAAGTAATTTCTGCTCATATCCAAGACAAAGATGAGGGGCAATGTGCCAGGCCTTGGAGAAGGGTGGTGAAGTAAACCTGCCTGGGTATTGAGTTCAGTCTTACTGAGTCCCTTTGTTAATTATACCTGGAAGTGGCATTAAAGGCACATAAATAAACTAATCTTTGGGAGCATCTATAAATATTCATAGTCAGCGATATAATACAAAGAGGCTTGAAGAAACTAGAAATAAAATTATAGTCCAATTGTAAAAAGGAAGAAATTAATGCAACAGAGGGAAAACTCTGAAGCCTTGGCTTAGTTTCTAATAAGCATTTTAATAAGCTTGTGATAATGAAATAAACTAGATCAGAGTATTTTCTGTGCAACAATGACTGTTCAAACTTACTAATTTTGCATATTTTAGTCTATGCAACCACCAGAAGCCCTAAAGGGCAACTGGAAGTTCTTCCAGCTATTTGCAGACAATCCTTTAAGAAGCCTTTGCTAAAGCTCACTTTCAGTTCAATCTGATTAAAAAAAACCAAAACAAAAAGCGGATGAAAGGAAAACTAGATTTCTTTAACTCTGCAACCTGTTTTAAATGTTAATTTGAGTGTTGCAGCTGTGGTCTGATTGTTGCCAGCCTGCTGTACCCACCTGCTCGTCCCACTCACTCCTGCAGAGCAGCTCTTGCTCTGCACCTTTTGGCACCAGCATCACTGCAATGGCAGGCTGATCCCCACCTCTGCTGCACACCCCCACGTTCACATCCTATCTCTTATCATTACACACATATACAACATTTCTACAAAGCTCAGCACAGCACTGTACAGAGATTAATGCTGCACCCCAGCTAGGCTGGTAAATATTGTTTCTCAGCATGTGCACTGCTCTTTGCTGTGTATAAAGCATTCAGTTCTTCCCACAGACCACGGCATCCATCCACAGCTGATGTTGTAAAATAAAGCAGAGGGAGAGACACTGGACTGAAATACAAGTAACCCATTGTCTAGCTCACAGATTTCCACACTCACAGAAAAGGAAAAATACCTGTCACAATACTTAAATTCGCAGAAGAAAATTTTCATTCCTATGTAGATTTCTCATTTGTACTTGTAAATAGACAGTCTAGATCACAAGCCAGTGGAGTTACCTACGTACAGTTAATTTATACACATCTACTGCAAAATATCTCCCAATATTTTATGAGAAACAAAAGAATATCTCTTTTCACAGATTTAGGTCCATCTGCTATAATTTTTAGCTAGTAGCTATCAAAGTTAATAGTCTATATGTGAGCCCATATGCATAAATTTCACATGTTCACCACTAAATTAACTTCGAAATTCTACAGTGCTAAAACAAATGTCTAAGGTTTGGTCTCAGATATATCAAAGCCCCTCTTCCCATATATCAAGCAGCACTGATAGGACTAGGAACGTGAAGACATGTGAATTCCTTCCCTCTTAGTGCAGAGACTGAAAAGAGACTTAGCCAAAACCTGCCAGCAAAGTTTGGCAACACATTATACATGAAATATTTTTCCAAGTTAAAATTCTGCGTCTCTTACAATTCCATTCTCATAGGGAATTTCTACTTTCTGTTTCAATTCCAGGTCTGCTATAGATTTAAAATACAGGTCAATGTCTTCAATATAGGTTAAGAAATATGACACGGCAATATAAAATTTTGCAAATTCATAGTAATGTTTCCATTTACTGTTTCTATCAATCACACAGGGAGGAAATTTAAACAAGAGAACTCAATGTTGGTTAATTTTTTTCTGCTGATTCTCTGTGAATTCTGAACATTTATTTCTTCCTAATCTGATCCTGCCACAACTTTCTTTTATGCTTGCTACTTCAGCACATGCAATTTATTAGCATGGACAATCAATAGCAGAAAAGGCTGTTTTACGTAAAACCTTCAGCAGTGGATTGGGGACCTTTCCAGTCATACCTCTTTTATAAAAAACTAAGGTCTTTATTGGCACTCAGAAAAAGTGTGCTGCAGTAGAGGCTGCCTCAGGCTACTTCAATACTTGCTCTATCCCTCAGCCACAGATCCTGACCTGAGAGGTGAAAGAACCTCAGCTATGCTTGAAGAACCTTCCTTATTGGTGGCACCTTATCCTAAGTCAGGGCTACAACTGTCTAGACACACACCCTAAGCTGCTTGCTATTCTCAGGGCAAGAATCTCCATTTTTTCGCTCTGCTATAGAGAGAAGGGGAGAGGAGGGAGAGGGAGAGGGAGAGGGAGAGAAGAAGAGAAGAGAAGAGAAGAGAAGAGAAGAGAAGAGAAGAGAAGAGAAGAGAAGAGAAGAGAAGAGAAGAGAAGAGAAGAGAAGAGAAGA
>NC_031768.1:81678179-81707261 GCF_001522545.3 Parus major
GAAGAGAAGAGAAGAGAAGAGAAGAGAAGAGAAGAGAAGAGAAGAGAAGAGAAGAGAAGAGAAGAGAAGAGAAGAGAAGAGAAGAGAAGAGAAGAGAAGGTATTTTAATTGGAAGGGACATACAAGGAACATCCAGTCCAACTGCATGACCGGTTCAGCCCTGACCATCAGTTTAAGTGAATTCTTAAGGGCAATGTCCAAATGCCTCCTAAACACTGGCAAGGCTTAGGACAATCACCACCTCCCTAGACAGCCTATTCTGGTGTTTGAATAACTTCCCAGGAAAGAAATACTTCTTAAATCTAGTCTGAACCTCCCCACTGCAGCCTTGAACCACTCCCACACATCCTATCACTGAATACCACAGGGAAGAGAGATTAGCACCTCCCCCTCCTCTTCCCCTCATTAGCAATCAGCAAGGAGCAATGAGGTCACGCCTGAGCCTCCTTTTCTCCAAAACAGACAAACTCAGAGTCCTCAGCCACTTCTCACAGGCCTTCTAGCCTTGTCACAGCTTTGTTCCCTTCTCTGGACACATTCACATCCTTCTTAAATTGTGGGGCCCAGAACTGGTCACAGTGCTCCTGGTGAGGACTTGCACCAATGCTGAAGCATGAGCTGGACCTTCACCTCCCAACCAGCCCTTTACTACATAGTTAATTCTGTGCAAACACAGGGCAGCCCTGTTTGCATACCCCTGGGTCAAAGATGAACAAAGCAGCATCTTTGAGATGTGCGTTCCTGTATCACGATCAGAGCTACAGGACGCATGGAAATTTCTTTCCATACTTTAAGGCACCATATGTGCTCTTGTGCTTCCGGTTCTTGCAGAGCTAATTCTACTTTTATTGGAAAAGAGAGAAAGGTTTCTGAGAGATTATTGCATTTCTGGCAAGTTTCTAACATGGGAATGAGCCACACATCTCATATTCACAGTATGGATAAAGTTTCCATTGTGAACTTTTATGCCAGGTCTTACACTGTTTTGGAAGTAACTGTGCAGCATTACTAGTAGTGATATTTTAAATAACTAATGTGATTTTAATTGCACTAAGAGTTTCACACAGAGCAGAGTTTTTCAAGCATTGCTGCCATGGGGTCCTTTGCAACTTAAGCCAGAGTTCTAATTTTCTATGGTACAGTTTTTCAATACTTGCCCTTGTGCAGGTTTTTCAGAAAAAGCACATTAATACTTTTTCCCCTCCTCAGCTGCAGATACTAATTCAGAATGACAATGATTTATTAGCTTCAACTTAGAAGACATTTTTCACAACTGAACCATAATTCTGTTTTTTAAAAGTCTGTGTATTTATTTCAGCATTGTTTAAATCTGGAAAAATAGATTTTCTTTAAAAAGTTCATGTGCACATACAGATAACAGGAAAGGGTATTCAAGTGAGACAATGGTTAAGCACCCATTCTTTAGGAATAATCAGAACTGGAATATCTTCATTCAGTTTACTCCCATCAGAGCAGAGAACAAAGAAAACAAAGAAGATGAAGTGATGCTTACATAAATACCATACACATGTTCTTTGAATACCTTGTTTTTCTTTCCAAACCATGTTGTTTCTTTGCCACAACACTAATTTCTGCACAGCGCCAAAAATAAAGATGCCAACAATGACTTTTATTTGTATCACCTTGTAAAATATATAGGCTGGTTTACAACATCTCCACATAACCCTGAAAGCTGTTTGTTTTTGCACAGAGCATTTGTCATTTAGATTTGCTCTCCATTACCAACAGTAGGAGCAGGAGCCAGTATGCTGCATGGTTAAATTTTTAATGAACTAACTGGGAATTTACCCTGGGATAAAGGCAATTCAGTCCAAGCATTTGCATATTCAGTTCCTGGTAGACCCAGGCTATATTCACTTGAATTTGTAATTTAATATGCAATTCTTGTGCACAGCTCTGTGCAAATACCATATGTGACTAGTTGCAACAGCCTTCACCCAAAGCATCCACTAACCATGGCAACATGGGCATCAGATGTTGCATAAGCAACCTGAGCTGAATTTTTACTTTTGTATACATCACAATTTAAAAGCCAAATTCCTGCATATTTGGAGCACTGGGAAAAAAGATAAAATTAGTTAAGTATTTTAAACTCACAGTTTAGCACCTGGTTTTGGACATTTTTGACCAAATGTTTGAGGCTGAGTTCCAAGAATTAAATATCTCAACTCAAATTTAAATAACTAAATAAGTGGCCTAGTTATAAGAGTTGAGCACTGAATTAATCTCTCCACTTTACTCCAAGGGTTGAGGCACTCCACAAACCTGTAAGGATGGAAACAGAATACCCTGACAGCTCATCCTGAAGCACCCAGACACAGAGCATCTTTACAACTGAATTTTGATTGATCTGAAATTTAACTGAATTTTGAGTGTATCTGTGATACAAAACTGAATGTGAGTAGGCAGCGTCCATAAATGACACTTTTTGAGGCAAAGCCAGGAGGATTCCTCATTGTCCCAGGGTACCTCTTGAGGTGTCTCAGGGCACCTCAGCAGTGTGAATGCTGAAGTGCTTCGGATTGAATCTGGCACTGGGAGTTGCCTGGGTTCTTGTGTAGCTGTGAGATGCTCCTGGTGCTCAGCTCAGAGCTCACTGCTTCATTTGTCTCCAGCATCACCCTTGTGTAAGTGGAGATGACAGCTTATCCCAGTGTTCAGCAGTGCACCAGGATTGTCTGGGGGTGCTGGGGAGGCAAACTGTGTCATTGCTTCCCCTAGGGACAATTCCTCCCTGGAAAGGCTGGAATGGAATTTACCTCTGCATGGCTTTTCCTACTTCTGATAATGAATTCCTACACAGGGAGACAAGAGAGTCAAAATCCCCCTGTCTTGCTCTACTCAGCACTTTGTCCAAGCCAAAAGCCTTTGCCCCCCAGGAAGCTGTAGGAGCCATTCTGGTATTTTTATCTGCTAATTGAGCTTAGAATTGAGCTAGTGTGGCACATCTCTCCCAACCAAAAGGCTCAGCTGTTTAGAGATACTCAGCCGTGAGTAATGCCTTCAGCAGTCACAAAGGCTGAAACGCTGGGCTGCCCATCCTGTTTGTGAGTGCTCTCAAGTTGGCCAGATCCAGGCCTGGAGGGAGTAACTCCAAAAAAGCACAATGCTGTAAAAGATGGCATTTTTCTAGAAAGTCCTCCACTTTTGATTGCCAGTAAGAGCTGTGTTTTGACCTGGAAACCCACTTCTCACAGGAGGCTGCCTAAAGCTAGAAAAGGGGTTAGCGTGGTGCAGGGTGGAAAATGAACCAAGCAAGATAAAAAAATTCAGAGAAGCTGAATCAATGCACTTCTACTGCAAAAAACATTAGAGAGGCTAGAGGGAGTCCACGCTCCACTGCTTAGGAAATGAAGTGAGGCTGGGTTGCCTATGAAACAATCTCTGTTGTCCTAGAAGGTACACGGAGATAATAAAGTGTGACCATGGGCAAGACCTGGCAGACACTTCAGCAGGACATCATGTGTTAACACAGATGATAAAGGAGAGTCTCTTCGGACTCAGACATCATTTTATAAAAGAGCTGGAATTTGGAAAAAAGATGTTCAGTGAATACAAACACAGTCCAGGACCAGAAGAGAGGTAAACAGGGTCAAAAGTAGCATAGAGAGAGATGGGTATGACCTGTCCTTTCTGAGGATTTAGTTTTGGCTTTATAACCCTAGCAGTGATTTCTGCATCTCCATTAAAGATCACCACTCACCTTAACTATAATGACCTATCTTATGTTCTTTATTGCGACCCATCAAGTCCTATCAGAGCTCCTGTCACATCACACTGATAATGGCTTTAATATTCATGATGGATTTTAAGAAATGGCTGGCACATCTCCATTTCAGTGATAAGAAATCTGCTTAGGGCATACTTTCACATTTGGATATTTTTCATTTTATTATTTTCCTACTTCTTCCTGTTGGCTAAAAAAGAGACACAGTCTCACAACACTCTCCTAGCAGAGGATTTTTTGCAAAGAGAAAGACTCTGAAGGACTATCTATTATTGATCAAACCCTTGGTTTTCCTTCATATCCCTGCTACATGGTTCATGATTATATCACATAACCAAGCAGCCTCTCTGCATATCTCGCATGCACTGTGGTTCTGCTGTTTGCAATCTGCATTGTTCAAATTGTTCCTGTCACAGTGGTTCCTCTTTCACCATTTCCTCTTTCACACAACTGAAGACTACTTCATCATTTATTTATAAAATCAGGACCAAATCTGGCATCAGAAACTAACCAAGAGGAGTATTTTGCATTTCTTACCAATCTAGAGTTAAAGAACATAACTGTAAAATCTGATTATCAGAACACCTCCCTTTAAGGGGAGTTGGGGAGCATAGGAGACTTTCCTTTTAGTTCTCACAGATGGAATGAGTAATGTTTTCTGCTGGAATAAATCTCCTCATACTACATTATTTTACCTGAAAGATTCTTTTAACATGACATCTAGTTTACACCTTAAATGGACACTGTTTTTTTTTCCAGTTACTCCAGTGTTTAAGCAACTGAGCAACAAATGGCAATCAATCTGTTTTCTAAACCTAAGAGATGCTATAGGCTTTATTGGAAATAGTTACAAGTTTGTAAATACAGCTGTAGAACTGCTTAGGTTTGGTTTGGGTTTTTTTTCATTTTGTTGGTTTTGTTTGTTTGTTGTTGCTTTGGGTTTGTTTGTTTAGGGTTTGGTTTTTTTTCTTTCCTTTTTCCCTCGGATTTTTTTTTCCCTTGGAAAAAAACCACCCTTCCCAGTGAGTTTGTTCATATTGGCTGACCAGGGCCAGGTCCAGCCAAAGACTTTCTAAGCAGTCCTTGCTGAAGGACAACAGAATGGCAAGAGACAGGAAAACAGCCAGGACCCTGCTATTTATTTTGACCATGCCAAGGATCTAGACAGCCATGGTGGGGAATGCTGCTGCTGTGAAATGAAAGATATGGAGCATTTGGATCATCTATGGCTGCTGCTTAACCAAGCTAACAGGAAGCTGGAACTCCAGTATTTGTAACTCTTTTCTCTCCTGTCACAGTCCTGCTGGATTCCCCCAGGGCAGGAGGACAGGATTCCAGCTTCCCACCCCTTAAGCCAGGAGCAGCTAATGTTCAGTTTTGCCTATGATGTTGAGATGCTTTTAGTGGCACTTACAGTGATCAGACACAAGAGATGGACTAGTTTGCATTTTTATTCTGTCAGAGGATATGTTTACACAGACAAGGGCAGGCAGACCTGACCTCCCTCTGCTATGTCTGACTGAAGCCAGCTCTGGCCCAGGAGCTCTGCAGCTGCAGGCAGCTGTGGCATCCCACTTCTTGGCAAATGCAGACACCCAGCAGTGGGAGGGAGCCAATCGATAACCACCTCCCCAGCAGCATGCAATTCCCATCACCCCTACAACTGGGACATAAATCCCACTGCATGGGTCTGAGTTTTATTATCAGGGAATATATAACTTGAGCTTGTCAAATTCTGCTAGTCAGCAGTGAAGAAACCTTATTTTCCTTGGAAAACTTTCAGTCTTGCACCTCTTACTCAATATATCCATTGTTTTTGGCCACATTGTTAACATTAAAACTTTTGGATCAGGGACCTCCTTTTACTTACACCTTCACGCAGCATGTGAGAAGCTTGGGATCTGCTGCAGCAGTGGGAGCCAAAGAATAGCTAATTTGATTAATGTGACTACTATGGGCTATTTCTTGCAAGCTATTCCATGTGATTATTTGCAAATCCCTGTTTACAGCTTGATATACTTGACCTAAATTCTGCAACACTCCAGCGCAAGAGACAGAAGAACGTGCTGGCTTCAGATATATTAAGGAAATGTGTTCTCTTTCATTAAATATAAACAATACAGGCAGTAAAGTACTTCTGTCTTATTTAATTTAAGTTTGTTTTAGGTTACTAGTCTTTAAAAATTTTATATTTCTAGATGGTGCAGATTTTTTTAAATTAAAAATGCATAAGGTAATTATAGAACCTGTCTGAGGGATGCCAGAGGCACCAACAATTAGACAGGAAATTGGGGTTTCAGCACTTAGAAATCCATGGGATACATAAGCTTGAATTTCAGATAATTTCAGTAGCTGGACATTAAAATGATTAATGGTGGAACAAACAGCCATGTGGGCTGACAGGACAGAGCACAGGGGTCAGATGGCAGTAAAAAAGACTGGTATGGAGTCTTACACAAGGAGAAGCTGCAGTTGAAGCCCTCTGTCATTTGATCCTTCAGTTGCATCAGCTGGTGGGCAGGTAGAGATGGAGTACAGGAGACAGATCCTAACTGTATAGAGCAGCATCTTTTCCTATTACTTTTGTGTCCAGAGGATATTTCTATTTACTTTGCTGACTGACTCAGCCTGCAGCTGATATGGATTGGATGGATCACTCCTCTGAGCTACCATGTCAGAAAAATTTTGTTTTATGTAAGACTCCTAGCAGTATAATTTAACTATAGCAGACATCCTTTGGGCCAAAATATGGTGGGAAGAAGAAGTCCTTAATTTATGAGTTACAGGCTTGCATTTACCACAGAAAAATTCCTAGGGCTCAGGGGAGTGAAGAGTCAACAGAAGCCAAATTAATCCAGGTTGGGGTAGTGAGTTCAGGAAGAAACTTCTAAATTATTTCCCCTAGGCAGGGACTCACTAGCTACCCTCAACTGCTAGCAGCCATTTACTAACTTCCAAACTAGAGAACTGAAGGCAAACATTTGTCGTCCCCTTAATTTTGGTGGTGACACGGAAGGCACATGAGCCAAGAGGCTTGCATAAAAGTGAAAAAATCCAATTGTCTGAGAAACTCAGAGATTTGATCAGGCTCTGTTTCATCACCTAATATTACAGGTTCTGTCAAATTGTTTCTCATAACTAATGACACACATGAAATCACTAAGATGTGCTTCAAGTAAAAACTATTGATGGAGTAAAGCAGTTTTTGGAAATCTAAGTCATGTCAGAAAGTACTCAGTAGCAGTTATACATTGATGAAAACCAAAGCATAAGACCTGGTGAAATTTAGCCTGCTGTATTCAGACCTAATATTTGCTAACATATTTTTGAATAAGTTGCATTGCTTTACCGAGTCCATGAAAAAGAGGTTTCTCTAATTCTGCTAAAATTGGACAACTGGATTAGAAAAGACTGAGTACTTGTCAGAAATGGTTTAATGAGATGAAGCTTGAGATCCCACACATTAGAAATTTATTCATAGTTTTAGAAAATTGTACAACTCTTGAAAATTCAGACATAGACAAAACTCAACACTGGAATGTAGGAAAACCCGCCTAGTCACAACCGGTAAAGTGAAGGTATTCAAGTTTTTAAGATCACTTCCTAATGCTCCTTCTTCAAGTCCATAAGAATTCTTCTCATATACATGTTCATTTTTGAATTCACACTAATCAGTTGGATATGCAGATGGACAAACCACTCTAGCAGCTGTACAACTAAGAGCAGTCCCTTCAGATTTATTATGATATCGACTCTAGAGTGTATTTGGATATGCCAAATTATCTTTGCATTCAGAAGAAATGACCCAGGAACCAAAAGTATTCCACATGAATCTTATTGGAATTCTTTTTCAATAAAGGTCTCTGTATATGTCAGGGCTGAGAGTGATTTGCATGCTGTTGCTTGGACTTTTCCTCAAATGTCAGTCATACCCTTAGTGTCATTAATGAAGAGCAGATATTTCCATTTGAATCTTTTCTTCTGGGCATAGTCTACAGAATACACAAGGAAATCTATAATACACATCCCACACCCTTTCATACATCTTTCAGCAAGATATAAAACACTGAAGTACCATAATACTGCTCTAGCTGTTTGGGTTTGGGGTTTTGAGGGGTTTTGTTGTTGTTGTTGTTTGCTTGTTTTTAACATTAAAGTCAAGGAAGAAATAAACCTCTTATAAAGGCTGTGTCTAACATGGACAGGTTTGATACAAGTTTTGTCACATAACACTGACTTTTTGGGGACATTTTATCATACACATAATTTTCTTGTCATCCACAATGATCCCCTGGACAGGAATTGCTTTGATGCTGATAAGAGTAATAAAGCACTCAAGAATTTTTAAGTTACTCTGAAACTCAGATTCTTTCACATTTTCTTAGGAGGAAAAGTGCCTTTTTCTGTAGAACAGTAAACACTGTTCTCATATTTTTTTTTTCTCTTTTGGACTTCTGTGCAAGAAGAATAGGAGGTAAGCAGAATAGAATCAGTAGATTTTCTTTGTTAAAGTAAGTAATTGGTATTTTTCCTTGTGAATGATGTGGTAATTTTATCTTTATGACTCAAAGACATTTTTAGTCAGTCTTGCCTTTGCATCTTTGAAGTAATTTCCATTCCCATTTCCACTGTCCAGCAGAGATCAGATCACTGCTACAGTCCATCTGCTCTGAGACTGCTCTTCCACTGGGATAAGACCTGCTGTTATGATTTTGAAGCTTCAGACACAGAAATAAGCCCTCCATCCTCTAAATATGACACTGTTTTTCTGTAATCACTCCGTTATTCTGTGTGTCAAAGATAAGAAACACGAGCCAAGCTTTGGTCATCCTGCTGCCAACTAGCACTCAAAATTTCATAAATGGCCTATGCCATGCTAATTGTGAGCTTAGCAAGGATTTCAGACAGAAAGAGGTAATGTGCAAGAGTTGCCAAGTCTCATTCCGAGTGCTAAACCAGTCAGGCTGTGACTGCTGAATGCAGATTCAAAAGCAATCAAACTAGGTGAGTCTTGGGAAAAGGGGCATTGGGCTTCTCACTAGAGGAAAACCCAAATGCCATCTGAAGCTTATCTGGAAGGCTGCTGCAAGGGGATTGCCTTCAACTTAACTTCTTTTTTATCTCTTGGAGGAAAAAATTTCCTAAATTCTCCAGAAAACAGTAGGACTGGTGTCATATACAAATACAGATTTCACATATTTGCAATGCCCAAACAAAGCAGCAAATGTAACTTTGCTGATCTTGCCTTCCTGATTTTCCTTCTAATGAAAATTTGGGGATGACCTTGTTGCATGCTTTCAGATCATGCTTCCAGCCCAGCTGCGAGGAATACAGCTGTGTACTCCCATATCACAGTGTACTAAGTGTTAAAACAGCAAAGTGATAATTTAACAGGGAAGACCAAAGTGAAGATGTCATGGGTCATTCATGTAATTCTCAATCATATGAAAAGCACTTTTAAAAGAGAATCACAAGTGATACCTCAGAAGTGAAGATAAATTAATAGTTGCAGTCTCTCTAGCCATGCTTTCAACAAAGAGCATTAAACAGTTGCTGCAGGATGACATAATGCAATAGTTCCAGACTGATCGCTAAAGAAGAGTCTGGATGATTAAGAACCTAAAGATAAGCTCAGTACTTCCATTCCCTAAATATCCAATGTACAAATGCAAACCACCTAATAATAGCTTCAGGAAAGAAAACAGTTGAGACACGCCAGCACTGCAAAGATGGCTTTCACAAGATCCTGGCAATAATAGAGTATCTATCACCCACAGAAAAATTAAAACTTTAAAAAATATTTGGGAACTAAACTTCAGCTTTGGAAACTGTCTCTATGAGTTATTATCAGCTTAATAGCCTAATGTTTTATCACCATGCCCTAAACATCAAGTATGGCTTTAATAAAATCCCAGTTCAGTACAATTAGTGAACATGTGTTTAGTCATATTATATATCTTCTGTAATTGAAAATGATCTTTTGCTTAATATACACTCTCCCTAGATTGGTAATTAGTAACTCAGGAATAAGAAATTCCATATTATAAAAATAACGCTTCTTTAAAAACTATTATACTATTTTAATTTTTATTCATTTCTCTGCTGTGCATCTTCAGCAATGAAAAGGAGGAGAGAAATTGTGGATGCCTTATACCTGGAAGTGTTCAAGGCCAAATTGGATGGGGCTCGGAGAAACCTGGTCTAGTGGAAGATCCCCAGGCCATGGCAGAGGGGTTGGACTGAGGTGATCTTTAGGGTTCCTTCCAGCCAAAGCCTTTATATGATTCTATGATAGTAAAAGAAAATGTGCTGCAGACAGCTTACAGGTAGTGATGCTCGTAAGAAAGCTTTTTTCTCATCTTCTCTACATAAAAGACAGAGATCAGCTGATACTCACCAGAACAGCAACATTCCCAACTAACTGGTATTTCTATTTTTATATCGCTTTTATGATCTTCTTACTGGATAACTAGAAAAGTATTTTCTAATTTGTAAATCTTACACCATTGCTTAGATATGCTTTATTTATTTGCTTATCTTGGGCAGTATACATAGTCTATAATGTAAATTAAAGTCTTCAGGCATTTAAAAGAAGTTAGTAAGACACTTGTATAGTTTTTTGTTTTATTCTAGTCTTAAAGAGTGTATAAAATAAAATTTAGACAAATAAGAAAGAGCTTTTTACAAGCAAGGAATGTTGTACAACCAAATTATTGCACATCTTGAAATTTAGACACTTCCTGTGTTATTTACATTTATATTAGATGCTATTTTGTTCAATGCTAACATATCAACATAAGAAAAAATATCTGTGAAAGAGAAAAATATCAAGGGCATAAATTAAAATTTTCACCTCTTGCTTCACTGATGTCTAGAAAAATCAATGCCTTCTGGTTTTGCTGATCCATTGCTGCTGAGTCATACTCCTAAAATAAGAATAATTTCCTTCCTGTTTGTTCTAGAAACTTCAAAATTGCCTCTTAGCCACAAATCACAAATCATAAAGTCACCTCGGCCATTTAAGAGATCTTCAGAATGATTGCAATAATCAGGCAAACTTTATAATGAAGTACAGCTGGAAGGATCACTCACACAGTTGCACTGCAGAATTTTCCGCTGGGACACAACCTTCTCCCTTTCTGTAGGTTCTGTAGTAGCCAAGTGACAGCAGAGCTGGTGACATTATCTTCCTTGAGGACAGGTCTCCACTTTACAAATCCTCAAAAATCACTCTGTCTAAAGATCTATGGAGACCCACACAACTCACCTGAAGCTTGTGGGATGAGTGGCTTTTTGACTCACTGTCACCACTCAAAGGGACCGCTTTTGACTCCATGAAATGTCATTTAACAACTTACTGATTTACCAGGTTTGTGCCTGTGCTCTGCCCTTGGCTTTTGTGGCCTGAGAGGATCATTGCTTCCACAAAAAAAAAAAGTATGAAATGTGTAGACATGGTGCTTAGAGACATGGCTTAGAGGTGGACCTGGCAGAGTTGGATTAACGGTTGGACTCAATGATCTTAAAGGTCCTTTCCAGTCTTAACAATTCTAAGATTCTATTCTGTACGTGCATACACATCAAGCCTCATGGTAGGAGGCCTTTATATCCTGCTATATGTTAGGAAGATTCATTATGCTGTGGTTGCAGGATTATTTATATCTCTCCTCTTTTTTAGTATCTCTGAGTATGCTCACCTCAGGTCTTGGCCTCTTAAACTGTAACTTGAATTTAATAACTTCTATACCAGCTTATTTTACTCTCCTGATCCAACTGGCTTATCTCACTCCACATTTTTCCCTTCAGAAGTTTGAAGCAAATTGAATTTACAATTTCTAAACTCCTTTGTATGCATACATATATATACACATATATACATGCATATTTATAATATCAAATGATAATAAAATAATTTAAAATACTAGTTTATATATGTACATACATTTTTAGCTGGATGAAAAATCTTTTAAAAGACCAAGGAAAAGATTTTTCAGTGAGCTGACACAAACCTTTCTCTTACTGAGATTTCTGCCTGTCTATAAAATCTCCATGTGTCACCCAGAGTGGGGTGTGTGTGGGTGCCAATAAACAGCCCGTGTAAAAGGCGGAAATCCAGGAGAAGGAAGGTGGCTGCTCGGTGTGGGTGCATTTGTGTGACTATGAGTGAGTGTGAGCAGGGGTGTGTGTGTATAAGTTTAAGAATTTAAAGAAACTGCTGTAGGAAGGTGTGTAGAAATTTGTAGGAATTTCTAGGTGAATAGTATTCTGTTGAGAGAGATCCTAAATTATTATTAATTACTACTTGCCAGTTAATTAAAAGCCATTAATAGATTAATGCACCACTTCAATCCTGATTTGATTTATTCTATGTACATTGAGCACTTATGCCATTTGACAGTGGTGACCTAGACAAGACTATCTTCCTCAGGCAGCTACCAAGCCTACTCCTTTTGTTTGCCTGGTGGAGTTTCCTTCACGAGAAAACAATCTCTTAGAATCCCACATCACTTCTTTCTCACTCTTAGTCTGCTGAACCAAATATTTCTAAACATCTTGGTTTTGGAGGATCTGTACAGTCCCATCAAACCCAACCAAAAGTCCCCTGAGGACCCCTACTTTCTCTGGAGGGGTAGGAGTGAATCATTTCAACTTACTGTTTTCCCATTTGTACCTGGACAACAATTTGTTGGGTAATACAACATATTTATACTGTAAATGCTGTTACCAAAATAACCAGGGCAACATATGGTACTCATAAATTATTGCAGGAAAGTCCTATATCTGTCACATGCAGTCAGTGAGCAAGTTCCAGGGAAAGGCAACTGTCTCCTGAGTTACTGGATTCTCACAGAGAAGGTGTTTTGACTTATTCATTGAGCACACAGATTGAAATCTCTTTCAAAATTGCAAGACTGTGCATACTTCCCAGACCTTTTTAGCATGTGTCACAGCCCACTTCTCTTCCTTTCTGCTCCTTATCCACCCCTATCCACTTAAAGGCTCACAACCTTTAAACAATGTATAAAGTAGAGATATTTGGTCCAAAGCCTATTCCCAAGTAAAATCATTGAGACACTTACTGTGTGGATTTAAGGAATTCCTTCTCTTAGAATCAGAAACTGTGTGGATTTAAGGAATTCCTTCTCTTAGAATCAGAAACAGATGAATTCCGAATCAGAATTCATGCTCTGCTCTTCTGATCTGTTTGTAATGCTCTGCATTGCTAACACAGACCCAGGGTTGGCTCAGTTTCGCAGAGATGACCCCAAGCTCTCTAACAGGCTAAAGCTGCATAGCAATTTCTGATACCTGTAATATTATCTGGCTTTAGTAACATGTGATGCTTTTCTTAAAACTAGCTCCTGGAAAAGCCTGATTTGTGGAGGCATTTAGGTTTTCAACCAACAAAGGACATATTTTCTAGAGTTTCTCATTAAAGGGAAAAGCTTGAAAATGTGACATGAAAATATCCTAACAACCCTTAACTAGCATGCAAATGGAATAATCTAAAAGTCTAATGTTTCAAAAGGCTCTTGTTTTGATTCTGAGTGTAAATGTATGATTTTGATTGCTTGTGATCAGGACTGAAAACTAAGTACAGCGAAAGCAACGATACATAAGAACTCCTAATGGGCAAAGTAAACAAAATTATAGAAAAAAAAAAAGTTTTGCTGTTTTTCCACCTAGCTTTTAATAATCACAGGTGAAAATAAGAAGTAGGTACATCTTTGAATCTATGTTGAATTTTTCAGGCTACTTTGGATTTTTTTTTATAATGAACTTTGGGAGGGAAGAAAAAAAAAAAAAAAAGTGGCAAGTGCTAGCTCTTGCTATGGCCCTGGCCAAATGAGGAAAGAAATTCACTTATATCCCAAGGAGAAAGCTACTGTCAAGGGCTCCTGATGCACTGTCTGATAGGCATGAAGACACTGCTTTAAAGCCTCAAAAGTAACACAATATTGATTGTGCTTCCAAGTAAGAGTAGGAAACTTGTGCAAAGTCCAGGCGTACCTGCAGCACAAGCATAGGCTCTGAAGAACCCCTTGGCATGGCCTCCATTCTCTGTAGCCACTGTTTCCCAGGGACCAGACCAAGAATTTCTTCACAAGCCTGTGTTGTTTGCACAGATCTGTAGCAGCACGACCTGAGAAGGTCAATATCCTAAGGAGCCAGGAGCTCCCTGCTTGCACCTTCCCATACCCATCAAGGTGTGATGGGGTCACCTTGAATTACCTGTGTGGATTGGATGCTTCAGACCTGGAAATCAGCACCAAGAGGAGAGCAGGCTTCTTGTGATGCTGCTGTGTGTGCTGCACATCCACACAAGGACCAAGGGCAATCTGGCATGTCACTACTTTACAGCATTGCTATTATTCCTCTATCGCATCAGCATCTTCTTAAGCTTGTACCTATCAGTTTTTTGGCTTAATTATCACTTCAACATTGTTTAATCTTCTTGAAGACTTGATATCCAGAAATAAACAGCTTGCAATAGAAAAATGTCTGTCAAGTCTTTATATTCATATATTCATATCCTTCTTGCCACATTTTATTAATGTGTTTATTTTAATAGATAAGATCCAGCTTACAAAACCAAATTATAACACACATTACTATGTTCAAAATTCAAATATTAACGTGTCCTGATCTTATCATGGAGAGAGTTCATTCAATATCCTTGGTTAAATGCTTTCTCTCATTTAAAGAAACAACCGGATTTGAGAAATACTGAAAACTCAAAATAATTCTAAATAGTCAGTGAACCATAATAAATATTAGTTTACAGTTAATCTGGCATTTATTTCCTGACTTCTCTTCCGCCTACAATCTTTCAGTTCAAAAAGGTAAAATTATTAACAGCAAATTGGTTTTTTTAACATTTTAGTTCCACTGGTAAATTAGTATTTGGCATTATATTGTGCTGCATTTTAAAACAGTGTTGCACCAAAATATTAAAATGTAGCTGTAGCCTCAAACAGGCTGGCTTTGGAGGATCCAAATTTCCCATCTCTTAGTAATTTCATCCTAGACTATCACAATTTAAAGGTAAAGGAAAGAGTACTGTTTTCCTCCTACTGTTTGTTTTGAAGACCAAACCAGAACAAAATTCACACCAATTTCTTTGAGCTTAAAGACAGTAAAATCACTTTAACTCAGCAAAAGAAGGTTATAACTGGACCGGTTAACTACCAAATGGTTAATTATGAAGAAAACTTTGGCTAATCTGGCAGATTTGTTGGCTGTGCAGTGGTAACAGCAAATCCAAGCTGTCCCTGGGCTCACGCCTATGAAACAGAACCATTTTGATCTCACTAGCACAATGTGTGAAAATATTGATCCTCTCCATGCTGTGTGAGGTCAGGAGCTACTGGTGTTTCTGTTTCACAGGTGGGGAAGATAAGTACCAAGAATTCAAGCGACTTAGACAAAGTTAGACAAACAAGACAAAACAACAAGCAGGTAGCATCTGCTAAATCCTGCATTCTAGACCTAACCCCATACCTCATGCACTGGAGAGTCCATGGTCCTCTCTGTCCTATAGAACTGGATAAAATAATCAGGTACTACAGGAACATGAACAAGGTGATGGTGGTTATAAACCAAGGTCATGGCTATCTCTCTGTTGATGTGTGAGGTTTTCATAGCATGATGGCATGGAGAAGAAACCATAGTATGTATGTGATTTTTTTTGTGAACAGCATAGTTAGCATCAAACACAACTTCCAAGAGATCCTTAGCTTCTTACTGACAACATTTCTGATGGAAAGCAAACAGTTTAGTACCTCTAATTTTGCGTACTCTCCTGTCTTATGTAAAATCATTGAATATTTCAAGTTGGAAGAACCCATAAGGATCAGGTCCTGCCCCTTGCAGGACTAAAAGTAAATTTGTGGCTAAATGCTTCACTCAGGTATGGTATGACCACTTCCCTGGGAAGCCTGTTCCACTGAGCAACCTGACCAACCACTGAGCAAAAAAACTTTTCCTGTTATCCAGTCTGGACCCTGATGCAGATTTATTCCTTTTCCTCATGTCTTATTGCTGGTCCCGCTGAGAGAGAAGCAGCACCTCCTCCTCCTCTGTTTCCACCCTTGTGGATGTTGTAGACTGCAATGAGGTCACCCCTTAGCGGAACAAATCATGACCTCAGCTGCTCCTCATGTGTCTTGCTCTCATGATGCTTTCACCATCTTGGTCACCCTCCTCAGGACACTCTCCAATAGCTTTATATCTTTCTTATGTTGTAGCACCCAGAACTGCCCCCAGCACAAGAGGGGAGGCTGCCCCAGCTGAGAGCAGAGCGGGACAATCTCTCCCTGTCCCGGCTCACCATGGATGCTGTGCCTGATGTCCCCCAGGACACACTCAGCCCTCCTGGCTGCCAGGGCACTGCTGGCTCATGTTCAGTTTGCCATTAACCCAAGCCCCCAGATGCCTTTCTGCAGGGCTGTTCTTCACTTCAAATGGTTGGGGATTGCCCCGTTCTCTGGTCACTCTGTGAGACTTCTCTACCTTCAAGGTAGCCCAAAGTGTCTCCTAATCTCATGTCACTGCCAAATTTACTTAATGTACATTCAACTCCTGCATTCAGGTAGTTTATAGAAACATTAAAGAGCACTGGCCTTAAAATTGAGCCCTGGGGATCCCCGCTGGTGACTGGTGGTCAGCCTGATGTAAACACATTTCCTGTAACTCTTTGAGCCCTACCCATCACCTATATAGATACCTGCATCCTAGTCTTACATGTTGCTCCTTATTCTTTGCTGCTAAGCAGATATATAAATCTACAGAGTGCATTCCCTTGCTTTTCATGAATCTCTGAAAATTAAATCACTTTTGAGAAACTTAGATGAGCATTGCAAATAGACAAAAATTGGCTTTCATTGCAAACAGACATTTTGTCAAGTGCGTATTTTTCCTAATGTATTTGTGTCCAAAAATGCTATTATCTCCTGGAAGAACTATTTTCCTGTTCTACCACTCCACTGAACTTCTGACTTCCCAGGTTTACTCAGCACTTAATCCTCTAAGATTTGCCCGTGGGAATTAATAATATTCAATCTGTTCCAGAGTTATCCAGATGCTCTTTACATCCCTGGGATGCGTCGCACAGAAGATGCAAACCTGCATAAACTCCCATCAACAGAACCCTTGCTGGCAGAAGGACAGAGCTGCTAACAATACAGCAACAGGTCACAGTGAGAGATCATTGCAATGCAAACATCTGAGAAGTGATTTCAGCCATCTGAGGGACACACTGATAGTCAGCTCTTGCGCTGCTTTTGAAAAGACAAAGCGCACATGTGAGTCCCAGAAGATCTCTAAAAGATGTTTAAATTACATTATTCCAGGGCTTTGGTAACATGTTCCTCCTTTCTTAATAATAGTTCAGCAAAGTATAAACTGGCAAGGCTAGAAAGAAAATTAATTGGGGTTTGTTGTTTTTTTCTATACATTTATTTTTTCTAATAAATCAGTGATCCTTCCAGGGTTTTTCTGGTCCTTCACAGATCAGATTGTTATTAAAGCAATGCTACTTGATTTACATACTGCTTTCAACATTCATATTATTCTTGAAAATGGCAATCAGATTTTTGATTTATTTTGCACTGTAAAAATACAATTCAAAATAGTCTCTCTAAAAGGAAAACAAGACTTTAGAGACTAATAAAAGCATGTCTTCTGTAAGCCACTGAGGGATTGATTAAAATGAAGGAGGAGGGGAAATGAGGTATTAGTCAATTATAGACTGACTGTGAACCTCCAACATGAAGTCTTGAGAAGGCAATCTTAGTCCTATAAAACACTCAGACAGTTCTAGAGAATAGAGAAATACTAATGCCACTGGCAAGACCTCATAAAAGAGTCTGAATACAATGGTTTTAATCTCTCTTCAAACAAAAGTTTTAAATTGGAAATTTGCAGTGAAAGTAAAAGTTGGGGGGAAAAGGCATTATCTGACAATGAATCATTCAGTTTGAAAATTAGATTGCTAACTGTAATAGCACAATGAACACTTCATCTCACTGGAGAACTGGGAGCAAGAAATCAAACATAAAAGGATGAAGTTATCTAAATAATTATACAGATGCTGTGTTTATGTCCGTTGTGAAAAATCAAAGCTAGGCAGGGACTGCTCCTGAAAACCAAGGGGTACAAACTGACTACTGATCATGCTTTGGCTTAATCCCTTCCTGCAGTTTCATGATAGAAAAATATAGTTGGAATGGTGCAAACAGAGGTGGGCAGAAAGCTAATATTTGCCTTTTAGAGGTGTAGATGTATTTATTTTGTCCATTTTTTAGTGTTCCTCATTGACCTCTGTCCCTATTTAACGTGTACCTCTCTAACCACAACTTCCTCTACCCCATAAGGGAAATGCTGCTTCTTTTTTCATCTTCTGAAACTGAATTTGCAGCACTGAAGCTGTTTCACATGTTTTACAACAGCATGAGAACTTTTGGAAAGATGCTGAGCACAGCGACTGGGTTTCTGACGATGACAGATCTGTTCCGCTTGGTGCTTCAAACAGTGCATGGTCTGAAGATGGGAAGGTGTGGGCAGTGTGTGATGTGGAGGGTAAAAGCTGACCAGACAGAAAGGATGGAGTGAAATTGCACACAGAACCATCCGCTCTGCTCTTGAGACTGACCTGCCCCTGCTCACAAAAAGATAAACCTATTTTTCAAAGCTGAATTCCTTGGAAAATTCCTACTTCTCTTTAAAAGGAGAATACTGTAGGGAAGCAACGTGAAAAGATGAAAGGAATGCGCCAGCTTGAATTGCTGTGCTGTACCGAGGCTTAGAGCAGCTCTTAAAATTGTCATCCTCTTCTATTACTTTTCAAAATATCACTTCAAAATAATGAGGGTATAAGAATCCTGTTTGAGGATTAGGGCCTCCTGGTGCTGCACAGGCACATTTGGAGATACAGACTGTGTCTGCACGGGCATATGGCTGAAGCAAACTGGAAAGGTTTCTCCTTGTAGTGCAGTAAGTTACACTCAATACATAATACAGCTTATGTTTGCCACTTGAAAAAGAGAGTAACAGTTTCAGTTCTGTCTTTGTCATTCAAAAATATTGAGAGCTTTAATGCTTTGTATTATCTTTAAGCAGTCATGCTGAAATTAAATGCCAAAATAAGCCATGTACTTGCCAGTCGATGTGGAGCTCTGAAACGTGCTAGCTGCTTTGTGGGAGGAGAGAGGATTTCGTCCTCAGGGAAAGAAGATTTTCTGTACTACAGAAGTGGCTCTGTGGCACATTCCTCTCTGCCTAAACAATGTGACTCATCTGCTCTCAGTCTGGAGCCCTGCAAATTATGGCATTGTAAAAACATGCAAAGTTCACGCTAAGTTCACAAAGCTACAAAAATAAGCTCTTGCCTGAGCAATGGATGATCCAGCAAGCAGAGCTCTCTGCTGGAATTCAGCACTCCTAAATGCTGCTCTTGAATATGCTACTGTTTTTTGAGTGCCTTAGAAAAACTTCAATCTCTCTTAAATCTCTTTTCCTTCCCTGCCCTGGTCTTGTTAAGCTCTCCATGTGCAATGTCTCAAAGGTGAAGTCTGTGCTGGCCATCAATACTGATGATCATTTTTCATCATTTCTGTAAATACTATCTATCCTCTCTTTGACTGTGACAGACCCTAACTTGGCCTGTTCAGATCCATTCTAAATGCTGTCATAAGATCCTTTATCCAGCTCATAAATTGGACCTTATTATCCTTCTCTTCACACTCCCAGCATGGGCTTCCACTTCCTTGCTGCATCTAATAGAGGCTTGTCAACACTGCCAACACTCTCCACGTGCTATCCTCAAACATTGTCTCTAATTCAGTGGCAGAGGGAGATTCTCCCTCTGGGAAGCCAATGCTAAACATCCAGATAATCCTTCTGTGCCTTTTCTCATGCTGTATGTAATTCTAGGCAGAAAGTTTCCTTGACATCTGCAAACTATCTCACTTTTTTCTCCTAAATGCTCAAAAATTTCCTTTCCACACTTTATATTAAAAAATCCCCACAAACCTCCAAGTTTTGCCTCCTGGTATGCTGGTTCCTCTGCCTAGTCAGCATCAGCTTCTTGTTTCCTTTTGTTAGCCAGCTACCCACTTGCCTCTCTTTGTTTTCCCAGGCTTTTCACCTAAATTGCAAGGTCTTTGGCACTGAGACAGCCCTCTGATCTGTGCTTGTACTGTGCTCTTCTGATACCTGTGTCAGGCTCCCTGGGTGCTATGGCAATATAAGCAGCAAAGCCTTGAATGACAACTTGGTTTAAGCATCACAGGGGTGGAACATGAGAGTGAGAGCTGAGAAATCTACAGGTGTGTTTTCCTTTTCTCAGCACATTCTAGTGTGGAACTAAATTAGGCAAAGAATAAAGCAGCAGCAAGTCATGAGAGTTTAGAGCAGGAGCTTGAAACTATCTCTGAACTCTGACACCTCCTCATGGCAGTTTCTGACAAAGTCTAACCTTTTCCAGTTCCTCCACATGTGCTTGCACAGCTGGCTCAATGCAGAGGGGAATTAGGCCCATACTATGACATATTACCTATCCCTTCACTATGCTGAAGGTTTTTAGGCACATAACACTTGATTCCAGGATGTCTAGTCCAAATCTTGATATTTACAAAGTACCAAGAACTGGTGCCAGATAAATGGAAAACATGTATAAATCATACTTAGTGAAGACAAAACAAATTTTCATATGGTGAAGGCACTGGACTGGGTTCAGTAATTAATCCAAATAATCATTGGGCATTGGGTTCCAAAGCATTTTCTTTTCACACAGACCTCCTGCAACTGCAGGAGTAACCAAGTTACTCATTATTTGGCATTAAGAAAGTAAGAAAAGTTCTTACATATTTCCAGGGAGCCTGGCTAGTTGTTCTAGTTGTCACTGCCTGCTTCATGTGTTGTGACTCACACCATTTTTATGGGGACAAATGCTTTTGCATATCTGCTCAGCTCAACTGGCCATGCAAAGAAGTTTTTATTGCTGAAGTAACAACGATCTAGCATTTAGTAGAAAATGCTCAGTGGCAAAAAGTAGAAATGGATCCTGAATGAAGATTTTAGTCTGGTTTTGAGTGAATTCTGCCTAGCAGTATTCCTTACTCATGCACTGCTCTTGCTCATGGTGTGTTTTTTGGTAAGGATCTCTGTTTCACAGAATCTTTTATGACTAAGTTATGATTCTTCAAAAAACCAGGAACTGTCAAAAAATGTATTAGAAAGCAGTTAGAGTGGACAAAGTGCTTCCACTAACTAAGTGAATTCCTACTAATGCTAATGTGTCTCTGGAAGTTTTGCAAATTACTAAGTGTTGAAATGTGTGAGCATCCAACTGATTCCCTCTAACCACTTTGCTGAGCTTCATGCAGCTTAAAAGAATTGTGCTGTAACACTTCTGGTAGGTACTTTCTGGTAACATCAATATTCTTTTGAATCAAAATTAAATTATGCACTTATTGGAAGTTAATATCCCTGAAATTAATTTCAAAAGTCAATTTAGTATACATGGTATTTCAAACAGCCATAGCAGTGTCATTGCATAAAACAAAAACCCATCCCCTGCCCCAAATCCATGTCTGCAGTGTTTTTTCAGCTTCTAGTTAATAAAACTTTGATTAGGAGGATTCAGACAGTATGTCTAGAATGGCAAATTCACAAGAAGTAAAATGAGTTTATAAAAGCTTTTACTCCTTTGCAATTTTCTGATAAATTTGCAACACAGAAACCTGTAACATATTTCTGACCTCGTTTCAAAATGAAATTAAGAGCTTCCACAGAGAGAAACTGTTATCTGTAGTGTAACATTTAAGCACAACCACCTTCATTTTTTACAGCAATTAAATTTCTTAAATCTATCATTTTCTCCAAGGTTACTGTACAGCCTTCCTAACGCGGAGTTCTCTGATCATTAGGAGAAAAGGAGTGACAGCAATACTGACAGCAGCTTCCTGCATGTCACTTGATGGGTTTATTCTCTCCAAATATTGTTCAAAACTATTTTCCAGATGGAGTCAGAAAGATAGCAAAGTCCTAGACATTGTTACTGTTATTCAAACCTGTTCAAACCCATTCAAACCCAACAGTACAAGAAGGTGTCTTTCACTAGCATTAGCAAATGAAAAATTAGAAACCTATGTACCAGTTGCACCTTTGAAAACCTCTCCAAACATATCTACTCGCATTTAAATGTGCAACAAGCCCTGGGCAGGGTGGAACAGTTGAGTTTCACGACACATTCCTCTGCCAAATCTGTAAGAGGCAATGATAGTCAACCTCTAGTTGGAGAAAATAGTAACAGAGTCCTCAGAAAGGGTAAGGACTGATGCCTCAGCTGGACACAGGATTTGGTTAAGTAATTGAAATCCTCTTCACGAGGCTGCAATTCCCATCCTCTGTTTTCCCATGACACAGGCAATATGTGTGTGCAGTAGTGCCCAGGAATTCAGCCTTGAACAAGCACTAAGAGGCTGGGAGCGCCTGCTGGTCACTACTGGTATTTTACAGTACTTTAGAGTAGGAACAAAAGAAGGGGACCTTGCTCTAACATACAGTGCTTCTCTCATGCCTTGTAACAAACCTGCTAAAAACAGGAATCTGCTCCCAAGGCAGCTTCCTTGGCTGCAGGTAGAGCTACCTCTACTGTCCGTCTGTCCCCAGGACATTCTGCAATGATAACACTCTTCCAGTCACCTCTGGGTATTGCAAATCCCCTCAGCAGCACACAGAATCTGGCCATAAGAGCTACAGCCCCATTTCAATAATAAATGGAAAATGAACATCACCTAAATTAATTCAATTCGAAATGTGTATGCTAATACTCTTCCAGGGATGTACTGATGTTCTGTGCCACATATCCCTTACATAAGTATTATACAAGAATGCTAAATTTGCTTTGTATTTACTGGAAGGAGCAGAAATTGTTCACGGAACATTAAGTGTGTAACTGTCTTACTTTCTTTTTCTTTGTATGGTCTTACAAACCTGGGTCTTCTTGACAAGAGCTACAAGTTGTGGTTGAAGACTAGCTGGACTATATGAAAAGAGTTTCAATACTTCTCTTCAGCATTTTTTCACTACTTTAACAAAACAGCTTTTTAAAAACATACTCATCTTTAGTGATCTTTATAAGGAGAAGAGATAAACTTGAAAGACCATGAAAAAAGATTAAAGTATTTATACTAGAATATAAAGCTATGTTCAAAACAGTAATGATTTTTAAAAGAGCTGGAAATTTTCAGCTGCAACTAAATTGGAAAATATCACTTTTTTCCCCCTCACTTCAACATGATTGTTATATGCAGGCACACGAGCAAAGAGCTTTTCTCAGCTGTTGAGTCTATCCATTGGTGAACCATGCATTTACAAACATAATTACAGTTCCCAGTACTGCTACTCCTCTCGTTACATCAAGTTTCGAAGCTTCTCCTTCAGAAGACTGCTAATTCCCCTCTCTTCCCAAGTCCTGCTCCCAAGGTCCCTTCCCTTCTCAGCACTACTCCCTCATGCTACAGGCTTTTAACAGTTTCCTCCTCAACACACAGACCATTTTGCCTCCTTGTACCTCTCTGTACCATAGCGCCTTCCATTCATGCTTAGCTCAGCTTTCTTGCCATGGGATTTTCCCACAGTCCCTCATAAACCTGCTCCCAGAAATATTTCTAGTAAATATAGCCTCAGGAAAAAGCAGTGTCCTGTCCAAGTCCATCTCCAATTCACATAAGACACGGTTCTCTATTCATAGAATCATAGAAGCAAAGGATCATAGACTCAGAGAATCAGAGAATCAGAAAATGGTTTGAGTTGGAAAGCACCTTAAAGACTGTCTGCAATGGGCAGGGATGTCACCCACCTGATCAGGTTACTCAGGGCCCCATCCAACCTGGCCTTGAAGGCTTCCAGGGATGGGAAACGCTACGGTTTCCTATTTTGCAAGCCTTTTAACTGGGTTCTGTTGTAAAATCTTTCATCCCAAGACCTGGGTGAGATGATGAATGTTATGAGCTGAGGCATTCCAGCCCTTATGTGATAACATTCTAGAAAGAGATTCTTCCTATGCCTACATATTCTACTGAAGAGGGAGCATTGCCTGTGCTCTTCTCAGCACTGTGTCTGTGCCAAGTCCTTCATGAATCCTTAGCACTCATACATATAGCTATCCAAACAGCTTTGAGGGAAGAAGAAAACTGTTTTTTTCCTTCAGATAAAATACCATGAAAACTCAGTAACCAAATTAAATATTAAGTGGACAAGTCAAAAAAAAGTCACCTTTAAACTCTTATTAAGAAGGTGTGGACACAAAAGGATAATGAAGGGAACCATTGCAGGGCTGTAATATTGGGAATTTTTTCACACTACTGAACCTAGGGGGAATTTCGTGCTAAAGAAAAGAAGAATTCTGTTTCCATAGTAACTCAGTGCTAGGGCCCCCTTACAGTCCAAATTTAGCAGAATTATATGTGCAGCAGCATACTACTGTGCACTTGAGGCTACAATGAAACCACTAACCTCATTGCATTTGGGATGTCAGGTTGAATTTTAACTGGGACAGACAATATGTCAACTAAGTCCAAGTATAATCCTAAAAAATAACATCACACCTTAAAGATGAGGGAGAAGTTATAGGTGATAACAGGGCATAAACTAGTAACTTGATAATGACTTGAAATACCAAAAATTGCTAAGACATGGGTTAGCATGTAAAAATAAATTATTTTTATCCCAGTCGTGACACTAATTTACTTACTCCTATGAAATCAGTACTTCAGTGACAGTACTTTCTCCTGTACAGTATGAATTCTCAGTACACAGAAGCTGAGCTGCCTTTATTCAGAAGAGAGGACACACAGCCAGTCCACAGAGAGACATTCACCTACAGCTTTTTGAGCAGTTGGAAGTGAAAGGTGAGGACAATACATCTGAGTCTGCAGAGAAATCTCTACCTTACTTGGCAGCGCTCTGTGTTTTTGAAGAGGTTAAAAGACAAACAGCCCAACAAATAAAAGCATCCCCTGCTAAACCAATGCATTTGCTGCCCTTAAAAATGAATGAAGATGGGTATGGCAGCTCTGAAATGTGTCTGTTCTGTAATCAGTCCATACGTGCTCAGCAGAGTCACAGTGAAGCTCAGGTGGCAAGGCAATGCTGGTAAGAGCAGAGGTACCTTAGTGCAGATGAGGGTCATTAGAAAGGTGGAAAGTGCTGCTGCAGTTTTAGCACCAAGTGCTCCAAGCACTGCTCGAGCTCAGTACCGACGATTAGAGCTGTAAGCACCGCGCGTTTGGCTGGCACAGATAAGTGGTCTTTCCCTGCTCTCAGCAGTGCTTTAACCATATTACACACACTCTGGCCATCTCTGAGGTACTAATGGCAATGAAGTATTGAAAAACAAGTGCTGCCAATTTTCCCACTGTGTCAGATATTTGAGAAATCATCAGCAAATCGAGAGGATCCAAGTGTCCTGTGTGTCAAATAACTCTTTCAACCAGAAAGAAGTACGTTAAACCACACAACTTTCTTGGGTTGTTAGATTTTACATCATCTATCCAACTTCTGGTTCAAACCTTCACACTTTTTTCATTGTCTGATCACAGTATCATTTTGCTATAGACTTTATCCTATGCTATCATGTGCTGTATCTGCTCCAGAGCTGATGAGGGAGAAAATTATCATTATAACCTTGAACAACAAAGGAGGAAAAGCCTGAGTTCAGATTTAAAGCAAAAAATTACATTAGTTATTAGTAAGAGGCTAACTTCTAGCTATAGATATGTAGAAAGCAATTACATACAATAATCCAATCTGTTAATACAGACTGCAGCTAATTCAAAGTTACAGAAAGAGCAAAATGTCTTGGGAGGGGGGGAAAGGGTATGCAAATAGGTCAAGAAAGGGAGACCACCTAATTAGACTAGCAAGCTGTGTCTTTGCTTCAATAGCAACATTTCAACTGCTTTTTGCAGGAAATAAAAGGAAAATAAACTCATTTCTTCTGACCATCTTTCAACTGATTCATTCCTAAAAAACCTGGAAAGACAACTAAACAACAAATTAAATCTCCTTTTAACACTTTCACCTTCCTCAGAAAGGCAAATTAAAATACTTAAGCATAAGCCTCTTGTGAAATTGCTGAAGCTGCAGAGAAAACTAATTGGTTGACTGTGATTTGCATATAAATATTAAATATTAATAAGGTTAATGTTGTGTGAGGTTTAATCAGGAGTGACTAGATAGCAACTAAGTGCTTTGTCCAGAAACAAGGCGCAATGTAAGACTCTGTGTCCATCCCAAACCAGCCTAAGGTGGCCTTTCTCCCTAATTCCCATCACAGCTTGGAATACAACAACAGGGGATGCAGCACAGATCCTGTGTGCCAGCTGCTGGAGTGCCTGGGAGACTGTCCCACTCTTGGCACATTACTAACAGAGAGAGGTTCCAAGTCTACTCATTCCCCTTCATGGAGACGTTTTCCTTCTCCTTACAGAGCTGTGTCTTGGCACTCAGTGAGGATTCTTAAGGGTCAACAATCCAGTCTCATGTTCAAAGCACTTAGAGGGTTACACACAATATGTATCTTGACCACTTAATTAGTCCAAAAGCAGGTTTTCCACAGAAAATCCAGAGTTTTTCACTGGCTCATAGATATTAAAGATCACTTTCTGTGCTGGGAGGGAAGACATTTCTAGAGAAGCACATCAGTCACGGGGGAACTTTGTGCATCAGCAGATGAGGATGGGCTGGAGACTGCTTCTGTACTCTGGCCTGAATGCTGACAGCAAGTGTGTGTTTTACTGCTAACTCAGGCTTAAAAATGTCTAAAAAAGGATTTACATCCAAAGTTCTGGCTAATTGTGCCATGAAAAGTATCCCTTAAAGGCAATCAATGAAAGGATTGAGTCCCATAACATAGGCTAATCTGTTTTCTATTTCTCTCCTTCCCCTCCAGGGTGACAAGGCAGCAGATGCAGGGATTTTCCAGAAAACCTGCAATGCTTCAGATACTGCTTCCTGACAGAAGGCCATTCCCATGGAAGTGATGACTTACAAGCCTCAAACATCGAATCAGATGCCACCAGGCTGTGCCCCTCCCAGAAGTACCAGGATCTGTGTGGTAAAAAGGGGTCTGCAGCGGTGGGCAGCTGGGTATGAGATAAACTGTCATTGCTGAGCAACTTCCATGAGAGCTTTTAACAGTGCAAGCCTTTCCTTTCCCAAGGAGTTCTGACACCTGAACTGATGATATGGTAGCAAGTAAGTGACCCAATAAATCTGACAGCCATCTGCACAGACAATTTAAGAAAAACCTTGTATTATTGCCAGAGTGAAAACAGCAATGCAGTTTTCTTCATCCTTCATTCAACTAGGAAAAAAAACCCCAGGGGGTTTGAAGTGTTAAAGATGTCGGAATTTAGACTGAGAGGTGAAAATCTCTTCCTGACAGTACTCTTCTGCATAAAAATTGGCATAAATGAACATGTCATTTTAAAAGGCTATGGTTTTTAATGTAAAAGAAAACAAAACCATACAAATAAGTCAGTAATTTGAAGAGAAGGTCAGATGATAGTTACTGGAATACATTTTCCTTTCTATCCAGTCTTGTCCCAGGGCATATGAACAAGTCTCATTGCTCCCTACAGCTCCCTGGGGAGGGGAAGAGGAGAGGGAGGTGCTGACCTCTTCTCCCTGGGATCCAGTGATAGAACACGAGGAAATAGTTCAGAGCTGCACCAGGGGAGGTTCAGACTAGGAAGCATTTCCTTACTAAGAGCATTGTCAAACACTGCAGCAGGCTTTCTAGAGTGAAGATCGATGCCCCAAACCTTATTAGAAAGTGTTAGAAAGGAACTTGCACAATTCCTGCAATAATATGCTTTTATGTGGTCAGTGCTGAACTGGTCAGGCAGCTGGACAAGATTATCCTTGTAGGTCCCTTCCAACTGAAATATTCTATTCTATTCTATTCTATTCTAGTCTAGTCTAGTCTAGTCTAGTCTAGTCTAGTCTAGTCTAGTCTAGTCTTCTAGTCTATTCCATGCCATGCCATGCCATGCTATTCTGATTGGACATTATCCACCCTGGACTTTGGGATACTCCTCAAAAGCTCTCTCTCTTCTCTGAAGGAGAACTTTATTTATTCTCAAACTCAGCTGCTATGGGAATACTTACAAAGGAGATAATATCACAGCAATCTTGAAGGAAAGTTAATGAGAATTTGTTCAATCCTTTTTACCTGCACTATTTGCTGCCTTTTTCTCTCTCCCCATGGCCACACCACACTGGTAGAAACCAGAAGCTGGCGCTTGCAAATGCACAATTGGGCACCTACTTGCAAAGTCCATTACAAAACAGAATTGCCACCTGCATGTAAAAAATCCTGATAAATATGTATCATTCAGGTACATCATGGGCAACTACTGCTCTGCAGCTGCATCCCGTCAGAGTAGTGTGTTTGGGAGTCTCTGGACAGAAGGGCATAAGGATCTATTGGGCATTAAATGTGCACAGTGACTCTGATGCTCCTAGGAGGGATACTGCTCCTCTGCAGAAAATATCCATGTCTGTGAGCCCATGCTGACAGAAGATAGACAAATGTGTGTTTCAAATATTTTGCCTTTCTAGGATTTTCATGAGTGGCTGAATATATTTAATTGTCCAGATAATTCTTTTAGATAGCAATTAATGAGTGCATATTCCTCTATAACATAAAATCAGCCATTAATAGTCTCTGAAAAAACACGTTTCAGCAGATGAACCACATCTAACATTGTGAAGATCTACTTTTTGCTCTCTTATACTTGTGAGAGGCCAGGGAAGTCAAGAGTGTAGTCAAAGGTTATTTGTATTATTGTGAGAATTACTTTACCCTGCAGGTTTTTAATAACATGGGGGCAATCTTATCCATAAGATATCATAGCTTCTGTAACAGAAAAATCAAAACCTATCTTTTAAAATCAGCTAGAGCAAGTACTAGTACTTCTCTGTAAAAGTGAACACAGTAAAAGAACTAAGCATGACAGGAAAAAGCCTGTATTCAAAGCATTCTCTGTAGTTCATGAACAAAGATCTGGGAGTCTGAGAAATTTGTTATCCAGACTAAATTTACTCTAAGGCACCCACTTTCTTGCAAACTTTGCTTCACAGCAGCTCTTCAGAGCCACTTGTATTTTGTATGTCCACTTGTTCCTTGCACGTGCTTAAGAAAGAAAAGGAAAAAAAAAAAAAAAAAAAAAGAAGGGAGGAGAGATGAGAAGAGAGAAGGAAAAGGGAAGGAAAAGGGAAGGGAAGGAAAAGGGAAGGAGAAGGGAAAGGGAAGGAAAAGG